>NC_058386.1:34002812-34306666 GCF_018350175.1 Felis catus
TGACAGTCCAACCTACTCAGCTGCCTAATGGCCTTCAGGGTCCAGAAGGTAAATCTTGCTGGTAAAATCATTTCGGTTTCCTCAGGAGCTCTTTCAGGGGATTCAACCCAGAATTTCTCAGTCCCGGAGTCAACCCTCATATCCCTGCTCCACCATCTAAAATCGTGGAGACCGTATGTGGTTCTGGTGGCTATGGTCACGTGGAAGGCTCCCAGCCCAGCATGGGCCTTGCATTTTTCCATCCTCCAATCTGCTTTACCTGAGATTAGTCACAAGGGGTATCTGTGGTAGTTGGGGGTGAGGGGCCAGGGGGAAATGAGGGGATATTGCTTGAAATATTATTGGAACTCAAAGATTTATTAAATGAATAGTTGCATGAATGAATGAATGAATGAATGAATGGAATTTGGGGGACCACCTTAAATAATGGGAGGAAAAGTGCCTTCTAGCCTTGGAAAAAAAGGTATAGCAAGTCAGAAAAATAAAACCAGGCCACTGTAGATAAGACTGGTGCTTTCCTATCCTACTGTCACCAACCATCCTCCATCTAAGACAGGAAAACTGAGATATCTTTGCACAGGAGAATTCTCTGTCAGTGGGAGAATCCCATGACCAAAAGGTTAACCTTCAAAATAACAGGGGGAAGTTTATGCAGACTTAATTTGGCAGCACTTAATCTTGGAGTTCTCCAGCATGTATAGTATGGAATAAGAGGGCAATGCACAACATCATTAAAGTGTACTGCATGTTCTAACTTTGAACCTGGGCTAGGACAAATAGACTTTTTTCTCTTTAACAATATACTGGTATGTTAAGAGAAAACAATTTCTAAATCTCCAGAGCCTTTAACAACTTCATTTGAGGAAACAACCGTGCTTAGTTTTGGTGACTATAGATGAACTTGAAATTGTTTCTGAAGAAGTTGATTCTGTTTTCAATTTAATCTGTTCTGAATTGTTCGTTTTGGATTTTAAGCTATGCTGCTATTGTCACTTTTATTTAAAAAAAATTTTTTTTGATGTTTATTTATTTTTGAGAGAGACAGAGACAAAATGAGAGTGGGTTGGGGCAGAGAGAGAGAGAGGCACAGAATCTGAAGCAGGCTCCAGGCTCTGAGCTGTCAGCACAGAGCCCGATGCAAGGCTCGTACTCACGAGCTGTGAGATCATAACCTGAGCCAAAGTCGGATGCTCAACCGACTGAGCCACCCAGGCACCCCACTACTGTCACTTTTAAAGAGAGGGAGACTTTGGTGGTGTTTGACCATCTAAGTAAATTAGTGCATAAGGCTCTATGAAATTGGCTGTGTATAGGCTTCATTTAAAAAGCAACTGGGGCACCTGGGTGGCTCAGTCGGTTAAGCATCCAACTTCGGCTCAGGTCATGATCTCACGGCTCATGAGTATGAGCCTGAAGTCAGGCTCTGTGCTGACAGCTCAGAGCCTGGAGCCTGCTTCGGATTCTGTGTCTCCCTGTCTCTCTGCCCCTCCCCCACTTGCTCTGTCTCTCTCTCAAAAATAAACATTAAAAATTTTTAAAAAGCAACTGTGCAGAAGGCATACAGTCTTAAAAATAAGTGGTGTTTATAATCTGGCACCAGAACAAATTTGCCTTGGCAAATGCCAATTTTGCTTTACAATTACTTGGGCAATGCTTCTGTCTTTTGTCTCCATTTCAGCTATTTATATGCAAAATATTGTTAAAAGTGAAATTAAATATGTAACTTAGCCTCTTCTTAGGTTTTGATTATCATTCTAACTGAAATAACTGTCTACTTGGTGAAGTTATATGGAAGAAAAGGGCATTCTCAGCTCCACCTTACTCATTATAACGGACTGCTGTCAACTAAAAAAACATACTTCATACCACCAGCCCTGCTCTACAGAGGGAGCATGTTTTGAATCTAATGCTTTAAGTGGGAGAAATATGAAATCATGTCATCTGGTAATGAGAATGAATTTTCATAGAATTCAGAATACCTGGATATTCTGTAAGGCAGGCTACGTAAGTGCCGGGAAATTAAAGCCCTCGTGTCCTAATGGATGGGAACTGGATAAGCACACCGGCTCTCAAGCCTCTCAGGTGGGATAACTCTGAGGGGCATGTCTGCGTCATGGTTAGCAAACGACTTCTGCAAAGGATCAGATGGTAAATATTTTAGACTTTGCAGCCACATGGCCTGTGTTGCAGCTATTCAATTCTGCTGTTGCAGAGTGAAAGCAACCATAAACAATTCAGAGATGAATGATCGCGGCTGTTACAATAAAATTTTATTTATGGATGCTGAAATTTGAATTTCACATAATTTTTATGTGACACGATTTTTGTGACTATTAAAAAACATAAAAAGCCATTCTTAGCTCACAGGCTCGGTAAAACCAGGCTGCATCTGGCCCACAGGTTGTAGTGTGCCAACTCCTATTCTGCATTACCTTTTGAAGTTTCCCTCGGGATTCCACAGTGGTATCTTACTACAAAATTCACCCTTTATTGCTTGCCTTATCTTCCTTGTCTTGCTTCCGCTTTCACCTGGCAGTATTCCTGGGAATAACCTCCCAAATAAGCTGCTTGAACTTGGATACTCGTCTTGAGGTCTGTTTCTGGGAGAAACAAAACTGAGACAACCAGCTTGGCTGATTCATCGCTGAATTGAACGTTCATGGCTTTGGCACCATGAAGACCCCCAGGAAGACTCCTGCCTCGGAGTATATGTAAGAAAAGGCTCTTTTCATTATATTCTCAGACCGACAGTGCAGTGCATTAAAAATGTATAACCTTTGCCATTCCAGTCTTGTGACTTGTACCCGAGATAAAACCAGGAGTGTTAACACCTGCAATGAGCCCAAGGCAGCCATTTCATCTTGGATCCGTGGCTTTCAAACCCTCATGCTGGGCTTATCAGCAGTGAGGACATCAAGGTGCTTCACAGCAGCATGTGTTGGTGAGTCAGAGTCAGCTGAACCATGTAACAGTCCATAGGAATCCAGGGGTCTTGGGTGTGATAATAACCACTGTAGCAATCTCTGGAGCCATGGGGACTTATGAAATGGGTTTCCTCCCCAAAGCTCCTTGGAAACAACCAAAGGACTGAATTATTTGTAGATCAAGAATAGCAGGTGAGTAGATGGGGCATTCATTTTTTTTCTTGGTCCCATATTGCTCATTTTAGGCAGTAATTTCTTTCTTTGCAAATTGAAAAAGCTTTCCTCACCCTGTTCTATGCTATTCCAGATGGCTATACCCTCTCAACCTGGCAGGTGCCTGCCTGTTGGCGTGAGGCTATGAACTTACTAAGTATGACATTTTCAGATCTTCAGACACAAATGAAGCAATGTAGATTCTTTTATTAATGACAGGCTTCTCTAATAAAAGGACAGGACATGGCATGTGCACTATAAAGAAATCATGAAGTTATGTCTGGCTCTAAAGTGCCAGGGACCTGTGCATCGCCTAAAAATTGATTAATAGACACTGATTTCCTCTAGTCCTACTTGGTATGCAACATACAACAAAAATATAATTGTAGACTTAAAAGAAAAAAGCTGACATTCTAGAACTAGCTCTGGGGTGTTTGTGAGTTCTAACAAAACCCTTCAAAAATGTGTTTTAATTGGGTTTCCATTAGTAAGTCTAATCCATTGGGATTCCCTAATGACTGAGGTAAGTCTTAATTCCCTTTCATCATTATTTTCTCTCTTTCAGTTCAAAATAGAAAGGAAGAAGTTCTCTTTATTAAGATGTGAATTTTAAATTGCGCTTCAGTCCAGCAAAGTAAGCTATCACTGGTTCTTTCTGAGCCTAACCCTCTGGAGGGCTTCATTTTAAAATTCAAATACAGGGAGATTATTTATCAGTGTGGTTTTGGCAGTAACATAATTGCCCCTTGAAGAAAACAAATTGGCAGGCTTGCAAAAGAGGAAGTGATTTTTATTTATTTATTTATTTTGTATGGGAATTAGGTTCTGCAAACAAATGCCTCTGACTACTGGGGCTTAAAAAATGCTGTATGGTGTTCCAATGAAAAAGCAACATGAAGCCAATGAATGCCCATGGTCTCATGGTGTGGGAAGTGTAGCCATGGTAATAAAAACCAAAGTGCCAGGGAGTAGCAAACCAATGCCCAGATCCATAAGCCAGCTGAAATTTCTACCCTAGGCTCCGCATTCCTGCTTGAAAAACACCTCCTTCTTGATCAGATACACAAAGGCATATGTCTCTGTGGTACAGTAGGATGCAGCTATGGTAGAGTAGAGAGTCAACTGGCTCAGGTATGGAGTATCCGGGTTATCTTCCTGCTTATAACAGTCTCTGGGTCCATATGCTGCAGGCAGAGGAGGAGGAGAGAAGGGAGCTATTTCTTCACATCAGCCAGCGTTGCAGCTCTGGCAGTTTTTCATCAATTTGCATACCCAGGAACAGCAGGTATATTTCAGAAGCATATGGATCACTGCCCCACCTCCCCAACACACACGTACCTCCACCTAGGTCTCCCTCCAGGCCCACTCTATCATATACATTCCCATCTGCTTTTGGATGCCGAAAAATTCACAACTAAGGGTTTATTCCTTGGATATAAGGCCTTGTTTCTTAGTAATGTGTATATATAATCCTGGGATGAAAAACACCTTAACTCCTTAGCTTTTGAATTTAAACCAACCCACCATGTTCACTGAAATTAACTCCTTCAAAACAGTCAGAAAATTAAATTGAATAAGCTCTATTGATCACCTACACTTTACTGAATACGGGTAGGGAAAGGATTAGGCAAAGAAAGATTTAAAAAGGGGGACACTGTGGGATCTCCACAATGATCAGGTCAATGGAAATGAAAACTGCCATTGTTCCATTCAATCCAACCTCTCATTGCCACAAAGAAAGATGATTCTACACAGGTGTTTATTCCTTATACTTCCTAAGGTATATTTTTTCTTTGAATGAAATATCTAATAAAGTACATTTTAAAAATAAGATTCAGATGAAATACCCTGTTTTGGGAATGCGGAAATGAAATTCATCAGCAAATTCTTCATAATTTAATCTATTTGGCCAGTAGAGATATTGTTACATGGCATGTCTCCAAGTCCCCAAGCTTATTTATATCACTTTGCTATCCTCATAACATCTGTGCTCTTAGGAGAGTAGGAATATATTTAAGCGAATACTTTTCTGTTCAGATGGGAGGAGATGCATAAAAACATGGAATTGTAAGAACTGCCATATCGTGATAGTGTAGGGAATATAAAACGTCCATCAACAGTTGCTTAGAACATGACTTGGAGGACAAATTTGGTCATTTTATCAAAATGTCTCACTGACAGAATTTAATGTAGTGGTACTTTTTCCAGAAAATTATTGTATAGGACCACCCTAACAGACAAGGGAACCAAGGTATAAGATATATGGGAGATACAAGGATATTCATCATAACATTGCAAATGTGGCAAATGCTGGAAAAATTTTAAATGTTTGTTAGTGGGCTAAAGAAATCGTGGTTTATTTGCATAGTAGAATGATACACAACCACTAAAAAGAATTAAGTAAATTTATATGTACTGATATAGAAAGGCACCCAAGATACTTCATGAAGTAAACTGTAATGCATGCTATCATACATATATTTTTCACAAGGCAAAATGGACAGGCACCTATTTATGTGGTTACCTCTGAGGAGAAGGATGTTGTCAGGGGAAATTTTTACTTATCACTTCCTAGTTCTGAATGGTTTGAATTTTCTTTTTGGAAGTGACAATTCATTACATGTATAAAATAATAATAACAAAACAAAGAAAAATTAAAAAGGGAAAATGATGAAAATGAATTGTCCTCTTGGGAACATTCCTAGATACCATTTGGGCCTACATTCTTTCTTTGATGGTGGCCATACTAGATTAGAAAGAGGTCAGAATTGCCTTCCCTAGTGTGCGCTTAACAGGTTATAGATCTGCCACCACAAAGTAACACCTCTCCTATTAGAATCTGTATAAATTGCTCATAGTGCTTCTTGGGGGTAACAAGTTTCATAAATTCATTGCCTCTACTTCACACCCCTATCAGGGGTGCTGAGGGGAGAGGCCTCTAAATTTAGTTCTTTCCATCTTCAAGAGCTGCTGTAAGGTTTGACAAATAAGTTGGTGTTCATCCCTCCGTGTTTCTCACTCTATCTCTTATGCAACCTTGCAGAAGAATAAGAAATCTTTTAATCTGCCTTCAATAGGGGGGCTCCCTATTTTCCCAGTCATCTTAGCTCCCCTGCTCTGGGCACTTTTCAGCTCCACCATGAATTTTTTGGAGAGGTTTCAGAATCAGAATTGCAAATGGTTTTCTCAGCATGGTTGTGCAGGGATCTCATACAGTGTTACCTGTTTTGTTTCCTCTGCCTTCTTTCCTGATCATCCCACTGCCTGGCCAGCCTTTTGGAACAAGCTCTCCCCACTCCATTTAGCCATTCTTTTCCCTCTGCAAGATACCAAACCTCCAAGATGAAAATGGAAAAAGTTCAGATGTTTCTAAATAATGGAATTCCAGAATAGACTTCAACAGGTCATTAGATATAATCTTGTCCAAACCTCCCATTTTATAAGCGGGGGAAACTGAGGCCCAGAGAGGATAAGCAAGGACTCCAACTCAAATCTCCCAACTTCCATGCCAGCCCTCTCTCCATTTCAGCTGTGTGCAGGAGAGATATTGGAAATATTTAATAGCTGTATATACCTCAGGCACCAGGCTGAAGACCCACCCGAGAGCTGAGGTAGGGTCCTGAAGGCACCCTGCTGTGGTGGACAATAGCTCTTTATTTGCCTGATCAAGGAATGGTTTGTGGGTCTCTCTCTAGGGGATGGACAGAGGTTACTGGACTGGTGGATAGGGGGGCTTGTGGAGCACACAGCAGCATCTCTTCACCAACCAATAAAGAATTATTTCAGTATAGTGACTGGGACAGTCATCCAAATGTGTCACAGTTGTGGGGCATTTGTGTCTATATGGTTCTTTGGTCTAATTTAGATAAAACTTAGGTATGTATTTGTCTTCGTTGCAGTGCTTTGATGTGTAAAGACTCAGTCTCTGCAAAGTGATATGCTGTAAATCTTTCAAAATATAGGCATCAAGAAAATAACTTCCAGGTACTCTGAACAATACACATAATTAACCAAAATCTAGGGGTCTCACACATCCAGCAGCATTAGAGCACTGCAGCCTTTCAGTGTCACTCAAAGACGAAATATTTAAATTGCAAAACAGACACATCCGCACAGAAATGTGAGCGCTCTAAAAATGTATGAGCTGATGCTTATCTGTCTTCAAGGAAAAATGAGTCACAGCAATGTTTCCCTCTGTGCAACTGATTTTAAATTGTGATTTATGCGGTTTAAGAGCAGCTAAGTAGCCCTTGTCAGTAAGACTATCACAAGATTGTTTGATGGAGACCACTTTGTACAAATTACCTAATCAATTCAATTCCCTATCCTCAGAGCAGAAGAATAGGGAATACCCAACCCCAGGAACGGGTGGGGGTGTGTGCATGCAGACGCTCTTTGTTCTCTCACTCAGCGTTCCTCTCTGCAGCTCCTCGGGAGGCACTACACAAGACACGGTGTACATGAAAGCTAAACAATAGGATGTGCAGGAATGTTCCCCCTAAGAAGCCCACCGAAGACCCCCCACCCCTAACGTCTCTCCCATAGCTTGAAATCCTGACATTCCATTTGTCTCTGGCAGTGCCCAAATAAACAAAATGATTCCCGATAAGCCAGAGATACTTACATCTCTTGTAAGTTTCTCCCCTGCGGGAAAATGGGACCTAGGTTCTTCCCCAAATTTATTTTCTCATCTATACATTTAACGGGTTTCAAAAATATCAAAAGTTAAATCACACTTAGTCATACTTTTAAAGAAATAGTCTGTATTAAAAATAAAAAGAGTAGATGAATAGAGGTATGGAAGAGGCTTGACATAATATCTGTTGGATGTTGAATGAAAAATTAATCAATATGTTTGTCAATTATACCTCAATATACAATTTACAAATTAACTCCCAGGAACTTGCATATTTGAACTAGGGATTTCTGATACCAAATTTTGCATCCTATAGGATACAGAAAAACAAAACCATACTACATGCACACACACATACACACACACGAGCACATGCACAAAAGGGATTTGTTACAGGGATGCAACCTCACACAATTGTGGAAGCTAGTTAATCAGTCTCTGTAAGATGGTTGTGTTTGCTTCTGATGCTGAAGCTTAAAGTGCACAGAGTGGGCAGTGGGTGAAGGGAAGATGGATATGCAGTGACAGAAAGCAAGAATGAGCTGGAACCCACAAGCACGAGCTGAAGACCTCAAGGAGGGGCTGAAAACCCGTCAGTTTGTGTCTCTAACCTTAATGTAATGGCTGCCCTGTAGAAGCTAGGGACCCTTCATCACCGAACTAAGCTCACACAGCTAGCCCAGGGATAGAAGCGGCTGAGGGAAGAATTAGAGGAGGGTGGAGCAGCAGAAAGCCCAGCTGCTGTGTCACTGCAGTAACAGATCAGTGATGATGTGTGTGAGCTACAGAGTAGCTGCTGTTCTCTTCTTCCCTCAAAATCTCATAACAATCTCTCTTTTGGCCCACCATAACCAGGAACGTATAAGAAAGGGGTTTCTGAAATATGTCGTTCAGCCTAGCAAAGTTGACACATTGCAAAGCCCCCATACTAGTCACTGTACTTGGGGAGAGGACAGAAGTGTTAACAGATTTCTGAGTCTCTAATAAATAGAAATGAAGGTATTTTTCCAGCAGGGCAGAGAAGAGGGCAAGGGCACTGCAAGGAGAGGAAAGAAGGTATATATTTGGTTAGTCACCCTCCCTCCTTCCATTCGTTAAAAATGTGTACTGTGATGTTGGAACTCCTATATCAAGAGATGTGGTCTATGTTCCCTCCCCTTAAATCTGGGAAGGACTGTGACTATGGCAAAAGTGATGCTGCATGGCTTCCGAAGCTAGTTCAGAAAGGGTACTGAATTTCCACTAAGCTCTCCATCTCTCTGGAGGTTCTTATCATCAACTCAATCCCCATGTTATAAGAATGCCCAACCCCCACGAAGACATCATGTGTAGATGTTCTAGTTGACATCTCCAGCTCTGATCTCAATACCAACCAACCAGCATCAATCTTTATATATATGAGCCTTCAAATAATTCGTGCCCCCAGTCTTTAAGTATTGCCCCCCAAATTGATGTCAAAATGAGGAAGATGAGCCATCCCCACTGAATCTCGCTCAAACTACAGATTTGTGAGCAAAATAAATGTTGTCATTATTTCAAGCCACCACGTTTTGGGGTAATTTGTTACACAGCCATAGTAACTGAAACAGGTTCTTTCCTGATAGGGTATATAATGACTAATACATAGTTATATGGAATCATACATAATTACCTAAATCATTTTTCTATAGTATTAAACCCACTGACTTGAAGCTAAATTTTTAATTAACACTTTTGTATAAATAATGGTATGTTTTCAACCTTTTATGTTGAAGTAATTGTATATTTGCATGAAATTATAAGAAATAATACACACAGATTGGATATACTCTTCAACTAGTTTCCCCTAATGGTGGTAGCATCTTACCTAATTAGGGTACGATATCACAACCAGGAAATTCACATTGATACAATTTACCAATTTTATTCTGGTTTCACCAGTTTTATACACAGTCGTGTGTGTGTGTGTGTGTGTGTGTGTGTGTGTGTGTGTGTGCGTGTATTTAGTTCTAGGCAATTTTATCACATGTGGTTTCATATGATGACCATCACAGACAAGATCCAGAAAAATTCCATCACAAGGATCTCGTAAGAAGCCTTTATAGCTACAGCCACCTCCCTCCCACCATTACCAATACTCCTAATCCCTGGCAACCACTAATCTATTCTCCATATCCATGACTTTTTCATTTCAAGAATGTTATATAAATGAAATCATACAGTATGTAAACTTTTGAGACTACCTTTTTTTTTTTCTCAGCATAATTCCCTGGAAATCCATCCAAGTTGTTGTGCATATCAGTATCTCATTCCTTTTTATAGCTGAGCAGTATTTCATGATATGGATGATGTCCCAGAGCTGTTTAAGCATGTACTCAATAAGGAACAATTGGGTTGTTTTCTGCTTAGAGATATTATGAATAAAGCTCTGTGAATATTCGTGTACAGCTTTTGTGTGAAAACGAATTTTCATTTCACTCACACAAGAGTGAAATTGGTGGGTTGTATGGTAAGCACAATGTTTAGTTTTGTAAGAAACTGTCACACTTTTTTCCAAAGTAGCTGTACCATACATTCCCATCAGCAATGTATAAGTGATCCAGTTTCCTCTGTATCCTCACTAGCATTTGGTGATATCACTGTTTGGAACTTCAGCCATTCTGATGGGTGTAGAGTGATACAGTGATATATTTTGTAATATGATTAGACCAGATGTGCATAAACTCTGTGTGTATCTAACTCTTCTTGCTTACACCAGGGGTATTATATTCTTCAGGGTCTCTAGGCCTAGCGCCTGCTAAGAAACTGCTCACTCTTGTCAAATGTTGGGAGGACCCTTTTTTTTTTTTTTACTATCACCTCTTTCCCCTTGACCATCCTCTTTGAAATAGAGAAGTGAATGAGTTACTTGGGGTGTATAACTAATGGCTGGCTTTACTTTCTTAGAAGTACAATCATTCCTAATATACATGCAGAGGCAAAATACATTGCTTTGTTCCAAAAAAATATTTAAATAAATCTTCTACAACAATATCCCTTAATGAGGAATGAGGAGTTCAAGACGAAGAAAGATAAGGACAGAGAAAAGATGAAATCTGGAATAAAATTAAATATATAAAATGCATAAAGTCTTTTTCCATTGAGTCACAAATTTGTGCATTTGTAGAGTTAAGAGGGTGATGTGGTGAGTTATTTAGTTCCTAACAGTCATTAGGAGATACTAAACCAGTTGTGAGCGAAGCAGATTGGGAATAAGCCAATATGGAGTGGGGCAATGGAGCTGTGCTAAAGTGAAAAGTGCATGTCCAGTCTAAGAGGGCGGCCACTTCTCAGCTTTAGCTGATATTGCCATGAGGAAAGAGTAGACCCAATGTTTCCAGATTTTCAAATTTTTTAAGAGCCTACAAGGTCAGATGTGTAGGGAGTTGTCTCCTGATTTTTAATGTACTAACAACTCTATCGGTTAAAATACTAGCTGAACAAAATGCTTTTGTGATCCAGAGTTGGCCTACCACTGCCAACTGGAAACCTCTGGCCTGGAAAAGTAGACAGGGACATCTTATGCAAGGCAATCCTTATAAATATGACCTCTCTCAACTTAGCTTTGGGTAAATATTGAACATCACTGGGCTGGTGGTTATGCTGACATGTGTACAAAATACAGACTGTCTGTGTTGGTCAAGTGTGGTGTCACACGCTTTCATAGTTAGTCAACAATAATAAAAAAGTAACCAAAGACTTGAACAGGCACTTCACAAAAGATATCTGAATTGCCAATAAGCATAGCAAAAGTGTTCAACATCATTAATCATTAGGGAAATACAAATTAAAATGACAATGAGATAAAACTATACACCCACCAGAATAAAAAAATATCAAAAACACTGGGTGTGGGTAAAGATGCAGAGCAACTGGAACTCTCCAACATTGCTGACAGGAATGCAGAATTTTACATCCTTGTTGTTTCTATTAAAATGTATTATATTGCTTCTTCGTGACCAGCAATTCCATTTCTAAGTATATATTAGCCAAGAGAAATGAATGCATAAATTCATAGAAAGACTTCTATAAGAATGTTGAAAGTAGCTTTATTCAGGCTAGCTATTCACTGAAAATATTCCAACAACAGTCCATCAACAGGCAAATGGATAAAAAACTCCATGGCATATTCATACAATTAACGAGCAATAAAAGTAACTCATTAAGATGCATCCAACAACATAGACTAACCTAAAAAAAAACACAGTAGGTTGAGTGAAAGGAGCCTTACACAAAAGACTGCATATATGAGTCCATTTATATGGCATTGGAGAGCAAGAAAACTTATGGTAATTTAAAAACTGGTTGTCTCCATGGGTGGAGGAATTGACTACAAAGGAAAGTAAAGGATGGTTCTGGGAGATGTAAGTGTTCTGCATCTTGAGCTGGGTGATAGTTACATGATACATACATTTGTTAAAGTTCTCCAAACTGTATATATAAGATGATTGAATCTTGATGTATGTAAATTATACCTCAGTAGTGTACTAAAATAAGAGCTCAGTCCTGATAGAAAAGCTGTAGAAGTGCACTTCCAGCCTGGTCCAACTAACCCATGCAGCTTCATACAGGGAAAAAATGTCAGCCTCCATATTGGCATGTTATACTTGGGTGCCTATGCTGGGCCAATTCCACACAGAGGTGGTAAAGCACACATACAGAATGACTGAAAGGGAAAATCTTTCTTTCCCAAGACAATACCCATCCTACAGAGAGACAGCACATGCTAGCGGTTAAGAAAATGGCTTTGAAGTCAAATAGCATAGATTCAGATTCTGGATCCCCCAAATATTAGCTGGGTGACCTGGAACAAATTAGTTCACTGTTCTGAGCCTCTTATTTCACATCTATAAAATGGGCACAATAATGCCTTCTTCAAAGTGTTGCCATGGGGGTTTTTGTAAAGTGCTTACCTAGCACAATGACACACATAGCCAAGTATTCAAAAAATGGTAGCATTTTACTTGACAGTCTTATGAGAACCAAATATCTGAACATTTAATCTTGAAGGCTTGTCTACTGCCTTCTTCCTAAAGATCTTTTCACCATCCTAAGACTCCTAGGAAGAGTAACACACCAAGCTCTTAACAGTGCAAGTTACCTTTGGTAAGAAATGGCTTCCTCAGATTCAAGAAGGGTGGGTAGGTTGTAAAGTAATTTACTTGGAGGTAGATGTAGGAAAAGCCCTGCTAAAGGAGGATGTGTCATTTAGGATTCCCTGTTTACAAGTAACTGAAACAAACTCTGATTAAATTGAAGGCAAAAGATTAGAAAGGCATGCTGGGGAGCCTGCAGAAATCAAGGTCACTCTCTAGGCCTAGGGCACAGAATCAAAAATCACCAACTCAATGCAAGAAATGACTAATCAATGCAGGACCTCTGTTTCTGGGCATCAATTGCTCAAGATTCAAAGTCTTAGGAGAGACATCATATTAGCCAAGTTCAGGTCAAATTCTCCATGCTGGCTCTTAAAGTGGCCAAGGCAAGGGACAACTGAATGCCTTTGACTTCCAAAGGGGGAGGCAAGAATCTGGCATTATGTCACACCTCTTGGTGTGACCACCCTAATGAGAGACAAATATTCCCCAAAATAAAACTGGACAACTCTTGGAAAATAGCAGCTGATACCGGGCAGCTGAAAACAATAAATATCTACCAGAAAGAACACAGGGCACAGCAGTGGAGGGCAGAGAAGGCCCTTTTCCCCCTTCTCAGCTGCTTCTTAATTAGCTGTATTTGGAACTTAATGACCTTTTCAGTGATTCCATTATTAAATTCATCTCAACAACAGCTCTGATCGGCACAGAGGGACCATCCATTTATCTCCTCATTAGTGACCTGTTCTGTATCTCATTGTATTTCTTAAAAGTCTAAGTGCTTTCTGTGAAGGTCAGCAAAAAGCCTAGAACAAATACTGAAGAGTGTCATTTTGTGGTACATATTTTCATACATATAAAAGTTAAAAGATTAGGGTGACTTTTTGCACAAATCAGAGGAAAGCAACTGTACTAGCAAGATATACACAGTAATCATCAGAAGATGGAAATATGGAGAAACTGACTTTTCAGTTCATGTCAATGTTACCAGAATAAACATTTCACTTTGACAGAAATATTACTTTGGCATTGCCCATTCTGGCCTGCTAGCGAAGGAGCCCAAAATATAAATTTGATAATTGTAGTATAACTAAAGCTTATTTTATTTTTTTTAATTTTTTAATGCTTATTTTTGAGAGAGAGAGAGAGAGAGAGAGAGAGAGAGAGAGAGAGAGAGAGTGAGTGGGGGAAGGGCAGAGAGAGAGAAAGGGAGACACAGAATCAGAAGCAGGCTCCAGGCTCTGAGCTGGAGCCTGATGCGGGGCTTGAACTCAAGAACCTTGAGATCATGACCTGAGCTGAAGTCAGATGCTTAATTGACTGAGCCACCCAGGTGCCCCTAAAGCTTATTTTAATTTAAGAAATTTCCCCAGTCTTTCCTATATGCATTTTCCACAGCTTGAAAGAAACCATGTACTGCCATGCTAAAATATTTATTTTATGTTCAATAACTTTATCACCAAAGTTTTTAAAATTTAGTTAATGTGTGTTTTATTAAGTATTTGTAAATGTTGACAATGGCCTTTTTAATTTTGATTGTTATAATGGCATAGCTTGCTGACTCAGCTTGGAATCATTTGACCCTGTCAACCAGTTCCAAATATACTTCAGCTCCTTAGGCATCTTTACTTAGTAAAATCCTTGTTTTTACTATGACACCAAACTGAACAAAACGGTATTTTCATATTGTACCACAAAACAACTCTGTATTCAGTGTTGAACTTTTTAACTAAATTTTCAATTTAATTAGTAATAATCCCATTTTTTCCCTTTGACAAAATGAACTTCTAAAAACTTTGATTCCCTGAATTGAGTGAAATAAAATTGAACCATCATTGATATGAGCAGATTTTCCATTTTAAGCTTCCAATATCACTGATATAAAACTGGCCTCACTTAATTCTTTTAGCATTTCTTCTACTAATGGAGCTAACACAATAACATGTATCATTTCATTTTTAATATGTGTAAATGAAAACTTAGAGTGAAATGAATGACATTAATTTAGTAAAATGAATATTTGATCTAAATGAAAAGTGATGTCTTACAGAGTGATATATAAATACATCTTCTGAAGATGCACATGTTAAACAGAAGTCCTCAGGCCCAGGCTTCTTAAATAAAGTATTAAGTCTCAAAATAGATATTTATGTATCCCACAGATTCATATCCCTGGATTTTATACAGTCCATTATATTATTTTGGCTCCCAAGGTGAATGGTAAATGTCTTCAAAAATTTTGTGCAAATTATATACCCATGATCAACTTTCTTGACAAATGGAAATTCAGTAGTTCATTGTCATTAATAATCATGAATTTCATTTTTTAAGCCTATTGGGACTAAAAGGGTTCATTGCAAAATAAAAAGATTACTAAACAGTATAAAACAGTTGTTTATTAGCATCATACAATAAATGACACAATTACTATATGAGAGTCAAGCTAATCTCTCTATTGGGTTTGGCAAACTACTACCTATAAGCCAAATCCAGCTCATGACCTATTTGTAGAAATAAAGTTTTATTGGTGCACAGACTCGTTGATTAATGAGTGTTGTCTATGGTTGAAACAGGCACCACATGACCCACAAAGCCTAAAATATTTACTATCTGGCCCTTTAAAGAAAATATTTGCCAACCTTTGCTCTATATGTAACACAGCAAGGCTGGTCAGCTTCTATTTCCTGTACATATTTTATACGCACCTAACCCGGGGTTTCTCCACCTTGGGACTATGTATATTTGGGGCTGGATACTTGTTTGTTGGGAAAGAGGGGGCCATTCTTTGCACTGTGGGAGGTTTAGCAAAATCCTTGATCTCTACTCTCTAGATGCCTCCCATTTGCAACAACCAAAAGTGTCTACAAGACATTGTCAAATATCCTCTGGTGGGCAAAATCACCCGCAATTGAGAATCACTGACCTAAACTGTAAGTTCCCTCTGATCCCACCAATTAGGACCTGACAGTTTCGTGCATCTTGCAGGCTGTGGCTTAATACATAACAACAGACTGGTACTTCATGTGGCCAGCCAGGGCAAAGCAGTGTCAAATACTTTCCCCACTACTTTCCAAGGCCAGTGGGCGTTAGTTGTTTCTCTTCACTGATGAAGCACACTTCATCAAATCATTAAGTGCCCTGCATTCTGTCTTTGGAAAGAACACATTAGTTACTTTGTGTCTAGAAAAGGTCAGGAAATGAGCACTGGGTTACTGCTAACCGTTTTCAGTTCCAAGTATGTGTTAAACTGAGCACTTACTTGGTTCACTGCCTATATATCTCACCCACTACTAGAGAAGGTATGGCACAAGCACTAGGTATAAAGTTTCAAACTGTGAACTGAGTGAAAGAATAGGCAATGCATAACAAATCCACTACAAAATTCCTATTTTCTTATCTTTGGATTCCTTCACTTGTATTGCACCAAGAAACTTTTAGCATCTTGACTTCATTTACCCTGGCCCCCTTACTGAGTTCAACTGAACAAACCATTGGAATCACTTCTGGCATCTTAAACTAGCACAGTGAAATCAGAATCTCCTTGTAAGAGCTTCCTAAATAATGAATTTAGACTGATCTAGTGTTTTGTTCTGCCTTCCTTCCTATGGCATTCACTGAATCTATTGTGATAACACAACATACATTAGTAAATTCACAATTTGCCAACTGGAGCTAGCTTTGGTGTGACAATACTCAGAAGCAGTTATCTAAGAAGTCAAAAGAAATTTTCTATCCTTTTAAAGGCAATTTTCTCGGGGCGCCTGGGTGGCTCAGTCAGTTAAGTGTCCAACTTCGGCTCAGGTCATGATTTCACCGTCTGAGGGTTCGAGCCCCGCGTTGGGCTCTGTGCTGACAGCTCAGAGCCTGGAGTCTGCTTCAGATTCTGTGTCTCCCTTTCTCTCTGCCCCTCCCCCGCTCGTGCTTTGTCCCCCCCAAATTAAATAAACATTAAAATTTTAAATAAACAAACAAACAAACATTTTTAAAAAATTAAAGGCAATGCTCTCAGCAAGGTTGTTACAGAGTCTTCAAGGAATGAACAGCTTCATCAACCAGGAGAGGAAGGGAAGGCTCTGTGGGGTTTGGAGTACTTAGTTATCTGCATTCTACATGTCTCCATTCCAATTCTGGGGATCCTACTCTCTCTAAACACAAATATAACTTTTATGTAAAATATCTAGTAAACCAATGTTTTTTATACAGCAGCCTAAGAATAAAAATTTGAGTTTTGTTTGAGCTGTCTCAGCCTAGAGGCAGCATGCAATAAGAGATTCTTTGAATAAAATCATCGAAATGCCACAAATTTCTGCTTTTGCCTTGCTCTTTTCTTTCTTTATATTGTCAAGCTCAGCTAGAAGAGACTGACACTATAAAGTTTGAATTCCTTAGGCCTTTCATATCATTCTAGTCCAACTGCCCCTATCGCCCTTAGAACCTTACCCCAAATGAGCATGTTATTCCTAGTGAGCAAAGATAATAATTTAATTGGCTTTTGTTGTTGTTGTTCTTGATCAATGCATGTCTTGGACTAACCCAGTGCCAGTGGTTTTCAGAGATATCAATAACAATTAAAAGAGATAATTAACCTGACATTTCCTTTTTTCTCCTGAGGATCTGTTACCTGCAGCCACTTCCTATATGACTTTCTTGATCAAGTTGACTATTAAGCAGAAAAGTCACTCATTAACGCTTCGCGAAATTGCTCGGAGGGCTAGAAGCTAAACTTCCCGGAACAGAACTCAAAACCATACCGCAAGACAGACTTGAAAAACTACTGCCACCAATCACTAGAGGAAGTCCTCATGGCTGCTATCCTGATGCCAGATCTAAGGCAGGCACTCAAGTTGCCAGCCACCAAGAAACTACCATCATTGCCACTACCATTGGTTAGACACCGCTCCAGATGAAATGGAAGCATCACAGACTGCTCACTTATAAACCGATGTTCACATCAGATTGACAGGGTCTAGGTCACACTCCTGTATACTAGATGCAAGTGGGGCTGTGAATTTGAGGTTTTACCCCTATGTTGGGGGACCTGGACTCAGGTATGGGGATTTCCTTTTTCTGTTTATTTACTGGTGTGTAATATACCATCCAAAAATTTAGTGGCTCAAAGCAACAACATTTATTTTGCTCACAAATCTGCAATTTGGGCAAGGTTTACAGGGGGCAGGTAGTCTGTTTGGCTCAGTGTAACTGGGGGCTAGAATCGCCAGCAGCTCATTCATTTACACATCCAGTGACATGTAAAGCCAGTGACATGAAAGCCAGGCTGGCTTTCAGGCTGTGAATTTACCTGAGGCCATCGACCACATACCTAACATAAGGTCCTCTCCACTAAGAACCAAACTACTTACTCCTACACAGCTTACTTTCTAAACTAAACTGACTTCACTATTGCATTATATTTGTTAACATGACTTTAATATTCTAGTAGGCTGTTGTCCAAGAAGATAAATTTGCAAATAAAATTATTGTTCTTTATAGGAACTTTCTGAAAGACCTATCACTCTTCAATAGAAGAGTTTATATACGCCTTCAGTCTCAAAATGTTCACCTTGTTGTAACCACCAATCCTATGATTCTTACCCAAACCTAGTCAAGCCCCTATACTGAAAGACCCACTTTAGACCAACTCTCATAATATATCACTAAATATACTGTCTTCCCTGTCTGAGACTCTCAGATTCCATTAGGTAGTGTTTTAAGCAACATGCTCAGCTTTGTCTCATCAATGTGTTGTTCTGGTGGTATTTGGGAAGCCAGAATTTGACACCATGGGGCCTGGGCTTCTTAACAACATAATGATTAGGTTTCAAAGGTGAGCATCGCAAAAGAGAGAGCTATGTAAAAGTGGCATAGCTTTTAATAATCCAAGGTCAGAAGCATCATTTCATTATTTTTTTTTATTTTACAGAGAGAGTGTGTATACATGCAAGCAGAGAAGAGGGGCAGAGGGAGAGAAAGAATCTTAAGCAGACTCCACGCTAAGTGTGGAGCCCAATGTGGGGCTCCATCCCATGACCCTGAGATCATGACCTGAGCCAAAATCAAGAGTTAAGATGCTCAACTAACTGAGCCACCCAGATGTCCCCATTTCTGCCACATTCTAGTCAATGAGGTAATCACAAATCCTCACCTATGTTCAAAGAAAAGGGGATTAGTCTTTCCCTTTTGATGGGAGGGATCACAAATTTTCAGATAGGTTTTAAACCATCACATTCCCCAACTATTCAAAGACTATCCAAAAGATAATGGTCAGCTATGAATATGAGAACTATGATGGATACCCTCTACAAAAGGTGTCCACCAAAATATTGACAATGTTTACGTTAGGGAATAGAATTAGAGAAGGATGTTTCCTGCATATATTTTCTGAACATTCATCAAGGAACACATATTCTTTAATTTCAAACTAAGATATACAAGCATATCGTCAAATCTAAATTTGATACTTAAGAAAAAATGCCGGATAAAAAATCAGAAAGAATACCTGTCACCTGAAGTTTAAAAACATTTTAATGGCTTTATTGAGATATGACTTTATATCATAAAATTCACTTGTTTTAAGTATACAATTAAGTGCTTTTTAGTAAATTTATAGTTTGTAACCACCACCAAATTCCAATTTTAAGATATTCCCACCACCCCAAGAAGACCCCTCCTTTTAGTTAATCCCACTTTTAGTCATTCTCCATCCTCCCTACTCCCAGCCCCAGGCAACCACTACACAATTTCTGTCTCTATGGATTTGCCAATTCTTGTACAATATGTAGTCTTTATGTTTGGCTACTTTCCCTGCACAAAGAGTTTTTGAGGTTCATCAATGTTGTAGCATGTATCAGTCCTTTGTTCTTTTTTATTGCTGAATAAAATTCCATTGTACAGATATGCCACAATTTGTTCATTTGTTGTGCAGAAGGGCATTTGGACTGTTTCCGGTTTTTAACTATTATAAATAATGTTGCTACTAACATTCACATATGTCTTTGCGTGAACATCGGTTTCATTTTTCTTGGGTAGATACCCAGGAGGATTGCTGGATCATATGGAAAATGTGTGTTTCCCCTTTTAAGATACTGCCAAACTTTTTCCAAAGTTGCTGTACCATTTAATATACCCATCTGTATTAAGTTCTCATTTCTCCATATCTTCCCCAACACATTTTCATGTCTGTTGCTGATTGTAGCCATTCTTGTGGATGTAGGGTAGTGTCTCATTTTGCTTCTTATTTGCATTTCCCTAATGACTAATGATATTGAGCATCTTTTCATGTGCTTATTATCCAGTTATATGTCTTTTTTGATGAAGTATCTATTCAAGTACTTTCCTCATTTTTAATCATGTGTCTTGTTATTGAGTTGTAAGAGTTCTTTATATATTCTAGATATAAGACTTTAATCAGATATATAATTTGCAAATATTTTCTTCTAGTATGTAACCTTTCTCCCAGTCAGGAACCTAGATTTTATGCTTTCGGTAGTATAATTATCACCAATTATTTGATTTTGTGCATGGAATGCACCACATTTGAAGCAAATTAAGTTAATGAGAAGGTGTGCTCTGGAAGAGCTCTGTTTCTAAGGTTTGAAATTGAAAAGGCAATTGCAGTTGCCTCTTTTATCTAGAGATTGAGAATCAAAGCATAAGAGCATATTTTCCAAAATGATAAACTAAGGGGTCTTTTGAAATAAGCATTTGAATAAGCATTATTCAACGATAGTAGTCCTAGATTTTAATGTCACAATTGAAATGTAAATCATTTTAACATTTTATCTGCATCTGGCATCAATGTAAAATAAAGCAGGTGGCTCAATTCAGCAAACATTTAGTGAGCATCTGTTAAATGAGGCCCTGTGCTAGGTGTGGCAGGGAATTTAGGGATGAGAATAATTGCTTAACTGTGGTTTACTAAATGAGGTAACCTCTCACCTAAGTGGCGAGAGTGCGGGACAATTTTATGAGTTGCAACTGATACATTCAATTCTGTATTCTACCAGTGAAGAGTAAAATTGTATAAGAGGATATAAGAATGAAAGTCTTTCTGCCTCAGTTTTGGCTGAATCCCCAAAGGACGAGAAAAGCCAGTAAATTCCAAATACGTTCATGTGCCCAAGGACTTGTGAAGAGAATGGAATAAAAGTAATGTTTTTCAATCCTTAGCACATCATCTATCTTGAAGACACATAATTGGCTTCAAGGGGGCTGCTCAGCTTCACATGTGCCTCTGGGTTTGGGAGACTGATGTCTGACACTCTGAGAGACAAGTCCAAATGTTGTGAAACATTCTTTTCAATTATTAGTACATTTCCTTATACAGAGGGGAGAACTGAACATGTGCATTTTACTGTTTTACCTCCAGCTTCGACAAAGTGGGTATTTTGTTTCATTGCTTGTTTATCCTACCAGTGTTTGAACATAAATATTCATATTTCCTCCTTATTTTACACAAAAGTTAGCATATGCACTATACTGCATCTTGCCAATTGTACTTAATATATTTTACAATTTGTAACATATCAGCACATAAAATCAGCCTCAATCTTTTCATATATGCATAGCATTTTTATTGTGTGGATGTATCATAATTTCTTAAACCAATCCTAACTTGATGGACATTGGATGGCTTCCAAACTTTTAAGTAGTACCAAAATTAAAAAAAAAAGCAACAATGAACAACCTTGCATATACGTCTTCTTATATATGTGGTAGATGAATGTTCATTTTGATGCCTGTAAAAGGTTTCCCGGTCTCCCCACCTGCCTAGAGACCATATATTACCTATATAATCTATTCAGCTATGAAGCAAACACTTGACAGAGTAAGTGGCATGTACACACTTGACAGAGTAAGTGACATGTACATGCACATATGTACATGTCCAGAAGTATAATTCCTGGGTCCCAAACTGCCTGTGTAATCTTGATGAATATCGCCAAATTGCCTTTCATAAGAGATATGTACTATTTTCCACCAGACACGTATATGGGTGCTTGCTTCTCTGCATAATTTTCAGTGACCTCAATTGTTTACTAAAACACACACACACACACACACACACACACACACACACACACACACACACAAAACAAGTAGTTTTATAGTCCCTCAGCCAGAATCAGGCTTTATTTTTTTTTCCCCTCTGTGTAGGCAAGTTCATTCTTCTTCTAGTTTGCACTCAGGCTAACCCAAGTGCAAATTGGTTCTTTCTAAATACAGGCCTCAAGTTATTACATTTCTAAGTGTCTTTTCTTCTGGTTTCTGATATAATTTGTGTCACGTGATACATTTCCTTTTAACTATTTCTTAAAAATTTGAAATATTTGACCCATCAGGACAGAGTGGTAGTAGTTCTAAATGAAGAGATAAGCTCATGTTAATACATACTATAAAATCATTCCACTTCCTTATTCAAAGAAGAATGGCCCCTCGAGGCTGAATATTATCAAATTCTACCTTATTTTTAGACATATTACCAGTTTGTGAGATACAAAAAACTAAAAACCCTCACACATTTAATCCCAGCCACCATTGATTGTATATATCAGCTATTTTGATAAACTATATGCTAGAAAAAATTAGTCTCTTTTTACCCAAGATGAAGAGAATGAAAATGCACTATTTGCTTAAGGTCAAAAAGCCAATGGATGGTACAGGAAGTAGAATGGTGGTTGCCAGGGGCTCCAGAGAGAGGGGAATGGGGAGTTACAGTTTAATGGGAATAGAGTTAGTCTTGCAAGATGAAAGAGTTCTGGAGATGGATGGTGGTGATGGCGGCTCCAGATGCAGTGAACTATAAATATACTTAAAAATGGTTATGGTGGTAAATTTTATGTTATGTGTATTTTATTACAATAAAAAAATCGGGGGTGGGGGAAGCCAATGAATAGTGAAGCTGAATTCGATTTCATTTCTATCCGATCTCTTCTTTCTACTCATAGCAATGACTATCCTCATGTTACAGATCAGGGGACTAAGGCCCAGAAGGACTGAATTGACTTAAGTCCCATAACTCTCAAGTGTCAGAGTTGGAATTCAATCCAACAGAAATGATTTTACAACCAGAGGCTAAGCATAGGAAGTCAAAATAAAATCAAGGGCTCATCTAACCACTCGGGGTCGGGTAATCTTGAGTTAATCACTTCACCTGTCTGGGCAGCAGTTCACTCAATTGTAAAATAAAAGGACTGATATAGATCAGAGTCGGGGCTGTTTCTCAATTCAACGTTTTTGACCATGACTTATAGTAAGACATGTTTTATATTGACCCAGCATGTGCACGTGTGTGC
This sequence comes from Felis catus, assembly GCF_018350175.1. NCBI lineage: Eukaryota > Metazoa > Chordata > Mammalia > Carnivora > Felidae > Felis > Felis catus. The sequence continues at coordinate 34,025,992 of NC_058386.1, forward strand.
GCATGCACACATACCACCTCACCCTAGGTGGGATTTCCCAGAAGCAGACCTTGACATAAGGATTCGAGTGCAAGTAATTTATTGAGGATGTGCTCCCATGAGAAACTGGTAACTGGTGTGGGGGTAGAAGAGGCAGAGCAGGAAAGGAATAGAAATCAACCCACCGTAAGATTTCAGCTGAAGTCTCAGCCTCAGCCTGACCCCATGGGGAGCTCTGGAGCATAAAATATAGCACAGAGTTTGACTCACCTTGAGGCAAGGGAGCTGGGCTTTCACATTTCATTCCTAGTCAGTCACTGGTTACAGGCCACCAGAAAGATGTAACTTCCAGGTATTTCAGCCCATGGTACCTGTTGTAGCCAGACCCTAAAGGTGGCCCCCAATGATCCCTGTCTTATGATATTCACACCTTCGTGTAGTTCCCTCCTAATCCTGTTCCATGGCCAGTCTGTGTAGCCAATAAAATACAGCAGAAGCGATGGCATGTCACTTCTGAGATTAAGATATAAAAGACTGTGGCTTCCATCCTGGATTCTCTCTTTCTTGGATCACTGCTTCTGGAGGAAGCAAGGTCTCCTTTTATGAGCAGTCCTATGAAAAGACGCATGATACAGACTCTCATAACAAGGAACTAAGGCCTCCAGGCAACAGGCAGCCAAGAACTGAGGCTTGAGTTTGAAGGCAGAGCCTCCAGCCCCACTCAAGCATCGAGCAGGCTGACTGCAGCCCCAGCTAAAGGGCTCCACTGTGCTCCTGGGACACGCCCCAAGCCAGAAGCATCCAGCTAAGTCGCTCCTGGTTTCCTGACCCTCGGAAAATGATGTAAGGTAATAAATGTTTGTCATTTCATGTCACCTGGTTTTGAACACTTTGTTAGGCAGCAACAGATAAATAATAACAATACATTAGGCTAATGTGCCTCCAGTAGCTGAAGGGTAGTTTCCCAAGAACTATAGGGAAGATTGTTTAGAAGAGAAGCACAAAGACATGGAGGGATGGGCAGAACCAACAAAAGAGACCTGAGGGGATGTGGGCAGGACATCAATCACGTCTGCTATTATTTTAAAACAAATGTTTCATGAAACAATACTTAACCTTACTACATGCGATGCATTTTGATAATTTCTATCTTATCATATTCTCACTTGCTTTATTAAATGACAGAAGTGAGCCCTTAAACTGATTTCAAAATCCACTAACAGGTTGTGAACCGCAGTTGAAAAACAGTGAACTTAATCATCTTTGAGGTCTCTTTTGGATCTAAACTTTCATACCTCGGAGGCAGCATGGCGTTCTTTTAATTTCTTTTTAATGTTTATTTATTTTTGAGAGAGAGACAGAGACAGAGTGTGAGCGGTGGTGGGGCAGAGAGAGAGAGACAGACAGACAGACAGACAGACAGAATCTGAAGCAGGCTTCAGGCTCTGAGCTGTCAGCACAGAGCCCAGTATGGGACCCAAACTCATGAACCGCGAGATCATGAGCTGAGCTGAAGTCAGATGCTTAACTGACTGAGCCACCCAGGTGCCCCACAGCATGGCATTCTTAAATGAAGACTAACATTTATTGAGCCCCCATTATGTCAGAACTGTTTCTTTTTTTAAGTTTATTTACTTATTAAGAGGGGGGAGGAAAGGAGAGGCAGGCTCCACACTGTCAGAGCAGAGCCCAATGCAGGACTCAATCCCATGAACCGTGAGATCATGACCTGAGCCAAAACCAAGAGTCAGATGCTTAACTGTGGTGCCACCCAGGCACCCTGCCAGAACCGTTCTTCACATACACTGCCTCATGGAAAGACAGTAAGGTAGGTACTATTAATATCCCCATTTTACAGATGTGAAGACTGGTAAATGGCAGAGGCCAAAAGGAAACCCAGGCAGCCTAACTCCAAAATCTACCATCAAGAGTGCAGGCTCCTATGCCAGATTGCTTGGGTTCAAATCCTAATCCAGCTGATCCCTATATGTCTCTAATTTTGATGATGATATAAGCCAATTACTACAAGCCAGCAGTCTACTGATGGGGATACTTCTAACAAAAAATGTTTAGAGCCAGGGTTCTGTATGTCAACTGAATTCAGAGGTTAACTTATCGATAATCAGCTCGATGTTCTGCTCTGCTTTAGCCATGCTGGCCCAGTCTTCACCTTAAATATAGCCACTTGTACACTGAAGTAAGATGGGGCTCTGGCCTGCGTTATGTAACATCTGCATGCCTGAATGTCTAAAGTACATATCACTATAACTAGATAGAAGGAATTTCAATGCACTCATTTTTTATGTATTGGTTCATTAAAGTGCAATCAAATATAATTCTCTAATAAATGAATCTAAAACAGATGAATCACAATTATGTAGAAAATATTCCTACTGGAGTCAATGAATGCTAATTAATCTTTGGATTGCAGAAATAAATAGGGTCCAATAAACATTATGATATAAATGACTAAAAATGGTAAAAAAAAAAAACAACAACAAAAAAAAACGGCACAGAAGCTGCATCCCTCCAACTATCACCTTTTTGGCTGAATTCTTCTAAGCCAAGTCTCCATTAATTACACTTTTATGTCACAGGAATGCAGTATTTATAGGTATCGAAGTCAGCATAAAAGCATGATATCCTTTCAATTAAGATTATCAGTAACCAAAGATTCATGTATCTGCTGAATTATCTAGAGCTGGACACATGCAGGGGATACATGTCAAGAGGATGTTCCGGCAGCCGCTGAGTGGTAAGGTGACTTAGAGTATTTAGGGAGAGGACAGAAACAAAAAAAAAATGGTTTATATACGACTTCACATGCTACTGCATGATTGTGGACTACAGGGCAACAAGAGTGACTGCAACCTGGCTTGGAATGCTTTTAGGAGAGGTAAGACCCTGATTTCTTGTCAACCATTTTTTTGAGGAAAAAAAAAGTCACTTTGAATATATTGCTAAAGAGGGAGTTACAGAAGGTATCATGACTCCACCAGGTTGAATATCAATCTAGATGTCCTGAAAAATTAACAATTTGAAATTTTTTCTAATTATAAACTTTTTTAAATGTTTATTTATTTTTACTTATTTTTTGAGAGAGAGAGAGAGAGAGAGAGAGCACGTGCACAAGCGCGAGTTGGGGAGGGACAGAGAGAATGGGAGACACAGAATGTGAAGCAGGCTCCTGGCTCCGCAATGCCAGCGCAGAGCCTGACATGGAGCTCAAACCCACAAGCCGTGAGATCATGAACTGAGATGAAGTCAGATGCTTAACCGACTGAGCCACCCAGGCACCCCATGAAATTTTTTCTAATTATAAAAAAAGCAAAGCATGCTTTCACAGAGAATTTAGCAAATGCAGAAAATGTAAAAAATAAAAGAAAAAAATCACAAAATGAAAAGATATCGGGATTATAAGATGATAATTATCACTGTGTGTGTGCCTCCAAATTGGCATCATACTGTATGTAGTTTTTATAATTTCATTGTTTTCACTGAGAAACATGCTATGGGAATTTGCCTCATTAATTTGATGGCTGCACAGAATTCCATTCTATGGACACTGTAACATTTGTGAATTCAACGGACACTAAAGCATTTGTAATAGAATCCAGTCAAGCAAACACAAATCACTCTATACATCTACAGCAGAAACAACTTAATGCTACTGACTCGCTACAAAGGTATAAAAATGCTTTAAAAAATAAGGAAAAAGGTGTGTATCTATTACATAGCTATTGCTATGTAACAAACCACTGCAAACTTACAGATATAAAACCAGAGTTATTTAAGAAAAAATTCTGTGGTTGACAATTTAGGCTGGGCTCAGCTAGTCAGTTTTCTGTTCTCAGTTGAGGTCCCTCATACATCCATGGTTGAGTGTGCATTGGCTTTGCTGACCTTGGCTCGGCTCCCTTAGATATTTGAGACCTCAGCTGGGACAAGAAGGCTGGCTAGACTCTGACACACATAGTTTCTCATTCGCTGGCAGGCTAGCATGGGCTTATTCCATTAGCAGTCAGGAGGCTCCAGAGAGTAAGCAGAAGCCTGTGAGTTCCCCTGAGGCCTAGGCTGGGGACTATCATAATGCCATTTTCTCTGCATTCTATTGTCCAAAGTAAGAAACAAGGCCAGCCCAGATTCAAAGAGTAGAGAAACAGATTCCACTTTTTATGGGAGGAGTTTCAAAATCACATGGCAATAGGGTATGGAAACAGGGAGAGAAAGAATTCTGGCCAGATCTGCAAACAACTGATCACAGTATGTCCTACCTAGAGACCAGAAAGCTGCTGCCACTCTTGGGCTGAAGCCCACAAGCTCACACTTAATGCTGCCCTGTGAGAGGTACTATTGCTGCTTCTTTAGGAGATGCTGCCATCACTGAGTAGAAACTCAGCAGTCCATAACCTTACTAAAGCAATGAAAAGTGCACATAAAACATTCTCCAGGACAGATCACATGTTAGGCCACAAAACAAGTCTCAATAAATTTAAGAGGACTGAAATCACATCACATATTTTTTATAACCACAACAATATGAAACTAGAAATCAATTACAAGAAAAAACTGGAAAAAACAAAAACATGTGGAGGCTAAACAACATGTTACTAGACAACCAATGGGTCAATGAAGAAATCAAAGAGAAAATTAAAAAAATACATGGAGACAAATGAAAATGAAAACACAACAGTCCAAAATCTTCGGTATACAGCAAAAGTAGTTCTAGGAGAGAAATCATAGCAATATAAGCTTACCTCAAGAAACAAGAAAAATCTCAAACAATGTAACCTTACACTGAAAGGAACTAGAAAAAGAACAAAGACCAAAGTTAGTAGAAGGAAGACAGTAATAAAGATCAGAGTGGAAATAAATGAAATAGAGACTAAAAAATAAAAATAAAAAAGATCAATGAAACCAAGAGCTGATTCTCTGAAGAGATAAACGAAACTTTAATCAGATTTGTCAAGAAAAAGAAAGGACAAAAATAAATAAAATCAGAAATGAAAGAGGAGAACTAACAACTGGTAGCACAAAAATTCAAAGGATTATAAGAAACTACTATGAAAAAGTGTATGCCAACAAATGGGACAATCTAGAAGGAATGGATATATTCCTAGAAACACACAATCTTCTAAAATTTAATCAGCAAGAAGTAGAAAATCTGAACCGATCAATTTCTAGCAATGAAATTGAATCAGTAATCAAAAACCTCCCAACAAACAGAATTCTGGGACCAGATGGATTCACAGGTGAATTCTACCAAACATTTAAAAAAGAGGCACTACCTATTCTCCTCAAATTACTCCAAAAAATAGAAGAGGAAGGAAGCTTCCAAATATATTCTACAAGGCCATCATTACCCTGATGCCAAAACCAAAGACAATACAAAAAAGAGAAAACTATAGGCCAATATCTCTGATGAACATAGATATAAAACTTCTCCACAAAATATTAGTACACCGTATTCAACAATACATTAAAAGAATCACCACAATCAAGTGGGATTTATTCCAGGGGATGCATGGATAGTTCATCTGCAAATCAATCAATGTGAATACCACATTAACTGAAAGAAGGATAAAAATCATGTGATCATCTCAACAGATGCAGAGAATGCATTTGTCAAAATCCAACATCCATTCATGATAAACAAGTGGGTTTACCAGGTACATACCTCAACTTACTAGAGGCCATATATGAAAATCCACAGCTAGCATCACACACAATGATGAAAAAACCGAGGGCTTTTCCTCTAAAATCAGGAACAAAACAAGGATGTCCGCTCTCACCACTGCTATTTAACATAGTACTCAAATTCCTAGTCACAGCAATTAGACAAGAAAAAGAAATAAAAGCCATCCAAATTGGTGAGGAGGAAGTAAAATTGCCACTGTTAGAAGATGACATTGAAAACCCTAAAGACCCCTTGGGGCGCCTGGGTGGCGCAGTCGGTTAAGCCTCCGACTTCAGCCAGGTCACGATCTCGCGGTCCGGGAGCTCGAGCCCCGCGTCGGGCTCTGGGCTGATGGCTCAGAGCCTGGAGCCTGTTTCCGATTCTGTGTCTCCCTCTCTCTCTGCCCCTCCCCCGTTCATGCTCTGTCTCTCTCTGTCCCAAAAATAAATAAACGTTGGAAAAAAAAAATTAAAAAAAAAAAAGAAAACCCTAAAGACCCCAGTAAAAAACTAGTAGAATAAATTCAGTAAAGTTTTAGTATACAAAATTAATATACATAAATCTGTTGCATTTCTATACACTAATAATGAAGTAGCAGAAAGAGGAATTAATAAAACAATTCCCTTTACAATTTCACCAAAAAGAATAAAATACCCAGGAATAAACTTAACCAAGGAGGTGAAAGACTTGTGCTCTAAAAACTATAAAACACTGGTGAAAGAAAGTGAAGTTGATGCAAACAAATGGAAAGATAAATCATGCTCAGGGATTGGAAAAATAGTATTAAAATATCTGTACTATCCAAAGCAATCTAGAGATTCAAAGCAATCCCTATTAAAATACTAATAGCATTTTTTCACAGAAATAGAATAACCTCAAAATTTGTACAGAACCACAAAAAAAAAATAGCCAAAACAATCTTGAGGAAGGAAAACAAAGCTAGAGGTATCACAATCCCAAATTTCAAGATATACTATAAGGCTATAATAAAACAATATGGTACTGGCCCAAAAATAGACACAGATCAACAGAGCAGAATACAAAACCCAGAAGTAAATCCACATCTATATGTTCAACTAATCTATGACAAAGGAGGCAAAAATATACAATGGGAAAAAGACATTCTCTTCAATCAATAGTGTTGGGAAGACTGGACAGCTACATGCTAAAGAATGAAACTGGACCACTTTCTTACACCATACACAAAAATAAACTCAAAATACATTAAAGACTTAAATGTGAGATCTGAAATAATAAAACTCATAAAAGAAAACATAGACAGTAATGTCTTTAACATTGCCCTTGGAAACATTTTTCTAGATATGTCTCCTCAGGCAAGGGAAATAAAAGCAAAAAAGGTCTATTGGGACTACACCAAAATAAAAAAAACTTTCGCACAGTGAAGGAAGCCATCAACAAAATGAAAAGGCAACTTACTGAATGGGAGAAGATATCTGCAAATGATATATCTGATAAGGAATTAATATCCAAAATACACAAAGAGCTTCTACAACTCGACACCAAAAAAACAATGCAGTTACAAAATGGGCAGAGTACCTGAATAGACATTTTTACCAAGACATCCAGATGGCCAACAGACACATGAAAAAATACTCAACGTCACTAATCACCAGGGAAACGCAAATCAAAACCACAATGAACTATCACCTCATACCAGTCAAAATGGCTAGTATCAAAAAGACAAGATATAACAGGTTTGAGTGACGATGTGGAGAAAAAGGAACCCTTGAGCACTGCTGGTGGGAATGCAAGTTGGTGCAGCCATGGTAGAAAACGGTATGGAACTTCCCCCCCAAAATTAAAAATAGAATTACCATATAATTCAGTAGTTCCACTACTGAATATTCACCTGAAGAAAAAGAAAACAGTAATTCAAAAAGATATATGCACCCCTATGTTTATTGCATTATTTACAACAGCCCAAATATGGAAGCAACACAAATGTCCATCTATAGATGAATGAAAGAAATAGTATGTATTCCCATTTGGTTGAGATATGAAGGGATTATTCTTAAGTCATAATTATACATTTTTGTATTGTATCCCCAAGTACACAAAAGTTTTATCTGCCTTTCCCCATGTCCCATAGCCACAGGATAAAAAGGAGATCCCAACAACAATTTTTCAAAAAGCATTTCTAGGGTTTAGCCGCTATACAGTGTTTGGTTTTAATAATTTATTTTTTTACTATAAATGTAATACTGCTTGTAAAAAAATCAAGTGAGCATTTTCAGTGGTGAAATTCCATTGTAATACAACTCACTGCTCAAAGATTGTCATGTATTCTCATCGTGATTTTTTTGTGTGAACATTCTGCTACATTTTATTTTTATACTTAGGAGTTTATAATTCTCTCCTACAAGTTGTTTTTATAACTAAAAATTATATATTATGTATTATATTTTGATGTATTATATATACATGTATATACAATATATATGTATATATTATGTATTATATTTTGATTAAATATATTTAATATTAGAAACCCAGCTCATAAAATTCTATAGTATAGATATGCTAAAATTTATTTTATGGTTCACCTTCCCCAGTAGAGTATACTCCCTGAGGACAAGGACCTGGTTTGGCTTGGTCACAGCTATATCCCCAGTGCTTAGAAAAGTGTCTGGCAAATGGTAGGCGCTCAAAAATTTTGTAGAATGAATGACTGAATGTCAAAACACTATTGATGAAGAGTTGTATTCTTTTTTACTATTCCAGTAATGCATTCTGCAATTCCTAATCTTCTAGTGGTATTTTATACATCTATTTATTTTTGTAGGGTAAAATCATAAAAGAAAACAAAACAAAACCGAAGAACTTCAACCTCTCTCAATTTCCTCCCAACACGTTCAGGAAGTCCCCAGTGTGAAGGGAAGTGGCACTTGAATTTATAAATCTGGTCTTCCCAGCTACCACCTTGTGCTGCCACTCTAGTCTCACCAGTGTAGTCCTGTTACTAAATGGCATTGGCCTTTTCCTTCATTTTGGCTTGTGCTATTTGAGGAGGTGGTCTGAATGTCTTATGTTTCCACCCCATGTTCTGAGATATTCAACTGCTAGTCTGTCAAAATGAGAACAGTACCCTTTGTCCCTGCTAAGTTTTCATGCAGCAGGCTACATCGGCTATAAAACTTCATGCTCCCAGTATCTTCATGAACTTTTTTTTTCTCATTTAGCTTTTTTTTTTTTTTTTTTTAACATGTGCTTCTTCCCCAGGCTTGGGGGTAAATCCATTCAAGGAAAAAGCATGATTTATTCTACATCCTCCTCCACGTCCTATCGAGCTGTCCTCAGAACAAACCTAACCCCCTGATGCTTATGAAGGTTTCTTAAACCAAATTGGCATACTTCATATCTCTCCTCTCTTTGGGTGCATGCTTTCCTGAGTGGCTTTTGCAAACATACCTTTCGCAGGTGCCGTCTCAGTCATGCAGAAATTTCTGATACCCAGGGAGAAAGTCATCTTGGTGTTCAGGGAAGAACCCTGGAAACACAGAGATATATTAATAAATATAGAAATTTAGATGAATGGGGGTGCCTGGGCGGCTCAGTCAGGTAAGCATCCGACTCTTGATTTCAGTTCAGGTCCCAATTTCACAACCAAGAGATCAAGCCCCATGTCAGGGTCCACGCTGACTGTGGACCGGGTTAGGATTCTCTCTCTCTTTCACTCTGCCTCTCCCCTGTTTGTGCACACACCATGCATGCTTGCTCGCTCTCTCGCTCTCTCTCTCTCTCAAAATAAACATCTTAAAAAAGAAATTCAGATGAATGCACATACACTCAAATTTCATCTAAGCAAGTTTTCAAACAGTTCAAGGTTTTCTGCCTATTAAGTCCTACAACCTTACTGTTTTAAACTTTTGGGAGGGCCTATTATATATGATTATTTCAAAATTCTGAGAAAGAGAATAAATACAAAAAAGAGGAAATAAAATCCTTTATAACCTCACCGGCCAGATCTACCGGTGTGAAAATTTTATACACGTTTTTAAATGTTATCTCTATGCCCAAGGTGGGGTGAACTCACAACCCCAAGGTTAAGAGTTACACGTTCTACCAACTGAGCCAGCCAGGTACACCAATTTGTACACATTTTCTTCTAATTTCTTTTCTATATGTTCTTACATAGTTGAGGTCATATTGCATATATATTTTTTGATGACTTTTTCTTATTAGAACAAAAAATTTCCCTTTGTGACTATATGAGTTCTTCATACACATACTTTGTAATAACTGTAAGCCAGTCCCTTGCCTGGATGTACCATATTTGGGGATTACACATTTTAAAAGCTGCCCTCCAAGGTTACTGAAACTAAAAGTCATATTCTGTTCCTCCTTTTCCTTCATTACCCCAATCCACTGGGTCCTAGAGGCTGTGTATTCTTTTTTTAAAATTTTTTTTAACGTTTTTATTTATTTTTGAGACAGGGAGAGACAGAGCATGAACAGGGGAGGGTCAGAGAGAGGCAGACACAGAATCTGAAACAGGCTCCAGGCTCTGAGCTGTCAGCACAGAGCCCGACGCAGGGCTTGAACTCACTGACCGCGAGATCATGACCTGAGCCAAAGTCGGACGCTTCACCGACTGAGCCACCCAGGCACCCCGAGGCTGTGTATTCTTAAGCAGGTTCTTTTATCCATGCCAGGGGTTTCCATCCCAACTAGAGCATCTATGGAGCTTTTAAAAAATACTGATCGCCGTGGCCCCACCACAGACCAGGTCAATCAGAATGTCTGGGGGCCGGCGCCCAGGCATCTGTGAGTGTGAGCTCTCCGGCAGATTTTCCTGCTGCCGGAGTGGAGACACACTGCTCTGGCACCTCCTCCAGCCTCACTGCCATTTGCCGAGGTCTAGCCCACATCAAGTCCCAGGCAGGTGACTGCAGTCGCTTCCTAACTCCAGTTCCTTTCCTGAATGCTGGTCAGGTCACGTCACTCCTACTGAGAGCCCCTCCGATGCTCTCTACTGCCTACACAAGAGTGTAACTTGCCTGGGCAAGGCTCTCCTCCCCTGCAGCCCTACATTTCTGCATCCTTTCCCACTCTATGTCCTCTGGCGCACCTCACCACTCTTCTACGTGTTCTGCTTTGTTTTATTCCTGCTGTGCCATAGCCTGTAAGGATCTCCTTCTCCTTTCCTCAATTACTGCCATTATTTTAGTCACACTTCAAGGTCCACCTCAAACATCCCACCCTTCTTCGATCAGTCAACAATCATCTACTGAGTGACTACTGTGTGCCATCTATTTGGTCAGCACGTTCTGGGTTGCTACTTCATCTAGGTGGTGGGGATGCAACAGCGAATACAACAGACAAAAAATACCTGCCATGTGGAGCTTAGTGGGGGAGGCAGACAACAGAACAAAAATGCGAATTAAGAACGTGGTAGGTAAGTGCCACATAGGGGATTAGAACATATAGGACTGGGTGGCTATTTTCATCTGAAATGGCCTTTCTGACGAGGTGACGACTATGCTTAGGTCTGAATGGCAGGAAGGAAGGGAGCAAGCATTCAGAGTCCGGGGGCAAAGCGTTCTAATGATGGGACCAACCAGCATGAAGGCTTTCAGGTGGAACCAAGTGTGATTGAAGAACACAGAGAAGGCCAGAGAGGCTGAAGCACAGGGGTAGAGGGAGAAATTAATAGGAGAGAACGTCGCGGCCAGCTCATGTGTGCTTACTAAGTCAGGGCAAAGGGCTGAAATTTGATTCCTTGTACAATGATGGGAAGCCACTGGAGGGTTTTAAGCAAGAGAGTGACATGATATGGCTTGTGTTTGAATAAGCTCACTCTGGTTGCTGTGTGAACAAAAGAATAAGGGGGTGAAGGTAGCAGGGACCAGGGAGGAGCCTTGGTGGGCAGTCCGGTTCTCCTTGAAGTACTGCTGAAGTTAAGGCAAATGAAACTCAAAAGCTCCCCTTACTTCAGGCAAAATATTAAAATTCTTATTATTATCTACTGGGGCCTGGATGGGCTGACCTCTCTCCAGCCTCCCGTATGCCGTCTTTGCCCCTGCTATTGAGCCTTGCTGACTCTGTCAGCTCTCCAAATGCAGCATTCCTTCAGGCCTCAGAGCCTTCAGGCTTGCTGTGGTTATTTGTGTGATAAAATATACATAACATAAAGTTCTCTATTTTAACCATTTCAAAGTGTACAATTCAGTGGCATTGAGTACATTCACGATGGGGTGTCTAGCTCCAGAACTTTTTCATCACCTCAAGAGGAAACCCTGGAACTGCTAAGCAGTCATTTCCCATGGCCCCTGCCCCCAGCCCAGGCAACCACTAATCTGCTTTCTATCTCTATGCACTGGTGTGTTCTGGATCGTGCATACAAATGTAGTAACACAGCAAGCGGGCTGTGTGTGCCGCTTCTTTCACTCAGTAGCTTTTCAAGGTTTATCTACATTATAGTGTGTGTCGTTCTCATTCTCTTTAATGGCTGAATAATATTCCCTGGTATGGATCGACCACATTTTGTTGATCTGTTCGTCAGCTGGTAGACGTTTCGGCTGTTTCCACCTTTCAGCTGTTGTGACTAGTGCTGCCGTGAACAGTCATGTATAAGCTTCTGTTTGAACACCTGTTTTCATTTCTTTTGGGTCCATACCTGGCAGTGAAATTGCTGGGTGATAGGGTGGTCGTGGTTGTTTTGAGCAACTGGAGATCAGTGAGTCTTAAGATGTTACTAGTTTCCTGTGATTGCGCTAACAAAGTACCACAAAATGGGCAGCTTACACGACACAAATTTATTGTCTCACAGTTTTGGGGGCCAGAAGTCTCAAATCAGAGTGTCAGCAGGGCCATGGTCCCTCTGAGGCTGGGTAAAACTGTTTCTTGCCTCTTCTACTCCTTGGCGTTCCCTGGCTTGCAGCTGTATCATGCCAACTGGTCGTATGCCCTTCCCACGTGTGTCTCTGTGTCTTCACACAGACCCCTCCTCGTGTCTCTTCTTCTTTTAAGGACACCAGTCATACTGGAATAAAGGCTGACCCTCCTCCAGTATGACCTCATCTTAGCTTAAATAATTGCACCTGCAACAACCCTAGTTCCAAGTAGGGTCCCATTCTGAGGTAGTTAAGGTAGAACTTCAACATACCTTTTGGGGGACACAGTTCAATCCATGACAAACTGACAGAAATTACTGTGCATCTGAATCTCCTAGGGATCTTGTTAACATGGGCTTCGTGTGGGGCCTAAGGTTCGGCATTTTCAACAAGCTCTCCCAGCAGATGCCAGTGCCAGTAGTTCAAGAGCAGGGTGACCAACTTTTTCTGGTTTGACAAAGACTTTCCTGGATTTAACAATGAAAACCCCGAGTGCAAGGAAACCCCTCAGTCCTGGGAAAACTGGGATAGTTTGTCCCTCTATTGTATCACCCAGACCATAATTTGAGTAGCAAGGATTTAGCTATCAGCTATGTTAATTTACCCAAGAATTACATTATTGAATATCATTATTGAATATTTACTTTTAATTCAATGTATTATTGAATATTTACTTTTAATTTGTTTTTGCTGGAACAGTCCACATTTTCAAGAATCTGGACCTAAAAGGTATTCCTAGAACGCTCAAAACGGAAATCGTTGACCTGATGGACGCCGTCTGGGAATATCACGCGTTAACTCATGAAATTATCTATGATGCTCAGCAGTGTCCCTGTTAGGTTGAAAACTGAGATTTCTGACTCCGTTACAGAGTAATTAGGCATGGGCAAGACCTTTTGAGGCTAAGGGTGGCCACGGGGCTTGAAGTGTTCACTATCCTTTTCCTGCTGCTGCCTGGGGACTGTAAATATGTAGGAGAAAGCTTTCTGAAGTTGGCTAAAGGCCATTGCAATAAGGACAGTATCCCTCAACTCTTGATTCCTATCAGGACCACCTGAGACCTCACCCCACAGCAAATGATTCAGGCCACCTGGGATTGGGCACAGGCAGTCAGTGTTTTGCTTTGCTTTTTTAAAAATAAGCTCTCCAGGTGATGCAAATGAGTAACCAGCGTTGAGAATAATTGTGCGGGAACTGCCTTTATAACACAAACCTTGCCAATCTGCTCCTAATCTTTTTTTTCACCTGAACCCATATCCCTCTCCACTCCCCTCTATGCCAACATATCCTTTTGTTATGGTTGATCATTTCCTTAAGCAGGTTCTCCTCTTCCTCCTGTTTCAGTCCTGTTTATACAATGACCTCACTGACCTCAGACCATGTTCAACTTACTGGAGGTAATAATTATTCCTGCAACAACTGACCTTGGCCGGCTTTCCTCAAGCCTACTGACTGTTTTACTCTTTCACAAAAGGTGTCCTTAACATTATCCACGGTAGAGTTAGCCTGAGCTAGTTGTTGCTATTTTGACCGCAGAATCTCTCAGGAATCAGGCTAAATCTCCCACAGAATCTGTACTGTGTGTTCCTCTACAAACCAGCCACAGGAAATCAGGGTGGAGTGTACATTATTTTTTTATTGGGGTATAATTCACATGTCATAAAAGCCACCCTTCTGAGGGTACAATTCAGTGGGTTTTAGTATGTTCACAAAATTGTGCAACCATCACCACTAATTCCATAATATTTCCGTCCCTCCAAAAAGAAACCCCCTACTCGTTAACAGTCACTCTTTATTCCTGCAGCCCCTCCCCCTGCAACCTCTGTTTCTGTCTCTCTGGATCTATTGTGGACCTTGTCTCTAAATGGATTATTCAACACTGGTCTTTTGTGTCTAGCTTATTTCACTTAGCAGATTTTCAAGGTTCATACATGCAGCATAGATAAGCAGTACTTCATTCCTTTTTGTGGCCAAATAATTTTCCATTGTATGGATTTACTACAGTATGCTTATCCATGCATAACTGATGAACATTCAAGTTGTTTCTGCTTTGGGGTTACAATAAACAGTGCTATGATCATATGTTTTCATACCTTTTGGGTACATATCTAGGGGTAGAATTGCTTGGTCACACAGTATCTCTTATGCTTAGCTTTTTGAGGAAGTTCCAAATTGTTTTTGAACATTATTTTTTTGACCTTGATACAGCTCTCTTTCCTGGGTGTGAGGTGGTTTGTTGGAATTGTTAGGGTGGGAAAAATCGTTCTCAGGCATTTTAAACATTTTTTTCTGTTATCTGCTAAACATTTTATGTGCAGGAAGAATGGTACCTTCGTACAGAAACATGCCATTCAGCATCATTTCAAAATGTGACCTCTAAAAAATGGCGCTCCTGCGGTGGCCAGTCTTTGGGGTGTCTGAGCTCCCAGGTTCCTGACCATCCCTCCAGCTGTAACTCCGGCCACCTGTCACAGTCTGTTCCTGGCACAGACAAGGCTTGCTTGTTCCAAGGACACGACTACTGGGCCACTTCCATCCGAGAAGGCCTGGTGGGGTGTCTAAATGCAGAAACGTGCCCGCTTTTCGGGGATACCCATAAAGCTCGCGTCGCCAGGTGCACACAGCCCTGCAAATGTAAAAGCCTTACGGTGCATAAAGCAGAAACTTACGTGCCTCGGTGGCCTGGAAGAGATTGTGTTGACCTCCGACCCCGCCCCCAGGCTCTTCCATTCCCTCCCCGCGGCCCTGCCCGGCTCTTCGCCTCGGGGGGCGGGGGGGGGGGGTCTGAGCCTGCGCGGGCTTGCCCGCGCGGGCGGCCTTCTCAGCATGCGCAGTCACTGCCAGCCCAACTCCTTAAACGGGCGCCCCGCGGAATGCGCGCTCACGCACGCGCACGGCCTCATCTGCGCGTGCACGGAGCCTCTCGCGGCACGCGCCCCCGCCCCGCCCCGCCCCGCCTCCTCCCCCCTCCCGCGCGCCCGCCCGCCGCCCGCCGCCGCCGCCGCCGCCGGAGCTCTGTAGTATGGCATCGAGGAGAATGGAGACCAAACCTGTGATAACCTGTCTCAAAACCCTCCTCATCATCTACTCCTTCGTCTTCTGGGTGAGTGGCCACGCCAGGCGGGTGGCCGGGCCTCCGGCCGTCCATCCTTATAGTGATGCTCGGAGAAAGGAAGAGGGGTGAAAAAACCCAAACCAAAAATCTAATCTCGGTCCCCTGCTTAAGGAAATAGGTTCAGGGGGCTGGGTTGGGGTTGCAGGATGTCGGGGAGCAAGCTTGGGGCTGCTGGGACCCTGGACCCCGCCCGGCGCGGGCTGCAAGGGGCTGCGTGGTGGCGGTGACTGCAGGTTGTCGATCTTTCCAAATTTGTTTTAATGCGCTGATTTATTTTTTAAGCTCGCGGGATAGAGTCAGCCTCTAGGGAAAGTTGCGGCTTTATTCCTCTATTTTCCTCTCTGGACACCCCTCCCCGGCCTCCCTTACGATCCTGTTCGCGGTGTCTCTGGGAGCTAACCTGGCTGGGAGAGGGCGCGGGAGTACTGGGTTTGATCCCAGATTCCCGGTTATTCCCAGCCCCGCGGGGCTGCGGGAGGGAGGCGCCAGGAGTCCTGTGCCTGCCTAGCTGGGCAAGGGCGACCAGGGCCCCCCAAACGCACTGATGGGGAGAGGGCGCTGCAGTCGCACGGAGACGCACTGACCTGAGAGGGTCTTACATAAACTAGGGGCATCTTTAAGCTTTCTCAGAGACCCAGGAGGTGGGTCTTATGACCCTTTTCCCACTCCCCTCCACCCCTCCACTCTTCATCTGGTCTTTCGGTCATTGCGTGTACCCAAGCCGCAGAGTCCTGGGGGAGGACCCCTGCCACTTGGTGACAGCAGTAGCGCCCCAACTCTACTCCCCACCTAACCGGTGCTGCTCCCAGTCCTTGAAGCTCAATGCAGAAGGATGACGTCAGCCCCTCAGCTGAGGCCTCGGGGGGCTGCGTGGTGCACCTCGCGGAGGGATGCGCCCTTCTGCGCGCGGGGGTAGGTGGAGGAGGAGGGGGGGCTCAAGGCTTGTGCCTTACCTCATCCTGTTTGGCAATTCGTGGGATCAGTGCAGGGCTGACACTGCAGTGATTCACTTGGAGGGGTGGGTGGTACCTAAAGACCGTTCCCTGTTGTTTCTCTTTCCATGTAGAAACCCCCTCCCTCCCCAAGTTCTGCATTTCCACACCAAGCCACAGCCACTCTGCAGGAGAATGAATGTCTGTTACCTCCTTCCTCCCACCCCAATAATAATTTGGGTCATTTCACCTTCCCAGGCAGTCATTTTGAAACCTGAGGCTCTGTAGAAAAAGCTAATCCCGCCTTTGGTCGTTTTTCTCCGTGTCACCCCCCACCCCAATTAGCCCTCATTCTGGTTTGAAACTGGGCACAGTACCGTATGAGACTCGGGTTGACGGTGAGGCAAGCTGTTTGTAATGACCAAGGCAGGAGCTGAGATTTATTAAGGATGAAAAAAAAATCTCTACTGTGCCCCCCCCCCCCCCCCCCCCGCTGGCATTTCCTTGTCACTGGCATTGGTGATGCTTCAGATCCAAGAAACTGTGGACTTTAGGGACCGGACATTCCAAGAGATCTGCAGTAAGATAGGATAGATTAACTGGTATATCACACAAGGCAGACACAGAAACGGACTTTATTTGGACTGAAAACGACACAGGTTGAAAATTTAGCCGAAACTTTCCAGTAGCCATTCCTGGGAACTGGTTTAGCCTTTTATTTATTTCCTTAAATCTCTGTGTTTGGCACTTTAGTATTTACTTGACTTCCTATTTGTTACTGGAGTAAATCATATGGGTGATTATTTTGAGCTCCCTGAAAAATAAGATTTACAGTATATAGGGAGTGTTCTTCGGCATCACTGCAGGCTGGTACAGAAGGGAGTCTTCTAGATTGAGGCTTTTCATATGATCTCTTTAACTCTTCTTGCTTACCTCCCGCTCCCACCCCATGCATATAATTACTTAATGCTCCCTAATAAATCGTAAACAAGCACTGTATTTTATGTCCCCTGACGTTCGTGATACCTGCGTTTTAAGTTTTTTATAATCTCAAATAAAATGTTTACCTGGAGCATTTTCAGTAGTTTAAATAGCATTCAGTAATCATTTCACAACCAAAAGAATGAGATCTCTCCAGATTCAAGAGTATTTTAAATAAGACATTGTCGTTAATAAAGTGTTGTTCAAATGTCATGTTTCCATTGTACTTTAAATGCTGGTTGTTGTTTTTTTATAAAACACCTTATTGAAATGTAATTCAGATACTATATAATTTACTTTTTTAAGAATGTACAATCCAGTGGTTTTTAGTATATTCACAGATAAGTGCAACCATCAGCCCGGTCAGTTTTAGAACATTTTCATCATTTTTAAAGAAACTCCATACGTTTAGCTATTCTCCTCCTCCCCCTCCCCTCCCCAAGTAATCACTAATCTAATTTCTGTCTCTAGATTTCCCTATTCTGGACATTTTATATAAATGAAATCATATAGTATGTGGTCTTTGGTGATTGGTTTCTTTCATTTAACGTAACGTTTTCAAGATTCATCCATGTTCCTTCTTTTTATTGCCAAATAATACTGCATTGTATGACTATATCACATTTTGTTCATCTGTTTGTCCATTAATGGGCATTGGGGTTGTTTCTACCTTTTGGATATTGTGAATAATGATGCTATAAATGTTCACATACAAATGTTTGTGTGAACATATATTTTCAATTCTGTTTCCTGGGAATTGCTGGGTCATGTAGTAACTCTATGTTTAATTGTTTGAAGAACTGCCAGACTGTTTTCCAAAGTGACTGCACCATTTCATATCCCACCCCCCACCCCCAGCAGTGTTGGGGGGTTCTGGTTTCTCCACGCCCTTGCCAACATTTGTTATTATCTGACTTTGTGATTCTAGCCATTTTAGTAAGTATCTCATTGTGGTTTTGAGTTGAATTTCACTGATGAGTAATGATGTTGAGCATCTTTTTATGTGCTTCTTGGTCATTTGTATATCTTCCTTGAAATGTCTATTCATATCCTTTGCCCATTTTTTATTTGGGTTATTCATTTATTATTGAGTTGCAAGTGTCCTTTACTTTTTGATTCAAGTCTCTTATCAGATATACCATATGCACATATTTTCTCCTATTCTGCGGACTTCCTTTTCACTTCCTTGATGGTGTCCTTTGAAGTACAAAAGTTTTTATTTTGACAAAGTCTAGCTTACCTATTTTTCTTTTGTTGCTTGTGTTTTGGGTGTGCTATCTAGGAATACTTTGCCAAATTCAAGATCATGAAGAAAATGCTGTTGATTAGAGTGATTTATCAATTCAGTAAATACAGTTGACAGATTTATATCTAGAACTATGTGTGGCACATTGTAGGTACTCAAATATCTGTCAAAACTTCTGGGATTAGGTTAGGTAATTAACTAAAAAGATGACCTTAGTTCTTTTAAGTGGAAGATGGAGGGAAGATTAGTCAGAA
Organism: Felis catus; assembly: GCF_018350175.1. NCBI lineage: Eukaryota > Metazoa > Chordata > Mammalia > Carnivora > Felidae > Felis > Felis catus. Next base: position 34,045,030 of record NC_058386.1, read on the forward strand.
TTGTTTCCTTTGTGTTCTTTGTGAATTGCTTTCATGGGACAACCTCTCTTCTCTTCTGTTTAGATTTAGGACCGGAAGACGTTCGAACTTAAAATGATGGTAGACCAGTAACATCAAGAGGTGGATGCACCTGAGTGTATACTAAAGCAGAAATCTAATGTTATGGAAGAGAGATCTTTGTTTTATCTTGTCTCCTCTTCTGTCTACAATCATTCTCCCTTTCTGAGATATTCCTCTAGAGCAATGGTTCTCAACAGGTGACATTTTTGTCCACTCATCTCCTGACATTTGGCAGTGTCTGGAGACCTTTTGGGTTGCAGCTGGGGTTGGAGTGCTATTGGCATCTAGTGGATAGAGGCCACAAGGGCTGCCGAACATCCTATAAAACACAAGACAGACCTCACAACAAAGAATTACCTGGTTCAACGTTAACAGTGCCTGCAACCTCTATACTATTGGACTTTATACAGTAGTAAGTCCTACGAAGAAAAAATAGAGTCTTATGCAAAATTATATTTAGTAGTGTTTGGAACCGCCAAACCAGAGCATGCTCAACACAACCCCAGGTTAGAGGAAAAACAGTCTCTATAGTGCACTGTAATTCTTGTTTGGAGATAAAAGGTAGGTAGTTCTTTATATAATAGTGTCTAAAAGGATAAGATGATTTGTCTTCCAGTAAATGACATCACTTGAATGCTAGGTAAATGGATCATTTATTTTTCCTGGTTTATATGTCTCATTTTCAGATTTATAGAAGAGGAGGAAAAAACACACCTAGGAGTAAGTTATCCTGTGCTTCAAAGACTAGTAAATAGTGCCTGGCACATAATAGGTTTACTCAGGAAGTACTGAATGAATGAATGAATGAATGAATGAAATTTTATTGACTACTCTTAGGCTCATTTATTTATTTCACTTTACCTTAATTTGTATATTAAAGTAATTGGGAGACTTTTCAAAACAGTCTCCTTGGGGCGCCTGGGTGGCGCAGTCGGTTAAGCGTCCGACTTCAGCCAGGTCACGATCTCGCGGTCCGTGAGTTCGAGCCCCGCGTCGGGCTCTGGGCTGATGGCTCAGAGCCTGGAGCCTGTTTCCGATTCTGTGTCTCCCTCTCTGTCTGCCCCGCCCCCGTTCATGCTCTGTCTCTCTCTGTCCCAAAAATAAATAAACGTTGAAAAAAAAAATTAAAAAAAAAAAAAACAGTCTCCTTTCCAGTCTACCTGTGGTGATTTAAATGTGTTCCTGACATTAATACATACAAACATGGCACAGAGGACTTTCTAAAGAATAGCTTATCCTAATGATAGTTCAGTTTTTATATTTTTATGGTCAGCTAGTTTCCCAGACATTTTAGTTATCTAAAATTTTCATTGGAATTTAATGTCTTAAGCTTGAATAAAAAAGGTATCTATTTTGTCCTAATACAAAGCAAAATGTCTCTTCTTCATGACAAATATAATTATTTTCAACAAGTGGGGCAGTTTTTTAAACATGCCACTTATTAGGTAAATTCTGTTTTGACTTATAATTTTTAATGTATTTTAGACACTCATGTGAGTTCTAAATCCACGGCATCTAAATCCACTAAATAATGTGTGAAGAAAAATATCCTTCACTTCATTCCAGTGTATATTAGATTTCTTCGTTAAATATCCAAGGACCTAATTAGCTTATCAGTAATGCTATCAAACTGTCTTATGGAAAAATATGAGTGCTTCTTTTTTTTTTCACTTGATAAGCATCACCAATCTTTTTGGGGGGGAGGATTTAAACTTTTTTTATTTTATTTTCAAGAGAGAGAGTGTACAAGCCAGGGAGGGGGCGGGGGGGGGGGTGGAGAGAGAGAGAGAATGAATGAATCTCAAGCAGGCTCCATGACCAGTGCAGAGCCAGACATGAGGCTTGATCCCACGACCCTGGGATCATGACCTGAGCCAAAATTAAGAGTTGGATGCTCAACGGACTGAGCCACCCACGTGGCCCCCCTTTTTTTGAGAGGAATTAAAAGAATAATGGTCAAAATATTTTTCTTTTTTCTTTTATCATCTAGAAAGTTTAGGTCCTTGGGTTAAATAGAGGATAAAAATATCTTAATGAGAATTCCCTAACATTTTACTAAGTGTTTGAGTTTTGGCACATACTGAAGTTCATACTTACTATTTTGCATGTGTGTGTAATTCAATAAACAGTCATTAAAGGGCTTTTATATGCCAGGTATTTCAATAGAATGTTTACCAACTTTTGCCAGCTGCTGCTTTTAGCGTTTTACCTTCATTTTTAGGTAATGCACTTATTTTACTACTTCTCAACTAGTAGGTGTTATATATTGTCTTCCTACTATGGAAGATGAAGATTAGCTCTCCTACCCCTTTCTCCCACACTCACATCCTTTCTCTGTTGGGATAGACCCCAGTGTATTATTTATCATTATCATATATCATTCTGGTTAGAGCAGGAGCCAGTTACATTAATGTGACTAGGTAAGCCTATTCATAGATGAGCCATTTAGTGTGTATATTATGATTATGTGCACAGCTTTTTGTTTCCTCTGTTAAAAATTGCCTTGTTTTATATCCTTTGCTTGTCCCTCTTCCATGTTTGCTCCTAATTTAGCCCCAGACTCTCCCCCAAGAGCTGTGTATCTTCACTCAGTATGTTCAAATACTTCATGAATCCTATCAGCCCCTATCAGAGACCTTTCTCCTAGAGCATTCTGACCTTTAATCTGGACTAGTGTTCTCTGGCCCTTTGAAACAGCCAACATCATTATAATCTCCCTTTACCATCATCCTGGAAAATCCAGTCTCCTTTTATGTTGGATCCTCAGTTTCCTTTATGTCCTGTGTTTCTTGGTTTGTTCTTTCATTTTGTTGGAGCAAATCATCTAGTAACTTTCTGGAGAAGGATGCATGGGCGGTTAATATTTGAAGTCTTGCAGGTGTGAAAATCTTATTTTTCTCTTGCATTTAATTTGATAGTTTGGCTGAGTATAGAATTCTAGCTTATAAATCATTTACACTCAGAATGTTACTGTCTCCTCTCCTCCTCCCAGTCTTCTTACTCTTTTTACTGTTGAAAAATCAAATGTTAGTCAAATTCTTCTTAAATTCTGCTTTTTCTTCTCTGAAAGCTTTTGTAAATTCTTATTTTTGGTGCTCTGAAATTTCATCAGAATATTTCTTGTTATATATTTATTTTCATTTCTCTCCTGTGCATTCTTTCAATCTGGCAACCAAGGTCCTTCAGTTTGGGGAAATTTTCTTGAATTATCTTTTTGGTTACTTTCATTTTCTCTATTCTCTCTCTCTCTTTGAATGTACCTTTTAGACAGATTCTCTAATTTCTTTCCTCTTTTCTACCTCTTCATTTTTTAAGATTTTATTTTTAAATTATCTCTACATGCAACATGGAGTTCCAAGTCATGACCCCAAGATCAAGAGTCACATGCTCCACTGACTGAGCCAGCCAGGCACCCCTACCTCTTCACCTTTTTGCTCTACCTTCTGGGACATGTCACCTACTTGATCTTGCCTGCTATTGAATTTTTCATTTGATTTATATATTGATTTCTAGGAGCTCCTTTTTGATATCTGATTATTACTTTTCCTATCATCTTACTCTTATTTCGAAAATGTAGTATCTTTTTAAAATCCTTTTGGCAATACTGATGATTTTTTTTTTTAAGTTTGCTTCTTCTGCATGGTTTCCTTCAAACTTCTCTGTTTTCTGGCATATTACAGACTTACCTCAAATTTCTGGCAACCTTTTGCTCTTTGTTCTGTGCGTGTTTAAGAGTAGAACACTAAAAAGCTGATTGGAAGCCCCTACTATATTAAGTGGGAGTTTGTTGATTTTTAAGTTGGGTGATTTGGCTGGACAATTGAGTTTGGAACCAAGGTCAGTATCTTTAGGTCTTTTCCCTTGGCCCGATCAGATTTCCTACAGAAGCATCTTCCAATCATCTCTTTGCATGGAGAAGATTAGGAGGATGGGAATCCAACATGGCGGAGAAGTAGGGGGACCCAAAGTTCCCTTGTCCCTCAAACACAGGAGTGTTGAGGCCAGAGGACTTGGAATTCCAAGAGACCAGGCTGCAGAGCGACAGAGACGTCTCCAGGGGCCCACAGGGACAACCTGGCAGGCCATAGGGTTACTTCAATGAACAAATCAAAGCACACCTGGTGGAGGGTCCAAACCATCACTGCGAGTAGGGTAATAAAGCAACCAGAGTTATAACAACAGAAAGCATGTAACACACTCCAAAAAACACCTGCTAAAGGGCTGGGCCCTGGACAGTGTATGACCTCTCTTTAACATAGTAGTGCTCACAGGTGCAGGACACATAACAAGCCTTTAAAGCACATAAGGGACAGAAAACTAGCCCAAATGACAAAATGGAAGAATTCCCCTCAAAAGAAATTCCAGGAAGGAATGACAGCTGAAGAATTGCTCAAAACAGATATAAACAATATATCTGATCAAGAATTTAGAGTAATAGTCATAAGATTAATCACTGGGCTTGAAAAAAGCATAGAAGACAGCAGAGAATCTATTGCTGCAGAGATCAAGGAACTAAAAAATAGTCATGATGAATTAAATGCTATAAATGAGGTGGATGAAGAAGGTTAGAAATTTGGGTGTCTTCACATGCAGTATATAAAACTTTGTTAAGCCCCTATTTTAAGTATACAATATATGTCCACTGTGCTTTTGTTCCACAGTTCAGAGACCCTCTGTTTCACCCTCCCTGGAAAATGAATCTGAGCCTATGCTGGAATGGGTAAAGGCCAGAGACAGAAGTTGGCAAGGATCTAATTACTTCACAGAAAGCCTTTTTTTTTTTTTTTAACCAGATCCTCCTTATTTTAGCCCCGTTTCATCCCCAGTTCCAGGTGCGCTTGCGTGCAAATATTTTGTTCTTGGCTTTTCTCATAGCTGCCGTAAGATTTGGCTTTTTCTCAGCTTTCAAAATGTCATTGTGGTTGTCTCCTCTTCCATTCTCTTTGTTATTGTGGGTTTTAAAAATCCTTTTAGTGTCACTTCGGTGGAGTTTTGGGAGATCGCCAAGGTAAATGGATGTGTTCAATCCATCATCTTTAACTGAAAGTCCTTTATATTTGTATCTCTTCATTGCATGGTACTAATTAAATACGTAGTTGATTGTGAGTGATCGACTGGAGCATCTAAAATGGCGATAGTTGGGCTGTGCTAGTAGATACTGGTATCTACTTTTCAATTTTTACAAAGCTTTTGGACGTCAAGGGGAGTGTTCTGGGGACTCGAGTTGGATTAAATGGAAATGAAGCTCTGAAGGTTGCTGCTGCTTTTGCTGCTCCTTTCTTCCTGCCAGGTGAAGGCCTTTGTGTCTTCTGACCTAATTCAGACCTTGCTGAATTAATTGAACGTGGAAGCACCAGAGTTCAAAATATGATGTTAAACGGGTTATTGCTCGGCTGTCTTTCTGTTATGACATGATAGCCCTTCATGTTTATTATAGGATTTGTACGTTGTAATCTGAAGAGTCTCTTCTTAATCAACTTCACTCCCCATATGCAGTATGCAGTTAGGATATGTGCCCTACCTTTTATAGCGTTTGGGGAACATTAGTCTTTTCCACTTAGTAGTTGCTTAGAAACTAGCTGAAATTTTGTCCAATTAGAATGAAATAGTTTCCTCAATTTTAATTATAGCTAGAGTTCTTGATGTGACCTTACCATGAGCTATATTACTTATGATTCATGGACTTGTTCAGCATTATATACTGTTTTAAGTAAGCACCTCAGAGGGTGCTGAAAGTTGAAAGTCATCTCTGACTGCGTTTCTTTGTTTAAATGTATTAAGCCCTTGACATGGGTGACTAATGCACTGCTAAACCAATTTGAAACACACTTTAAAAATATATTCTTCTATCTTTTTCTCCTCTGTTCCCATCACAGCAGCTTCTGATTTGGGTTATCTCCTCATGGCAAGCAGATCGTTGGATTACTCTTCTTAAATTTATTTTTTTTGGCTGTTATCCCCCTTGCCATGACAGAAGGCTTTTCATTTTTGGCTCAACATTTTGGCCTCTTTTATATAGATCCCTAATATCCGTCAAGTAAAGGACATAGTGGGGAAAAGATAGGAGAGGGTTTTTCTTCGTTTTCCCTTTTTATTATTTGATCAGTTGTGCAGGAAAGCATGTCAAATAGTTTGGTGGTAGAATTCAGGATCACAGTTCTATTGTGGAAGATTTTCTTTAGTGCTTTCTGGAAGGCACAGTGGGCTTTTTCATCATCTGTTTTAGGAGAAATTACATGCCTTTTACTAGAAGATGCAGTGAGTCAGATACAGATACTAGTTGAACAATCTAGATCAGTGGTTCTCAACCCTGTATGCCCATCAGGATTGCCTAAGGAGACCTGAAATACATGCTTAGGTTCCCACCCTAAGAGATTCTGATTCAGTTGGTCTGGAGTTGGGTAGCACCATTTGGGTCTTTCACATAATCTCCTAGGTGATTCAGCTGTTCAAGTAGGATTGAGAACCATTGATTCCAAGAGAACTCAATATATAATAGCAAGCCTGGTTCATCTCGACTCTCCTGGATCTGGAGGTAGCTAGGGGATATCTAGCTGTTGAGTATCTAGCATTGGCTTATTGATCTGTTCTGCTTTGCTTCAAAGTCTGAAGCTAGGTTTCCAGTGTCTCTTGGTAAATCAAAGCGACCTTGTCCCTCTTGGGAGACCCTGCTAGCCATACCTAACTATAGGAGCGCTTATCAGAATCACTAAGGGACTTTTAAAAACACAGATATGTGGTCCTGTCTCCTGAAGTTTTTATTTTAATGGGTCTACAGATTGGCCTGGTTATGTATTTTTTAAAACCACTCCCAAGGTGATTCTGATTTCTGGGATGTGACTCTAGTCCACGATGCAGTTTGTTATAAATTCTTACCATATGAATGCTTTCCTGTGGTGTGATCTGTGGTACCATAAAGCTAGCTTGAAAAGATTCCACAAGCAAGACATAGCCCAAAGGTCCCCAATTGAACTCTTGGAGTTTGGAGTAGTTTCATTTCCTCGAGGGAATCTATTTCTGTTCACATTTGCACTGAAAAGTTAAGAAGCCCTCTGCCAAGAGATCAGACTATTATCCAATATATACAACAAAAAGTGAAGTAGGAGAGAGAAGTTTATGAGTAAAGTAAATTTCTGATCTCTTATGGGAAGTGTGGTGGTGTTTGGGGGTTGCTCTGGTTACGGAGGCATGAGTGGTTGACCTTGGCCTTGGAACCATTTGGGTGAGACTGTTGTTGATTGACTCCAGAAAATGTGTTCACTGCAGTGTCTGCTGCTGCTTGGTTGGACTCAAAGTGTGTGAGGCTGTCATTGTAACTGGCTTTCAGAAGAATGATCCCTGAAGCAAGTTGAGTTGTCACTGATAATTAGACTGAGGTGAATTGTCATTGATCAAATAGGTTTGAAAGTGGGTACTGGTGGTTGCTAGTTACGATGCCTATTGAATAATCAATTTGCTTCTCCCCAGAAGTATAGAGACTTTTGTTCTCGCCTCAGACTGCCACTTCTTGCTTGGCAATGAAAGGAAGTTGCTTCTGCACTCTAGTTCCCACTCTCCAAACATTGTCATGGTGTTGTACAGAATTCCTGGGTCAGTTAATTGTTCTAATCATTCCACAAAGATTATTTTAAAGTTTATCGTTTCCAGGGATTGTTCCCAGGACTTCCCAAAGGTAGATTCTGTTGCACTGAAAAGGAACCTAAAACTTGATAATGAGTCTGAGTGGTCAATGGTCCTTTCACATCCTCATCATTACTTACGTTCCATTTCTATTTCTGATGAAACTTTTGAGGATTTATTGCTTTGCTCCACTTCTGTTTCATATTCAAAACTGTACCAGTCACTTGGTATTCTTTTAACTATTGCCCTCTGTTGTAGGGGGCTTGAAATCAGTCCTGTGGGAAGCCTTGATTTGGAGAGTTGATGTGTGGCCTTAGGCAAGTCACACAAGTGTTTCTGAGCCTCAGTTTCCTCTTCAGAATTGAGATTTGTGCTTACCCACCTTAGTCAGGTGTTGAAGGCTAAATGACATTCAAGTGCTTTGTAAAGTGTGACACATACACATTTTGCCAACATTATTCCTTATGGTGTAGAGTGTTGCTTTTTTCCTAATATCTTGCACATGGGAGGTATTATGTCAATCTTTGTTAAATGAGTAAATTGATCAGAACTCTCCCAATCCTGAAAATCAAGGATGATTAACTCTTTGGATTTTATAGTTTGTGACTAAGGAGAGCTGGGATTGCAAAAGAGTTTGAATAGGAACCAAAAATATAGTGAGTTTAGGTTGCTGAGTGTAGCTGTCATTGAGATAAGGATATTCTTACATAGGATAAATAAATATAAATCTGTCATTTAAAATTAAACCAAGTATTGATGACTTACCTTATTATTTTTTTAAATAAGCTTTTAATTTTAGAACAGTTTTAAATTTACAGAAAATTGTGGAGATAGTACATAGTTTCCATTTATCGTACAACCAGTTTTTCCTGTTATTAACATCTTATATTAGTATGGTACCTTTGTTACAGTTAGTGAACCAAAATCAATACATTATTAACTAAAGTCCATACCTCATTCAGATTTCCTGAGTTTTAACCTAATATCGAATTTAGGCTACTATATTACATTTAGTAATAATGTGTCCTTAGACTTCTTTTGGTTGTGACGGTTTCTCAGACTTTCCTTGTTTTTGGTGACTTGACAATTTTTGAAGAGTAGGGGTCATATACCTTGTACAGTGGCCCTCAGTTGGGATTTGTCTGATGTCTTTCTCATGGTTACTGGGGTTACGTGTTTTGGGAAAGAAAACCACAGTGGTTAAGTGCTATTTTCATCACATCATATGAAGGGTGCCCACTAATAAGATGACTTATTGCTGTTGATATTGACCATGATTATCTGACTGAGATGGTTTATCAGGTTTCTCACTGTAAAGGTACTCTTTTTCCCCATTTCCATACTGTGTTCTTTGGAAGAAAGTCACTATGCCTAACTCACACTTAAGGATTGTGGAGTTATGCACCACTTCCTTGAGGGCAGGGTATCTATCATTATTTTATTAACAGAGACAATTTCCGTTCAACAAGTGTTAAAACCAACAGTAAATATTTGTTCAAGAAACAGTAAAATATTAAAGACATTTGAGTTAGTTGGGAACTAGACAAGGATTCTTGCTTGCCATTATTATTTATGATTTTGGTTTATCTAGCCACTGCAGTAAAATAAAAACAACTTAATGTTGGATCTTTTCATGGATACAATTGCTGTATACTAAGAAACCCAATAGTTTTTTAGTTTAAAAAAAAGACTAACAGAATTTGGTAAAGTGGTTGGATACAAGATACAAATACAAAAATTAGGGGCACCTGGGTGGCTCCATCAGTTACGCGTCTGACTTCAGCTCAGGTCATGATCTCACGGTTCATGAGTTCAAGCCCTACATTGGGCTCACTGCTGTCGGTGCAGAGCTTACTGAAGATCCTGTCCCCTTCTCTTTCTGCCCCTCCTCCACTTGTGCTCTCTGTCTCTCTCAAAATAAATAAACTTTTTAAAAAATACAAAAATTACTTGCTTTTCATTATTTTAACATAAGCCTTAGAAAAGGAGAGGGAGGAAAAACGTCTGGTCTTAGTAGCAACAGATATCATAACTACTTTAGAATAAAGCTAACAAGAAAGGCAAGGCTCTTTTTTAAAATTTTATTTATGTATTTATTTTTTTAATTTACATCCAAGTTAGTTAGCATACAGTGATAATGATTTCAGGAGTAGATTCCAGTGATTCATCCCCTAGGTATTAACACCCAGTGCTCATCCCAACAAGTGTCTTTCTTAGTGCCCCTTACCCATTTAGCCTGTTCTCCCACCCACAACCCCTCCAGCAACCCTCAGTTTGTTCTCTGTATTTAAGAGTCTCTTATGTTTTATCCCCCTCCTTGTTTTTATATGATTTTTGCTTCCCTTCCCTGATGTTCATCTGTTTTGTGTCTTAAATTCCACATGAGTGAAGTCATGTGATATTTGTCTTTCTCTGACTAGTTTCGCTTAGCATAATACCATCTAGTTCCATCCACGTAGTTGCAAATGGCAAAGTTTCATTCTTTTTGAAGGGCATGGCTATTATATGAAGAAAACTAAGGTTTTACTGAAGGATATACAATGAGATCTGAACAGATTAAAGGACACTGTGTTCTTGAATGGGGAGATTGAATATCATAAAAATACCAATTTTCTAAAAATGTGTTTAGCGCCATTCCAAGGAGAATCCCAATAGGACTCTTTTGAGGGGTAGGGGTGATACTGCTAAAATAATGTTTATGTAGAAGAATAAATGCCTGAAAAATCAAGAGAAATTTTGGGTGAAAAAAGAAGTATGTGCCTTATCGGTTATCAGAATATACTCTTGTGGCAGACATACTACAATATGGCTGCCATGATTCCCACTTCCTGGTATTCATGTCCTTGTGTAATCTCCTCTATTTGGGTATTAGCAGGACACATCACTTGCTTCTAATAGAATACAACAAAGATGTTCAGGCGTATGTGAATACGTGGTCGTGATTATATTAGATAAGACTGTAATGTCTGTCTTCCTGAGACACTCTGTCCCTGGCTGGCCTTGAAGAAGTAAGCTACCCTGTTGTGATCTGCCCTATGCAGAGGGCCACGTGGCAAGGAACTGAGGGCAGCTTTGGCTAATAGCCAGCAAGAAACTGAGATCCCCAGTTTGGTAGCCTGCAAGGAATGGAAACGATGCCAACAATAAAGTGATCTTGGAAGCAGATCCTTCCGCATTTAGGCCTCAGATGAAACTGCAGCCACCTGAAACCTTGACTGAAGCTTTGTGAGACTCTGAAACGGAAGACCCAGCTAAGCTGTGCCCAGACTCCTGACCCTACAGAAACTGTGAGGTAATAATTGTATGCTGTTTTATGCCTCTACATTTGTGGCAATACATAACCAATGAAGCTTTAAAGTCACTAATTGATTCAATATCATATTGGCTGAGAAATAGACAAATAGGTCAGTGGAACAATAGAGAATCCAGAATTAAATTCTAGTGTATGTGGTTTACTATATGAAAAATACATTCATTTTAGTGAGAGATGCTACTAAATGATGCTACTGGATATGTGGAAGAAAATAAAACTGGAGCCCCTACTTAAATAATATTAAAACTTCCAGTTGGTTTAAACGCATAAATGTAAAACTAAAGTCCTGTAAGGAAATGTAGAGATCATATGTACAATATGATCATATGTACAGTCAGACTGCCTTAACCTAGCTGAAGACTCAGAAGAAGCAATCAACAAACAATGTATTTCCTTATCAAATTTTTTAAAATTCTATGGCAAAAGGTACAATAAAGTCAATTAAACAGTTATGGTGAGATAAGAAGCTAGTGTCGGACTATTAGCTAATATACTGCTTTCTTTGTCAGGAAAGTCCTGTTACAAAAAAATGTATTTACATTCTGATGCAAGCTTCTTCTCATTTTGGACTGATAACAGTTTGCTGATCAGTGCTGGCCCACTGACCATACTTTGGGAGTCACTGCTCTAGGGAAGGGATCAGCAAACCATTTCTATAAAGGAACAGATAATCAATATCTTAGGCTTTGTGGGCAATATGGTCCCAGTTGCAACTACTCAGCTTTGCCACTATCATGTGATATCAGCATAGACCAGTGTAGCTAAAGAAGCAAGGCTATATTCAAATAAAACTTTATTTACAAAAAGAGATGGGCAGCCAGAGTTGACCCATGGGCTGTGATTTCCTGATTCATGCTCTAGGGAGTACCAATATAAGAAAGGGATAATCCTTAACCTCGAGAGTCAAAGTTTTATATGGGCCTATAGGAGTTGGAGTGAAGCAAGCCTCAACAATTTTTGGTTTGAAAGACCTAGCAATGCCCTATCCAGTAAAGCAGCCATTTGAGCACATCAAATGTGGATAGTCCAAATTGAGATGTGCTCCAAGTACAAAATACATAAATGTTGAAGATTTAATATGAAAAAAATCTCTCAATTTTTATATTATGTGTTGGAATGATAATATTTTGGACATACTAAGTTAAATAAAACATTATTAAAATTGATTTCACCTGTTTCTTTTTCTTTATTTTTAGAGAGAGCACAAGTGAGGGAGAGGGGGAGAGGGAGGGAGAGAGAGAATCTCAAGCAGGCTCCATACTCAGTGCAGAGCCTGACATGAGGCTCAATCCCATGACCCTGGCATCATGACCTGAGCAAAAATCAAGAGTCGAACACTCAACCAACTGAACCACCCAGGTGCCCTGAGAGAGAGAGAATCTTAAGCAAGCTCCATATTCAGTGCAGAGCCCAATGCAGGGCTCGATCCCACAACTCTGGGATCATGACCTGAGTTGAAATCAAGAGTTGGACGTTCCACCAACTGAGCCACCCAGGCGCCCCATCACCACATCCACTGTGGCTACCAGAAAATTTTAAGTTAGATCTGCAGCTTGCCAGTAGATCTCTATTGGACAGCAATGGCCTAGAAGTACTATAATTTTTTTAAAGTACTAGAAGTTTAAATTAAGTGCTATGGGACCAAGGGAGAGAGTTCATCTAGCTGAGGAATTTGGAAAAGTCATGTGGATGGAATCTACCTTGGAGAATGATGGGATTTTGACAGGTGGTGCTCTGAGAGGATCCTGAAGGCTAATCAGATGGAGGAAGTGGCATAAATAGAAGTTTGTAGACAGCAGAAGGCTTTCTGTGTTTGGGGCAGGAGTGAGTTTAGCTATCATAAGGGACAAAACGTGCTACATTTAGGTAAGTAGGCATAGGCCTTATTGTGGGTTGACTGCACAAGTTAGGGCTTTGGGCCTGTTTTTACCGGTGGGGGTGGAGGGACTAGGCCATAATTTTGAGCAGGGAGTGGTAGTTTTGGAAGCTGTTTACAGGTAGGTCTACTCTAGAAACAGTAAGTTGGTTGGGTTGGAATAAGAAAGGCAAAAGTGGTGAAACCTGTTTAGGAAAGCATAAAGGTCTTATATAGTGTATAATGAGAATGAAGGATAGAGGACAGTGGACAGCCACTTTATGATGTGGCAAGGATATTTGTGAATGAGTGAGAACCCCAGTGTTATGTGCTTGAAGAACCTGAATGATGATGATGGCCTCATGGAAATGCAGACATTAGAAGCTGGTTTGAGATTAATATGATGTGTTCCATTTTACATGTGTTTAGTTGGAGATACCAGTGGATTTAGGAGATAGGCCAGCTCTCAGAAGCTTGCTCACTTGTGTTCTTTGCTGACAGAAGTGGCCTTGCACACTTCTTTACTTTTGGCAATCTCTGTACTTCCTGACCCTTCCCACTGCCCACCATGATCACAGCCCACTGGCCAGGAGAAAGGATCTGACCCTTGGCTATTTGCTTGTTGGCTGGTCAGTGGAACTTAAGATGATAAGGCTTGTGGGATCTAGATGGAGCTGTTCTTTTGGAGGCACTTGAACTCAAGATACAAGAGACATGGCTGGTATAGGGACGGAAGGAGAAAGAAACATAGGGATAAGTATCAGAGAAAGGAAAAACTTCACTGAGTGGGCTCAGTAAACCCCTGGCCACAAGACTGTGCAGGCTCCTGAACAGCCGTGTGGGAGCCCACACGTTTGTCTCTCGCCTGGAAGAATGGCCTTTCATGGTCTGGTGAGGTACGACCAAGGAGGTGTGATTCCTATCCTCCTTATTCTCTCCTTTTTCCTAACAGTTAAGGCTTCTTGGCTAATCAGGAAGAGTGATTAGGTGGATGTTTTGAGTTGTCAAAAAGGTAGGTTTGGAATTAAAAGAGGAGGTTGGTGTGGAAATCAAAATTGAAGAAAGTCTGTTTGTTCACATAAGCATGAGATCATAAACAGGATTCTTTTCAACTGCATGGTAAGCCCAGAGTTCTACATGTAGCTGATGCTAAATTGCTTGCTGGTAGTGGATGTAATAGGTGTAAAAGCGTTCAGCACTAACGGAAGCCCAAGTTTCCAGTAAATCTTGTTTAAGGGTTGAAGGTTCTACTACGGGGTAGAAGCAAGTTATTGGCGCAAGTTACTTATTAATCTTCTTACCATGCAGCTGCTCTATTTGTGACATGAAGCTGGCAGTTGTTTATATCCTTTAGAGATGTTTTGAGAACAAACAAGTAACTGCTTTGTATGTTGTATTTTTCGTAAGACAGTCCTGGTCTACAGAGGTAGCTAGCCTGACAGTTTTTGTTTGTTTGTTTGTTTTAATTTTTTTTTTTTGTTTTTAACGTTTATTTATTTTTCAGACAGAGAGAGACAGAGCATGAATGGGGGAGGGTCAGAGAGAGAGGGATACACAGAATTTGAAACAGGTTCCAGGCTCTGAGCGGTCAGCACAGAGCCCGATGCGGGGCTCGAACTCACAGACCATGAGATCATGACCTGAGCCGAAGTCGGACGCTTAACCAACTGAGCCACCCAGGTGCCCCGAACCTGACAGTTTTTATAAATGGCTTAGAACAGGTAGCTCTGAATGGTGGCTCAACGAGTGGTTTGGAGGGCTTTGATTTGGTCTAGATGACAAATAGAGGTGAAATGCACTTCTCCACGTCGTTGGAAACTCAGATCAAAGTCTTTTAAACCAAGATGTCAGGTGTGAACTCTGTATATAGCATGTGAATTCTTTTGAGATAAAAATACAGGAAAAGAGAGGTTCAAAACTGAATATTCTAATAAAAAAGCTATACAAATAACCTGTCTACAAAACAATCTGTATATATGGTTTACCATATTTGTAAGGAAGAAAATGCATGTAGCAAATCCTGGTGAGGGACCCATAGCAGAATGTTACTAGTTATGGTTGTGTGGTGAGATAATTCATGGGTTACTTTTTTTGTGTGCTTTTCTTTATTTTCGGGGGCTCCTTTTCTTCCCCTTGCATATAGCATGAATTAAGAAGACAGTAAATGCTGTTTTAAAAACAAAAATTTTCTGGGGTACCTGGCTAGCTCAGTCAGTAGAGTACGTGACTCTTGATCTCGGGGTCATGAGTTCAAGCCCCACGTGTGGTGTAGGGTTTAATTAAAATATATGTATGTATATTCTGGGTATTTTATAGTATGTAGTTTTCCTTTGTTTCTCAAAGATCGAGTGCCTATTTTTACATCATCATGTCATTTATAATGTAGCAGTTCTTTGCCCTAGTCCATTTTAGCCATTGGATGAAATTGATGCAGAGCAAAAACACATTTAACTTGATTTTTAAGCCTTGTCCCTTCATAATAAAGGAAAATGCCTGCTTCTAGTAAACAAAAAAATTTTTTTCACCATGTATTTCCAATATAATACTAAGACAGGGCATAATATAATTATCTTTGTATCTATCACCCAACTTAATCAGATCTTGGCATTAAGCCTTATTTGCTTTGGTTTTTAAAGAAACATGAAAAAATTACAGTTGATTCCTCAACATGCCTTTGTCATAAATCCAGAATTTATGAGTGGAGTAAGTGTATAAATGTTGTATCTATCATGCATATCTACAATGATTATAAAGTATTGCTTTCAGATTTTTAAACTTTATATACATGAATCACACCATGGATATTGTTTTGAAGCTTACATTTTTTGCTCAACATTGTTTGACCTGTTTCCATGTTAATAAATGTGGCTCAAGGTTGGGGCTGACAACCCCTATTTGGCCCAGGGGCCAAATCTAGCCAGCCACCTCTTTTGGTATGTAAACTAGGTATTATCTATGGCTGCTTTCACACCAAAACAGCAGAGTTGAATAGTTGCAACAGAGACTGGATGGCCCAGAAAGCCTAAATTATTTACTATCTACAGAAAATATTTGGGGCGCCTGGGTGGCTCAGTCGGTTAAGCATCCAACTTCGGCTCAGGTCATGATCTCACAGCTTGTGAGTTCGAGGCCCGCGTCGGGCTCTGTGCTGCCAGCTCAGAGCTTGGAGCCTGCTTCAATTCTGTGTCTCCCTCTCTCTCTGCCCCTACCCTGCTTGTGTTCTCTGTCTCTCATAAATGAATAAATGTTAAAAAAAAATTTAAAAAAATATTTTACCTCAGAAATTAGTAAATATTTACTATTTTTGGAGAGTTTGCTGACCTTTGCTCTAGTTCATTCTTTGTATGGATATATCATTATTTATCTGTTTTCCTGCCTATGGAGACACTTATTTCCTGTTTCTTTCCAAGAAGCGGTGCTTTGGTGAACAGTGATGTGTGTGTGTGTGTGTGTGTGTGTGAGAGAGAGAGAGAGAGAGAGAGAGAGAGAGAGAGAGAGAGAGAGAGAGAGGGTTTCCAGTGTAGCACATTGATCATGAGACAGTTAGGCTTTTCATATATTTTGGTCTTGCTTTCCATACTTAGCAAAAAAAAAAAAAAATTCAAGGCATACAGTGGCCCTGTTAGCTGATAGATTTGTTATTTAGTGGTTTGAGATAGAGAAGATATTTTTATTCTTGATGTAAATGGCTTTTCTCAAAGTCGATTTTTATTGCTGAAGAGGGAATAGTGCTGAGTGGTCCATACAGAGCAAAGGGAGAGTTATGAATGGTCCTGTCAGCAACAAGGGAGTACCCCCTGTGTAGGCAGGTAACTGTATTAGGTCATGGTGATGTTGTTGTCACTATTTATAGTTGCTACTTGATCATTGAGCATTTACAAAAGGACAAGGATAGCATTCAATGCTTCACGCGCATTATTTTATTTAATTCTCATAACAACGTGTGGAGGTTACCGTTCCTCAGTTTGAAAAGAGGCAGCTAAGGTCCAGAGTTTGGCCCAAGGTCTTGTTTAAGTGAGGCTTCAGTTGGGACCTGTCCACCTGCCCTGGCCTGGTGCTTGTTGTCAAGTTCTCAGTGGTAGACCTTTGAAGGTGGGCTAGAGGGTAGAATCCACACTGCTCTGAGGCACAAATCCTCATCAGTTCCAGCGTTGGCTCCTAGAAGCTGGCCAAGGGTTCAAGGCACAAAGAAGCAGCCTTGGCTTTCCAGAAAGGTCCAAGTTTACAACTTCAGCGGGAATAATTATCTTATATGGTTCTTTTGTAGAACACTGAGGCCAGGGCCATCTTTTCTCGTGTTTTCCTATCTATCCTCTCCGCTCACAACTCCAGTTTCTTAAGTGGGAGATTTACTGCTGCTCAGATAAGTGGATGCTGAGGACTGTCTAAGGGATCCTAATGTCAGGCTTGGAGCTCTTCCTGAAACTGGGCAGCTGCCCATTCGCTTCCAAATGTTTGAAATTCTAAATGTCTTTGTCTCGCTCCATTTTATGGCTGGGGTGGGCAAGACGTTAAGAAATCCTGAAAACTTTCATGGGGATGGTCATTCTACTCTCATTAAAAAACAAAAAACAAAACACATATCCCGACAAGACTAAATTACTGTCCGAAACCGCATGGGTATTATTTTTCCTGCTGCTGTGAAACATGGTAAGGATGTGAACTTGTCTCTCATGCCTATAAGCTCCCAACCACTTTGAACAAGACAGAAGCCAAGTCATTAAAAGCTGCCGGAGATGCAGTTTTTTCTTTCCTCCAAAGGAACAAAGCTGAAAGCAGTGGGAATCGTCAAGCATTTTCCTAAGAGAGCCGACACTAGCTTAAATACAGTTATCTAATCCACAGGTAGACACACAGATTAAGTGCATTGGCCCAATTGCCAAGTAAGTTTGTCAACTGGAGTGAACTTGCTTCCTCCTGTGAACTTACTTTCAAGCAATAATCTGACCGGTCGTTTATACCCCCTATGAACGGCAAGAAAACGGCAGTACCCTGCTTTATAATGACAATAAAAACTTTTTGCCTTGAAATGTAATTATCAACCCAAAATTTTCCATGGCTGATGAATATCTGTTGTATAGTCAGGTAACATGTAGGCTTGTGTACACAGTCGCAAATCTCTCAAATCCCCATTGTATGTTTGCCTTCTGAAGATGTCTGTTAGACATCAATTCAAGGACTTGTAGTTATTCTAAACTCGTTGTCAATCGGACCTCTTTTTGCATATTGATTTTTTTGACACCACCAGCTCTAAATTTAATCTCTTGTGTGATAGCAGTCAAATAGTTTTGAAATTATGAACCTAAGAATTCTAGGAAAAGCCTCTGATGAACATGACTTTATCACGTTACTTCCAATTAGCCTGCGAGCTTTGTCATTGTTATCTTCCTATCTGGGCAATTGTAATCATCCTAGACACACAGTTCTGCTTTTTCCAGTTATTGTGTGATTCACGTGTGGACTGCATATGGATGTGTGGAAATGGTTGTGTGTGTTACTTTGTGTTTGAAAAATTAAGTCTTTATGGAAGAACCAACTACAAAGGAGTGTGAAAATACTTAGGTACAGCTTAAAGAATAATTAAAAAAGCAAATACTCATCTAGTTAGCCTCCAAGTTTAAGAACTAGGACAGAAGCCTCCTGCATAACCCTATCACATCTTCCTCTCTCCCCTCTGTAGGGAAACTAGACTGATCATTCCCTTGCTTTTAATAGCTGTACCACATATGAATGTACCCTTCGATGGCCTAGTACTTCTCTCTCTCTTTTGTTTTTGCCTGTCTTTGAACATTACATACATTGAGTAATACTCCATGCGTTCTGTGACTTCTTTCACTTCACTTATGAGATCCATCCACGTTGCTACTTGGGGCTATGTTTATTCTTTTTCACTGCTTTATAATATTTCAGTATATGACTGTACCACAAATTATTCATTCTGTTGTTGGACATTTGGGTGGTCTTCAGGTTGCCTTTATGAATACTGCTATGAACATTCTTTTGTTTCCTGTTGAACATCTGTGAAGATGTAAGTGCATCTTTAAATTAAAAGATGCTGCTAAACTATTTTTTCTAGCCGTCATGGATGGGTGAGAATTCTAATTGTTTCACATCTTCTCTAACACTTAATCTTGTGAAACTTCTCAATATTTTTCCACTTTGATGGATGTTTAATAGTATTATGGTGCTTTTATTTTGTGTTCCTCTCCTCTGGTTAATAACAAGGAAGTATATATTTTCATATATTTGTTGCCCATTCTTTTTTTTTTTTTTTCAACGTTTATTTATTTTTGGGACAGAGAGAGACAGAGCATGAACGGGGGAGGGGCAGAGAGAGAGGGAGACACAGAATCGGAAACAGGCTCCAGGCTCCGAGCCGTCAGCCCAGAGCCTGACGCGGGGCTCGAACTCACGGACCGCGAGATCGTGACCTGGCTGAAGTCGGACGCTTAACCGACTGCGCCACCCAGGCGCCCCTGTTGCCCATTCTTATATCAATTTTGGGGCCATGTTGGATTGCCCCATGAAAAGACATCTGATTTTTTTCCCCTACCTCCTATGATTTGAAAGATTTTTTTAATTTTTTTAAAAAATGTTTTGAATATAGTTGACACACAATGTTACATTAGTCTCAGGTGTACAACATAGTCATTCACCTTCTCTATATGTCACACTGTGCTCACCGGCCACTAGCTACCATCTGTCACCATCCAATGCTCTTGCAATACCACTATGTACCTTATGCTGGCCCTTTTGTTCCCATGACTTACTCAGTCCATAACTGGAAGCCTGGATCTCCCCCTCCGCTTCCCCCATTTTGCTCACCCCCAGCACCCTCCCCTCTGGTGTGGATGTGGAGATAAAGGAACCTTCCTGCAGTGTTGATGGGAATGTAAATTGGTGCCACCACTGTGGAAGACGGTATGGAGTTTCCTCCAAAAATTAAAAATATAAATACCATATGATCCATTAATTCCACTACTGGGTATTTACCCAAAGAATGAAAACACTACTTTGTAAGATTTTTGATTAATAAATTGCATTTTTGAGAAGTGGGTTGCCTGGGTGGCTCAGTCAGTTGGGTGTCTGACTCTTCAGTTCAGGTCGTGATCTTGTGGAATTGTGGGATCAAGCCCCGCATTGGGCTCTGTGCTGAGAGAGTGGAGCCTGCTTGGGATTCTCTCTCTCCCGCTCTCTCTGCCCCTCTCCTGCTTGCACTCTTTCTCTTTCTCTCTCTCTCTCTCTCTCTCTATCTCTCTCTCTCTCAAAATAAGTAAATAAACATTAAAAAATGTTTTTATAAATGCAATTGCTTGTATTTGTATACAATATATTTGTATATAATTTTGGAATACATACAATCATTTATATACAATACAAAAATATGTAATTATTAATTCTGTCATTTATTCATCTGACTGTTCTTGTTCCTTTGTTTTTCTAAACCTTGCAGCTGAACACTGACCTAGAGCATTAGGCACTTTTTTTTTTATGTGTGAGAGAGAGAGCACAAGCAGGGGAGAGGGGCAGAGGGAGAGAGAGAGAATCCCAAGTAGGCTCCATGCTCAGCATGGAGCCCAACGCGGGGCTAGATTCCATGACCCTAGGACCATGACCTGAACCAAAAGCAGGAGTCGGATGCTCAACCAACTGAGCCACCCAGGTGCCCCAACCTAGGCACTTTTTACAAAAAGTTTTGAAAATACCCAGTGGGCCCTTTTTGCTATGTTTAGTTCCCCTCAGTGGTTTGGAGACAAGACATCGGACTAGAAACTCAGGTTTCTTTCAACCATCTATGTGTCTGATAAAGCATAAATGTCTGTTGCTTTGCCTCAGTTTGCAAATTTGGGAGCTGTGCAGTATTTAACACCAGGAATGCTTTGAATATTTTTAATCTAATTTCTTTTGGGGGCTATTTCCTTGAAATATATTTCTAAATGTGGAATTATTAAACATCTTATTTCTTTTAACCTGGTATCTCATATGTTAGGAGATGAACTGATCAAACTAGCTATTGACCCACAGTCGGTCTCAGCCTTACTTAATATGCATTTTGTTAGCTTAATTAGTAGGCAGAAGTGGTATAGATTTTTCTTTTAACTTGACCGAGGTTGAAGTTTGGGACCTGAGTTTTCAAAAGCTGATTCCTTGCGAAACCATTTGTTAAAAGTCTGGTGTATATTTGCATCCTGTCCTCAGAGTAAATGATCAGTTCTTTAATTCCTCTCTGTTCTGCTGGAATAAATGACCAATTTGTGGTGTTGTAGAGTTGGTCAGTGGTGATGATTTATGGCTATGAAACCTAACATATAAGTTAAGGAGAACTCTTAGAAAAATGTGCTTGAGATGTTTCCAGGTTTATCTATGCTTATTAGCCGTGGAGGAAGGCATTGATAGTATTGATTGCCTGTATTTGAAAGTATCCTAAATAAAATGTTGAGTGATTATTATATCGTATGCCTGAAGCTAATAGAACATTGTATGTTAGCTCAAAGTAAAGTAAAAATTTTAGATATAGAGGCACCTGGGTGGCTCAGCAGGCTCCAACTTCGGCTCAGGTCAGATCTCCTGGTTAGTGAGGTTCGATCCCTACATTGGGCTCACTACTGTCAGCCTGTCAGCACAGAGCCCATTTTAGATCCTCTGCCCCCCTCTCTCTGGCCCTCCCTGCCTTGTGCTCTCC
The DNA here is from genome assembly GCF_018350175.1 of Felis catus. Taxonomy (NCBI): domain Eukaryota; kingdom Metazoa; phylum Chordata; class Mammalia; order Carnivora; family Felidae; genus Felis; species Felis catus. Next base: position 34,066,561 of record NC_058386.1, read on the forward strand.
CAAAAATAAATTAAAATTTTTTTTTAATTTTAAATATAAGTGAATGAATGAATGAATGTTTGGTAGAGCTCACCTGTTAAAAAAAAGTGTTCTAAATAACCCTTAAGTCATCAACATTCTCCTTTTTTTTCTTTCTCTGGGATTGTTACCTTTTACCACTAGCTTTTGCTAAATTTACGTAATAAATCCTTACATAATAGATCCTTGTTATAAAGATGTGATGCAGAAATCCTCAAGGGCTGGGGGAAGCTTGCCCCCAGGGGACATTTGGCAGTGTCTGTAAACATTTTTGGTTGTCACGACTGAAGAGGGAAGGTGAGGCAGAGAAACCCTGCTCTGGGGTAAACAAGTTTCTTTCCCTCCATGTCCTCCCCAGTCACTGTTATTTCCATCTTTTATGAGTGAATGATCAGTTCCCACTTGTGTTGCATATATATGCAATGCAATTTGCCAATTTAAAGTGTATGATTTGATGAATTTTGACAAATGCATACTGTTGTGCAACCACCCTTGTACTCGTGTTTAGTATGTTTAAATTTTAATTCTTCAAATACGAATTCATTAAATAATACTATATTACAGGGCAGAAGGAAACTTAAAGTAATTCAGGTACTGATGGGTAGCTTGTGACTGATAGGTAGAACATAGGTGGTAATTCATGAAGGATGATGCCCTCGAACTGAGTTCCGAATTTTGCTCCATTATAGTATGAATCTGATGGGTGCTTTATTTTACTTAGTGGGTCATGTTTAGTCCTCTGAATAATTGGCTTAGGGGACAGTTGCTGCAGCATAAGTAGGAAACCTGTATTAGCCTGTCATAAAGTACCGAGTTTTGTGTCCACAAATTTCTGGATTCCTTTGCATTTTCTAGTTTTTTTTTTCCATTGTCGTGCATGCAAGTGAAAATAAAACTGGATGTTTGAAAGCAAACCCAGGATGTATGCTTCTATCCTAAAGGATAATTCCTAGAATGTTGGCTACTTTGGTGGTTAAATTTAACCTCCGTAAGTAGTAGCAGTTGTCTGCGGTAAAGTGAATGGAAACCCTTGCTTGCGTTGCTGAACCACATTCTGAGAGGGGGAGCTTTGCCTTGACCACTAACTGCTGTAATTGGAGCTTGGGAGATGATTTGAGATGAGAATTGGAGTTATAAGTGAGTCTGAGTGCTTGGCAGGTGTTCTCTCTTTTCCCCCTTAGCTCTCTTTTCAGTCAAGGTGGTATTCGTACTCTGGGTTTCATAGGGAGTTTGTTAGTGTGTCTCAAGGAGAAACAGTAACATGAGGTGGGAAGGTGGTCAGCAGTTACTATCGATTTGTGTTCATATTAACGGTGCCATGATGAGAACATAGCAATTCTTATATAATAGCAAAAAATGAGGTAGGGTTTGGAGCATTGCAACATTTAGAGGTATTTAACTACATTTTAATACGATAGGTTATGGCTCAGAACAGCCATAGGAGTCTTGCTGGTTTTATTTGTGGGTTTAGTTTAGGCAAACTATCTACAGTACTGAAATGATACTCTGTGAAAAGGAAAAAAAAAAAAACCAAAAGCAAACATACCCACAAATTTAAAGTGCTGTGTTTGCCGGTTTTCCTCTCTTGGCCTGATGCACCAATCAAGAAATTGTTGGAGAAAGAAGTCATGTTGAACAATTCTGCCAATTCCACCATGTAATCTTGGGATCGTTTGTGTCACCCGTCATGGTAACCTGAGTATTTCAGAATACTCAGGATGAAAAGAGTCTTCCAACTTAAGAAAACCAGGACTCTTTTGGACCAACATCTCAAATGCTAAGAAAAGATTTTTCTCTGCGGATGTTTGTCCTCAGTCCCTTCTTCTGTGGCCTCGTAACTCAAGGCGCCATCTTACCCACTGGTAGTAGAGTTCCAAGAGTGAGTGTCTTGTCCAGAGGAAGTGATATTTTGGAGTGGCCTTATCTTTGTTTTGAAAGAAGGTGTTGATAGAATGATCCCAGTTTGTTTTTGCTAACGGACTATACCAGACAAAACTCTCAGGCGTTTAAATTCCCCATTTGTCCCTACTTCACTGCTTCCTTACTCTTCCCTACTTTCCCTGGCCCTCTTGACAGGAAGGGTGTTTTGCTAATGGATATGTGGTTATTTAGCCCCCAGGCCGAGGCTAGGTTAGCAATGGAAGGATGGATTGGACTTTCTGAGTTTAGAATTTCTGTTTGATGGCACTCAAGCCTTTTAGTTGGTTAGCCACATGATTGGCAATGAGCCACTAACAGATAACAATTTGGCAAAAGTGCTTTAAGAGCAGTGGAAAACTTTAAAACCTGGAGGAGCACGACAGATTTGGAATACTTCAATACTAAACAGATTTGTGTCCTGGTGTTTTTCATTCAGCTAGAATTTTCCCATGTCTTTAAAAATTCATTTAAAATAGCATTAAATGGCCACATATTTTTCTATCCTGAGATTCACTTATTTAAGCAATTTTTATGCCGTAGTATATGTAGGTTGTTTCTAGGTTTTCATTAATATGATTAATAGCCTTGAACTTAAACCTTTGCCTTTGCATTTCATCGTTTGCTTAAACTAACTTCTTATGGTAGGATTAAATACGAATGTTTTTAGATATTGAAAATTTTTGCTAGAAGAGCTTTCAGCAAGGATGTTTGCCAATATCCTCCTGCTAATTGCATAAGAAAATGTTAATTACAGCACACTCTTACCATTGACAAAGATTTAAAACATTTCAGGATTCTTAGTTTTAAAAACTGAGTAAATTATATATATATATATATATATGTACTTAATTATAAGGGGAAAACTTTAAAAATCTATTTGTATTTTATGAATCGTCTGTTATTTTACTCTGGCCATTTTCCTATTAGTGATGTTTTAGTGTTTTATAAGAGTTTACACATTAAAGCTATCTATCCGTTTTTTTGTGTGTGTTGCACATTACCTAATATGGCATTCCTCTTGTAATTTATGCGGTAGGAGCTATATAAATTATGAATTTGAAAAAATAAAAAGTAAACTCATATACAGCTAAATGCTACAGAAAAGCTTGGTATTAATGCACATTTCCTTCTGTAGAAGGACCTAACTAAACATAATCCTAAAGGCACTGTGGCTGAGAATTTGTGATCTGGTCCGGATTCTGCTTTTCTTCAGCACTGTTATGACTCATTTGCCCTTTTTTTTTTTTTTTTCTTAATTGCTTCACACCTCATGAGCTGGGTTGAAATTTTACTTTATTGTACTAAGGTCATCGCTCTTAATTGCAGGAAGTTGTTAGTCTTTGCTACTTAGGTCCTTGATCAAAGTTTCCTTAATAATGTCTTTCAACTTCTAAGAAGTTTTCTTAGTTTTGCAGTCATGGGCATGTTTATTGGGAATGGTTCCTGTCTGTTAGCCTGGCCACGAATGCTTAGGATAGTTGTTGCTCTCAGGGAGTTTATATTCTAGCGGTGGGGAACATGCAGTGAATGTGGAAAGAAAAGGTAGGATTTTGCCATGCATATTTGTTTGCTTGCTTGATGATTTTTAACAACTTTATTGAGGTATAATTGACATACCACAAACTGAACATGTTTAAAGAGTACGATTTAAATTTGGGGAAATGTGTATATCTGGGAAATTATCACAACAGTTAAGAAAGTGACCATATCCATCCTGCCAAAAGCTTCCTTTGCCCTTGGTAATCTACCATCATGCCACTTCCCATTTCCCATTCCCAGGCAACTACTGATCTTTTTTTCATCACCACAGTTTGCATTTTCCAGAATTACATAGACATGGAATCATACAGTATATACTTTTTTGTCTGGCTTTTTTCACTCAGCACCATTATTTTGAGATTCACCCATGTTGTAATGTATATTTATTTCATTTCATTTTTAATTTCAAATTTATTCATTTTTATTCCTGAGTTGTTTTTCATTAAATGGATGTATCTGTTTGTTTACCCATTCATTTGTTGATGGACAGACATTTGTGTTTTTTCCAATTTTTGGCAATTAGCAATAAAGCTGTTATGTATATGTATATACAAGTGTTTCTATGGACATATGCTTTCATTTCTCTTGGGATAAATACCTAGGAATGGAATGGCTGAGTCATATGGTAGGTATCTGTTTAACTTTTCTAGAAACTGCCAAACTGGTCTCCAAAATGGTTGTACTGTTTTACATTCACATCTACAGTTCCAGTTTCTCCATATCCTCACCAACACTTGGCATGGTAAGTTTTGAAATTTTATTTATTTTAATAGATGTGTAGTGGTATCTTGTTGCAGTTTTAATTTGTATTTCTCTGATGATTAATGATGTCGAGCATTTTTTGTTCTCACCCATACTATTTTATTGTGGTAAAGTACATATAAAATTTACCATCTTAACTGTTTTTAAGTGTTCATTTTAGTGGCATTAAGTACTTTCACATCCTTATGTAATCATCACCACCATCTCTCTGTAGAGCTCTTTTCATTTTGCAAAATGGAAAATCTCTACCCATTAAACAAAAACTCCCTGTTCCTCCCTTCCCCAACCCTTGGCAACCACCATTTTGCTTGCTTTCTCCATGAATTGGACTACTCTAGGAACCTCATATAAGTAGAAATACATGGTATTTGTTCTTTTGTGACTGGTTTATTTCACTTAGCACAGTGTTCTCAAGGTTCAGCCATGTTGTAGCATATGTCAGAATTTCCTTCTTTTAAGGCTGAGTAACACCCCATTATATGTATATACCACATTTTTCATGTGCTTATTTGCACCTGCATATGTTCTTTGGTGACATATCTGTTCAAATCTTTTGCCCATTAGTTTTTGGAGGATTGTCTCTTATAAGTTTGTGTTGACAGATCTTCATATTTTTTGGGTACAAGTCCTTTATTAGGTATATGAATTACAAATATTTTCTCCCAGTCTGTGTCTTGCTTTCCAGTGTCTTCAAAAGAGCTAAAGTTTTTTTAACCGTGATAAAGTCCAATTTATCAGTTTCTTCCTCTAAGGATCATGCTTGTGGTTTCATATCTAAGAAATCTTTGCCTAATTGAAGATCACAAACATTTTCTCCTGTTTTCTTCTGAAAGTTTTATACTTTTATGTTCTACATTCAGGTCTATAATCATTTTCATTTTGTTTTTGTGTATAATACAAAATGTGGCTCAAAGTTCATATGGGGGGGAGCATATGGACATCCAGTTGTTTCAGCACCATTTGTTGAAAAGACTTTTTTCTACTAAATTGCCTTTGCACCCTTTTCAGAAATTGTTTGCCTATATTTGTGTGGGTCTGTGTCTACGATCTCTGTTTTGGTCCATCTAATTGTCTATACTTTAGTACCACACTGCCTTGATTGTAAAAGCTTTATAATAATTCTTGAAATCAAGCAGTGTTAGTCCTCCAATTTTGTTCTTCTTTTTTATTCCATTTTCTGGAAGTGATTGTACAGAATTGCCATTAATTTTTCCTTAAACATCTAGTAGATTTTACCAGTAAAGCCATCTGGTTCTGGAGTTTTCTTTGTGGAAAGGTTTTTAACTATAAAAACCTTTATATGTTTTATATGTTTAAAATGTTTGTTTATTTATTTAGAGAGAGAAAGCATGAGTGGGGGGGTAGACAGAGAGAGAGGACAGAGAGACAATCCCAAGGAGTCTCCATGCTGATAGCACTGATCTCATGAACAATGAGATCCTGACCTGAGCCGAAATCAAGAGTTGGTCACTTAACCAACTGAGCTACTCAGGTGCCCCTAAATTCAGTTTCTTTAATAAGTATGTATCTATTTCAGATTTTCTATTTTTTCTTGAGTCATCTGTGGTAGTATGTATCTTTCAAGGAATTAGTCCATTTCCTCTAGGTTATCAAATTTGTTGGCATAAAGTTTTCAATAATATTCCCTGATTATGCTTTCAATATTTGTAGAATGTATAGTGATATTTCCCCCAATCTTGTTGTAATTTGGGTTTTCTCTCTTTCCAGATAAGTCCAGCTAGAGATTCATCAATTTTTTTTGATCTTCTCAAAGAGCAAGGTTTTGGTTTCATTGGTTTTCTGTGTGTGTGTGTGTGTGTGTGTGTGTGTGTGTGTGTGTGTGTGTGCGCGCGCGCACACACGCGTGTGTTTATCTTAATGATTTTGGCTCTGATATTCTTTCCTTTCTTCTACTGACTTTGGGTTCAATTTTCTCTTGCTTTTCCATTTGCTTAAACTAGAAGCTGAAGTCATGGATGTGAGACCTTTCTTCTTTTCTACTATAAGCATTCAATGCTATATATTTTCCCCTGAATACTGTTTTAGCTGCCTTTACAAATTTTTAATATGTTGTCTTTTCACTTTCGTTCATTTAAAAGTTTTAACTTCTCTTCTGAGTTTTCTCTTTAACTCTTGGGTGATTTAGAAGTGTGTTATTTTATTTCCAAACAGTTGGGGATTTTCCAGAGGTCTTTATCTTACTGATTTCTAAATTAGTTTCTTTGTGAGAAGAACATACGCTATATGACTTGCATCCATTTCTTTGAGATTTTTGTAGCCTAGAATGTAGTCTTGGCAAATGTTCCATGTGTGCTAGAAAAGAATGTATGTTTTGCTCTTATTGGTGTAATGTTGTATGTATGTCAATACTGATAATATTTAAATTTTCTATATGCTTAACTAATTTTATCAATATTTGTTCTATCAATTGAAAGAGGCTTTTTGAAATTTCCAGCTATAGTTCTAGACTTGTCACATTCTCCTTGAAGTTCTATTAGTTTTGCTTCATGTATTTTGAAGCTCTGTTCTTAAGTGCCCTTGTGATAAATTGAACCCTTTTTCATTATGAAATGATCTTTATCACTGATAATATTCTGTGCTCTGAAATGTACTTTAATATTAATATAGCTATTCCAGTTCTCTTTTGACTAGTGTCAGTATGATATATCTTTTTCTGTCCTTTTACTTTTAACCTACTTGTGTCTTTATATGTGCTTCTTATATTTAGCATATAGTTGGGTCTTGCTTTATTTTTTCCTGTGTGACAATCTCTGCCTTTTAACTGGGGTATTTAGACCACTTACATTTAATGTGACTATTCATATGGTTAGGTTTAAATCTGTTGTTTTGCAGAGTTTTCTTTTTGTCCCACCTCTTCTTTATTCCTTTTTTCTGCCTTATTTTTGATTATTTTATGTTGGCATGTTGGCTATAATTCTTTGTTTTGTGAATTTTATTGGTTGCTTTAGGGTTCATTGTATACATTTTTAACTCATCAAGGTCTGCCATGATAGTGTATCACCTCACTATTACAAGAATCTTCCAATAGTATACATACAGTACTTCCGTTTTTCCATTCCTAGCATTTCTTCCTTTTTTTATACATTTTATTTTTTTATGTACTTTAAACACCACACTTTGTTGTTATTATTTTTGTTTAAACAATCCTATTTTAAAAACATCTAAATAGTAAGGGTAAATCTTACATTTACCCAAGTTTTTATTTCTAGCACTCTTCATTCCTTTATGCAGATCCATATTCTCATCTGGTATCATTTTATTTCTTTCTAAAGTATTTATTTCTACATTTTTCTTGATATAATTTTGCTGGTGATGAATTCCTTCAGCCTTTCTATGTCTGGAAAATTATTTCCCCTTTGTGTTTGAAAGGTATCTTTGCTGCTATAGAATTCTCAGTTGATAGTTTTTAAATTTCTGTACTTCAAAGATGTTGCTCCTTTGTCTTCTTGCTTGTATTGTTTCTAATGAGAAATATGTCATCCATATCTTTATTCTGCTGTATGTAACATTTCTGTTTTCTCTGGCAGCTTTTAAGATTTTTTTCTTTATCAGTTTTGAGCAATTTGATAATGATATGCCTAGGTGTACATTTCTTCATGTTTTGTTTTGGGTTTGTTGAGCTTCTTGAATATGTAGGCTTATTGATTGCACAAAATTTGGGAAATTCTGGCTAATATTTCTGTAAATCTTTTTTTCTGACCCATCCTTTATTGGTTCCTTTTATTGCAGAATGGCATTTAAAAATTAGGGCCTGTGCCCTAGGTGCACTCATTTGGTACTGGCATGTCCTTGCCTCTAGGCCTTCCCGGTGGTTAGGACATACATGTAAACATGTACTAACTATGCAAACACATGCGTTGATATCTTGTCTTTTTTCATTCTTTCATCTTTCTGTCTTCCTTCCTTCCTTCCTATCTACCATCCATCAATATATCTATAATATATGTAAATATATTTACTAACTTCTTTAATCCTAGTATATACTAAAGTAGTTTCAGAATTACTAAGCCAAACCCTTGTGAGAAACACATTTACTAGCAAGAGTAAGTTCTTAGTACAGTTCTTTTTTCAGTCTTAAGTCAAGATATTGTTTTCCACTGTCACTAAGACTAGTTCTTTTCTTCCCTATTCCATTCAGTGTGGTTACATATTCACTTGTGACACAATTGGGCTGTTTTGTTATTGTTTGTATTCCATTTTGCTCTCTTCCCTTAAAACACACACATCTTGGTTGGTTTTAATTATTTATTTATAGTTTTGGTATAGGAAGCATTACTCTGATTCTCAGAGTCGGGACTCTACAAAAAGGTAGACTTGCAAGTGTTGCTCCCTCCTCATCCCTACTGTCCCTTTCCATTGTGTCCTTTTCCATTCCTTCCCATCCACCCCCTTAAATAACCAATTTCTTTCCTTTCTGGTTCAATTTTTTTTTTTTTTTGGTTTCTGGTTTGTCTTCACTGTATTTATTTTGCACAAATGAGAAGACACATGAATGTTTTCTTATATTCCCATTTTTAAGTGAAAGTTAGCATACCATAGATACAGTTTTTGCACTGTGCCTTTTTCCCTTAACAGTTTATCCTGCAAATCGTTCAATATCCATATCAGTGCATAGAGATCTTCCCTGTTCTTTTTGAAAAGTAGTTTAGCACTCCATTGTGGCCGGACCAAGTTTATTTAGCCACCCTCCTGTATATTGGCATTTAAATCATTTCCCATTATTTTGTAATTGCTAACAATTTTGTAATGAATAATTTTGTGTGTAAGTATTTTTGTATTGGAGATATTATCTTAGTGTAGATTCCTAGAAGTGGGATTCCTGGGACAAATAGCCCTTTTTGTCCCTCTGTTCACTTGAAGAATTTCTGATTTGTATCAGAAAGTAGAAGCTTTTCTTTGCATTTCCTTCCTCTCATGATTTTGAGTGAAGTAAAAATAAAGTTGTAAAAGAATGCAAGTGAGGACTTTTCCAACGTGTCTGGTATTTCAAGTACAAGTTTTCTAATATCTAACCTTCATCCCATGAGCATTAGATTCCTACAGTCATCCCCCACTCTTTCTTTAAATCTCTCTTTTCATAGAATTCTCATCCATATGTTCTAAAACGTCCTTAATTTGTAGGTTGAGCTGAGATTTGCTCACTGAAGTGTAATTGTCTGCATTTTATCTTTATCTTGCCATGTTTAAAAATACAACAAAACTGCTGGTACATTAATGATACATAGTCAGTTGAGGACAGTTATTTTTTTCTTAACTGCATTTGGTACCATGTGTGCTGAAGAAACTTGGTTTAAAGAAAGAAGACAACTGTGGATAGTTTTCAAGTGGAATGGAAAATCAAACTTGCTTAAGTGGTGGAGAACCCTATGTTTGGTCTCAGATGGAACTTTGACTTTTTAAATTGTTAGACACAAACTGTGGCCTGGAAGGATCAGTCTTGAGTATCCCCGAGGCCTTTCTTACTCCCTGCCTTCCACAAAATATCTGCCCCTCTGAAGCACCAGTGAACATGTCCTTCTTTTTATCTGCTTTGTTGTTACTTTTATAGTTCTGCAAATCTTTGTGGGAGACCAACGTTCCTCTGGATTATATCCTGGAAGTCAAATTTCCACTGGGGCTTTTACATCAAATTGCTTTTCTCACAGGCTCTTTGGTGCCAGATTTCCTTCCAAAATGACAGGTCGCTGGATAGGCACTTCTACTGCCCTTTACTTCCCAAAGTCATCTTTGATTTATATTTTGTGTTCTGGGGGTATGAGCAAACGGCAGTGAGGAGCAAATGCCTTTATCTGCAGATAACAGCTTCCAAATGGTCCCAGCCCCTTATCTGCATGTTAAAATGGACAAGTGGTGCTTTGGCCACTTCTGTCATCTGCCTGCAAAGGAAGTAGCCTGTACCTCTCAGATGATTGTCCCTTTGCTTCCTTAATGCTGCGAATGGTCCATTGGGAGAGGGGAAAACTCATCTTAAGTCTGAGGTGTTATTTGGAAAATAATATTGAGATTCTAACATATTCGTGTTATGTTATAGATCCTCTCTAACACTGAGAGGCTTCAGTAGAAAAATGAATGGCATTGGTTACTCTAGATTATTTTACATTGGAACTGTTGATATTCCCAAAGCTTCGTTTGTAGTATCTAATACATAATCTTAAACTGAAGTGCTTGTGTTTTTTTTTTTTTTAATCTATGTAACTATTGTCTATCGGATGCAGGCCCATCTTGGGGCTGACCAATTCCTGGAGTAGCCTTGCTCCTCAAAGTATGTGTGCAGCATTGGCATCATCTGGGACTAGTTGGAAATGAAGAATCCTCAGGTCTGACCCCAGACCTCCTGAATCGAAATCTGCGTTGTTCACAAGATGCCTGGGGATTTAGAGCACAGTAAAGCATGAGAAACACTAACAGAGAAAATGGGCAATTTGTTTAGGAATCGGGGCATCTAGAATTTACTCCTGTTCCTTTTCATTTGTTTTTTTGAAAAAGGTACCTCTTTCTTAATTGCCCAAAGTTTTGATTTTCTCACATTTAAAAACTTACTTATAACTGGGTTTTTCCATGAAGTGCCTAGGTGGCTCAGTCCAACTTCCGCTTAGGTCATGATCTCCCTGTTCCCAAGTTCGAGGCCCGCATCGGGCTCTGTGGTGACAGCTCATAGCCTGGAGCCTGTTTCACATTCTGTGTGTCTGTCTGTCTGTCTGTCTCTCTCTCTCTCTCTGCCCCTCCCCCACTCATGCTTGCTCTCTCTCTCAAAAATAAACAAACATTAAAAAATGTTTTTAAGTTTTAAAAACTGCTTTATAAGTGGGTTTTTCCAGGCCCACGGGAGATGAGCAAAGGGCTTACTTAGATATGATGTCTGAAGAGACACTTTTGAACTCCTCAGGGAAAAGCGTATGACAAAAGATTGGGCATTGTTAGGGACTCACTCTGCCTACCTCCTAAAGTACCTTTGGATAACTTCAGGAAAGGAAGGATCTCTGAGTGATATAGCCAATCCTCCTTATTCATGGATTCTGTATTTGCAAACTTGCCTCCTCACTATAATCTGTCCGTAATCCCCAAATCGGTACGTCTTTTGCAGTCATTCGGAGACACGCATAAAGCTGCAAACAATCTGAGTCCCCCGACACACGTTCCCAGTTGAGGTCGAACATGGCAGTGCTCTTGCCTTCTTTTTTAAACTCTCCTACTGTAAACAAGCATCCTTTCCATGGCCTATTAAGTGTCACATGGCTCCTGTTTTTATCCCCATTTTGTTGGTGATTGTGCTGTTTAAAATGCCCCCCAAATGTAGTGCTGAAGGGCTGGCTAGTGCTGCCAAGGGTTAAGAAGGCTGTGATGCACCTTGTGGAGAAAATACATGTGTCAGATCAGCATGATTTAAGCATGAGTTGTAGTGATTTGAGCAATGAGTTTGTGTTAAGGAACCAACAGTATATACTAAATAGGTGTCTTTCAACAGAAATACACATAAAGTGAGGTTGTGTGTTGACTGGTTAACAAAAATTGCATGAATCTAACTCTCTGTTTCCGCTAGGAGCAATAGGCCACTATTTGTCAGTTCAGTGTTTGTGGTGACTGTATGCACCTAAGTGCTGTGAATAATGAGAATCAACTGTACGTTTAAAAGAACAATTAGACTAACATTCCAGTGGAGCATCATTTTCTCCTTTATGGATGATGGTGAGACTAACTTGTTATAAGAAATTTAGCTGTACTCTGTGGGCACAAATTCAAATGAAGATACCTGGTTATTTACCAAAAACAAAAAAACAAAAAAAACAAAAAACCAGACTTCACCAATATTTGGAGGCTTTCTTGGAACTGAAACAATGTGATAGGGAAGCTTTCCTCTTCCTCTCGGCGAGGTTGCTTTTTTTTTTTTTTTTTTTTTTAGGCACAGCATGTGAAACAGCTGTACTCCATTTGCTTTTAGGCCACCAATTTACATGTCAAGCTCATTCTCCTTTGGGTCTGTGTCTTCTTTTACAGTCAACCTTGCTGCAATCTGTGTCTCACCCCCCCCGGATCCAAGATCCTTGTGGCTGCGTCAGTGCAGGCCCACATCGTGTATTTCCTGGATCCTAGACCAATGTTCTGACTGCTCGGACCTCCATCCCACTCTCCAGCATAGCCCACTTTCTACCGCAGTAAATCTGATCCTGTCCCTCCCTGTGTGAAATCGCTCCGTGGCTCCTCGTTACCTTGGGATAAAGTTTCAGACCCTCTGAGATTTAACCTCTGACTTCCTTGCCACTGTGCTTGAAGATCCCGGACCACGTGAAACTCTCCCACCTCTGTGCCTTTGCGTGAGCTGTCCTTCTGCTTCCCTTTCTTCTTCACCTACCAAGGAGTTGCCTCTAGGTCTAGGATGCTGAAAATTACCTTTTGTATTGGGATTGTAGATTAAAAAAAATTTTCCCCCCTCCATTAGGCAGTGAGAACTTTTTATTCCCCTTGATGGAAAGGAATGATTTTGTTCGGTTCGGTGTCACTAGTGCCTTTTATAGGACCGTGTGGCCACGAGGTCACTGGAAGTATTGTATAAATGAGAATTTAGAGGTGAGTCTGATCTGATTAGTGTCATAATAGACTGGTTTTGTATCAGTAGTCCTGATCTGCACCAGTTCTGATATCACTAATCTTCAAGGAAATCCCGTGTAGAATGCATAATGAGCATTTAATCTTGGAAAATATAAAAAAAAAATTGAGGGTGGGGAGATTAGCTATGAAGTACAATAGCAACTTGTTTTATGTGGTCAGCTGGTTTAAAAGAAATGAGTGATGCTTAGTGTGGCATATGTTTGTTAAGAAATAAAGAACATAGGCATGCCTGGGGGGCTTAGTCGGTTGAGCATCCGATTCCTGGTTTCAGGTCAGGTCATGATCTCACAGTTTGTGAGTTTGAGCCCCACATCGGGCTCCGAACTGACAGTGTGGAGCCTGCTTGGGATTCTTTCTGCCCCTCCCCTGCTCTCTCTCTTCCTCTCTCTCTCAAAAAATAAATAATCTAAAAAAAATTTGTTTAAGTAATAAAGAACATAGAATGAATTAATTCAGTACTCTAGATTTTACTAGATTTTAATTCTTCCTTTCCCTGACTCATACAATGAGTAATATATAGCAGTCAAAAATAAATAAATTCTATTGCAATGTAGAACACTATAGGTGAATCTTATTAATATGACAAATGAAGTCCCTCAAGATTACATGATAGGAATATATCAATGTTCAACACAAGATTCCAGACAGTGGTTACTTTGGGAGGAGGGAGGCCGGGGAAGCAGAAGGGGATGGGGATAACCACATGAACCACATAGACTGTTCATATCTCTAGTCTCCGTGTTAGGTTGTGTGTGTGTACGTGTGTGTGTGTGTGTGTGTGTGTGTGTGTGTGTGTGTGTGTGTGTTAATATAATAAACACAAATAAACAAGGCTGTGGGGCACTTTGGTGGCTCAGTTAGTTAAGCATCCAACTCTTGATTTCAGCTCAGGTCATGATCTCACAGTTCGTGAGTTTGAGCCCCGGGTGGGGCTCTGTGCTTGCTGTGTGGAACCTGTTTCAGATTCTGTCTCTCCCCCCTCTGACCCTCCCACCATTCTTGCATACTCTCTCTCTCTCTCTCAAAATAAACTTAAAAAAAATAAACAAGGCCATGAAGAGTGGTCATGAACCAAAGATTTTGATTAATATGATTTATCCAATTCTCTTTGCCTGAGTTTCAACTTTTAAAAAGTCCCTATTTGGAAATGTTAGGGGAGCCTCCATCCCTTTACCCTCTCTTGAAGTGAACCAAGCACATATGTAAGAATTTTAAGTGTTTCACACGTGGAAGAAAGAGAATAAAATGACCAAATATAAAATGTAATATCAAGGGTAAATTCAAAGACAATAGGCATTATGAAAATGAGAAAATAATGGGAAGAATACACAAGTAGCCCATCTTGTTTGAGTCAGTCGCGTACTGGAGATGTGGGGATGAATCGCGATCAGCTTTAATGGATTCCCCCGTTTTGTGGCGCTCTTATGAGCTTGTCCTACATTTTCTTGGCAGCAGGAGGAAAGCACAGGGCACTATTGAAAGAAAAGCAACTCTGTGAGGCCCGTGAGAAAAATATGCATCCTATCTCTTTCCTGTTGCCTACCACAGAAAAAGAGCCTTGTTTCCCAGTTTTATGAGAAATACCCTTCATGAGAAAACGATTTTGTTTTCCATTTCTCCCAAGAGCACTTGCTCTCATGCTCAATTTCTCGTCAATCGCGCCTTCCCTTTTCTGCTAGAATCCTTGAAACCGCTTTCTAGTAGCAGTTGGTGCAAGACAATGTGCATTTATTTTGGTGGCAGCCTTTTCTAGTTTTCATGCCAGAATGTCTGCCTGCACAATGAGCTAGTTTTAAGGCACTTTAGATTTCAGCTGATTCCCAGTATCAGATGTGAACAGACAAAATTCTATGTGAATTCTCTCTTTTGGCAGGAGCCTTGGTTACCCTCTTGGCGGAGTCCGGAGAAAGGAGTCCAGCGTTGCCTGGATTCCTAAGTCATTTAAAAAAACTATATCATGAGGGTCTTCTTGTCTCCTTGGTGATACGTGACCATTTTCCTCCTAGAAGAGCTATTCCATGTATTTTTAGTAACAGCAGGAGAGGATAGATATTTGGGTGAGCTGTGTACCCAGCTGGAAAGCCTATGCAGACAAAGGCTCTTAAGTTTCCCTTGATCTTGTTTTTCTCCCCAGCCCCCTACTTTCTTGTTTTGTAAAGCACAGAAATGGAAGGCCCACTTGTGAAAAGCATCTCACTTAAGGCTCACTGGCCGCCATTCTCTTCTGTGGCCCTTTGTTATGTTTCTTCCATCTGCAAGGGAAGCTCTTAAGCTGTGCCAGCTGTTGGTCACTTCCAGAGATACCATGCTGTTTCTGTCCCGTCTGTCCAGCCCCGCCAAGTGTGGAATCTTACTGTTCGATGACCTATAAACAGGAGGCCTGAATAGAATTTAACCGTGTTTGTATGTTTTCCCAGCCTCATTCCTTTTGTTTACGCAGCTAACAGTGTCAGAGACTTAATTGCCTGAATGAATCCGGGTAATTTCAAACTAAAAGTGATATCCTTTTTGCCCAATTAGCAGGAAAGCTGCTTTGTGTTCTTTCTCATAGCAATAGGCATTATGTCCACATTTTCTCCCATCTTCCAAGCCTGGCCTTCTCACACCTTAGCAGTAGAGGTCCCAGAAGTGATGCACACGCACACCTCACGCCTCTGCCTACACGACGTGGGCTGGAGTGCATCGCCAAGCCCAGAGTCACTGTGACTCGGGATGCGACACGAGGGCTTGGGGAGGAGGCGTGACTACTGGAGCCGTTACCGTAATGGTCTCCCACGGTGGACTTTTGAGTTGCCAGATGCTTTCAGTAAAATGGAAGCAGAGCTGCTGGTTGCTGGGATTTAGGAGGAGAGCTGAGGGTGGAGGAAAACCCAGTTGCTACAGTGGTGTGATGGAGGTGCTTTCTGAATGAGAAATCATAAGACAGTCGGGTGAAGGGAGTTTTACGAAAAGTGGCTTTACTATGAAAGGCAGTGGATAAACGTACAGACTACTAGACCAGCCTCCACGAAAAATGAAGAACTCATATATGGCAAACACTGGGAACGAAGAAGGAAAACACAGCTGGGGACATTATTGATAATACACAAAGGGGAAATACTCCTAAAAATTAACAAAGACAAATATGCCAATGGGAAAATCAGCAAAGGTCACAGAGAGGATATTTACAGAAGAAGAAATATCAGCATCCACACGGCTGCCAATAAACATTTGAGAAAGCATTTGTTTTAACCAGTAACCAGAGAAAGGCAAACGAACGATACATTTCTGACAGATGTCGATTGCCGATATATTTTCATAGAACTTATGTAAGACGAGGGTACAGGAATGGAGAGACGGGTGGAGGGAGTTGCAGTTTAGAGGAGGCCTCTCTGAGGTGGTGCCTTTGGGACAGAGGCCCGAAGGAAGTGAGGGCACCAGGCCGTGTGCTCTAGAAGCATTCCAGGCTGAGGTAAGCGCCAAGGTGAGGTCCTGACATGGACGCAGGCAGTGGGAAAGCCAGCTAGTGTGTGGCTGCAACCAGTTGGGCTGGGGAGTGGTGGAAAATCTGTTGATATCTATACCTAATGATGCAGTCAGACACATTCAGTGTGATAAGTGAAAAAAAGAAAGAAAAAAGCGACTGTCAGAGCCTACAAAATCGACAAATCTTTGCAAATCGTATATCTGAAAAGGGGCTTGTATCAAGAATATATGAATAGCTCTTACAAGTCAAAAGTAAAAAGGCAAATAGTACAATTAACAAATGGGCAAAGGGTCTGAATCGCCATTTCTCCAAAGCAGATAGCCAGAAGGCTAATTAGTGCATGAAAAAGGCTTGGTATCATTAACCGTTAGGAAAACGCAAATCAAAATAACACTGAGATACCACTTCACACCCCCTAGAATGACTATCATAAAAAAGACAGAAATGCCGAGTGTTGGCAAGGAGGTGGAGAAATTGGAATCCTCATATATTGCTGGTAAAAATGTAACATGGTGCAGCCGCTGTGGAAAACAGTCTGGCACTTCCTCCAACACTTAAACGTGGAGTTACCATGTAATCAGGCAATTCCACTCATATACATACACCCAAGAGAAATGAAAACCTACCTCCACACAAAAACTTGTGCACGAACGTTCGTAACAGCATTATTCATTAACAGCCGAATAGTGGAAACAACCCCAATGTTCATCAACTGATGAATGGATAACTCAAATAGGACATATGCATACAATGAATATTATTTGGCAATTAAAAGGAATGGTACAACACGGATGAACCTTGAAAGCGTTATCCTAAGAAATGTCCCAAATAGGCAAATCTATAGAGACCGAATGTAGATTAGTGTTTGCCTAGAGCTGGGGAGAAGCAGGTACTGGGGAGCAATAGCCAAAGGGTGTGGGGTTTCTTTAGGGTTGCTTTAAAAATATCGACATCTTTTTATGCATTTAATTGATCTTTTCAAAAAGGACACATAAATAGGAATGTTTTAGAAAAAGCAATGGTAAATGGAGAAGAGAATTTTGAAGAGGCAGCACCTAGCTCAGCCAAGGAGGGAGAAATGTGCAAGATAAAGATAAAGCATTAGTTGACTTTGGTCTTGGTACCTATAAGAGCCATAGCTATAGCCTTCCGCAAGTTATTAGTTCGGAGTTTTTAAGTACAGGCTACTATGTGGTAAGCAAGATCTTTTGGTCCGGGAATCTTGAATCCGAAGTCTGCCATATGGGTAGTCTACAGCCTACAGGTGATGAATACAGCAAAAGACATCTGCCCCTGACATGTCTCTCTCACCGCAAGCTACTGCTGTGACTCCCCCCCCCCCCGCCCCCAACTAAGGGCAGCCACCGTCACAAGAGAAGGCCTCTTTGTGAAGATGCATCTGAATTGGAACTTAGAATCTGTTTTTTGCCTAGTGGAAACATTTTTAAATTATTACATTTTTCAGACTCTCAGCTTTATTGTAAATCTATTGTGATTAGACCTCTAAGACCATTTATAACATTGTATGAGGAAATGGGTCCGGGTTTCAAATAGATGATTTAGGTGATCTTTTGGGAAGCCAGCTTTTTTGTGAGATAGAACTGCCTATATAGTTCAGAGCCCTTCTCCGCGTCTTAGTGTGGATATAGGTAAGGGCAGCCTGAGAAAATAAGATAAGGAGCTCCAGGTCTTGTAGATTCATGCAGAGTCAAATTCCTATTCTAGTGTTTGCTGCTCCAGTGTTCTGGGAGCTGAGGTCGAAGTCTGTACTTTAGCTTGTTAAATGTGATTTGCATGCCGTCGACATCTCGGAACCCCCGTGTATGATGAATTTCATTAATCCAGTGATTTGTAAAAAGAGTCTGAATTAAACCCTTTTCCATGCTCCAGAGACTGTATTGGGCCGTTCTGTATTGGTTGCCACAGTTGCGCCAAGGGTAGTGATGTAAAAAAGGAAAAGACAGCTAGGAATGAAAGATAATCCAGAGACCTGCAGGTACAATATTGCTGATCTTGAAACAGGGAGAAAATAATGTAGCTTTATTTAGATGTCTCATCTAGAATAACTGCTTTTTTCCTCTAGTTTTGTGAAGATAGAAAATTCTACTCTCATGTGCTTCAGTTTTTTACTCTGTAATAGTAATTTTCACTTAGAGTGTTGGTCTAACATGCCTGGAGAGCTCATTAACATGCAGATACCTGGACCTCATCCCTAGAGCTTCTGGTTCAATATACCTGCGTGGGGCCAGGAAATTTGCATTTCTAACAAGCACCCATGCAATGCTGCTGAGCAACCACACTGTTAGTAGCATTCATCTATAAAACCTAGAAAGCCACATTCAGCTCTAATATTCTGCAGTTCTGTGATTTCATGTTCTGACATTTGAGGCATATGCTTGGGACCAGAAGCGAGCGCTGACCGTTAAATTGCAATGGTCTCTAGGGACTCACTTTCTTCCTGACCCTCCCCACAGAAACCAGATCATATCCATGCTAGTGTCTACAAAAGGACTGGTTTCTGCTCTGATTTTAACCTTGAGGGAAAAGGCAAGGAAGAGGAGAAGCCAATTCTGAATTGGAATTAAGATTACCAAGTGAGTCCTAAATGGCTTCAAGCTCAATCTTTTTGCTTCCCGAGTATCCCCAACCTCTGGCATCCCCTGAATCATCACTGATTTAGCCTGCCCATCCCTGGTGGGGAAGGGTCCCAGCCTTTAGGAAATTCAGGAGAACTGGAGGAATAAATCAAAGGGAGGAAGATGAAGAGGGCAGAGAGTTGTAAGAAATAAGTCAAAGTAAGTTGGGGACACTAAGATTTTAGTTCCTTTGAACATTTGCTCCTTATAGGCAACTCACACTTCCAGGAAAGTTCTCAAGATGCCATTTAAAGAGAACAAAGTAGGGTCTCGAGAATCTACCATTCCAAAATAACTTGACTGCCGGCCACGCGGACAGGAGGATCCAGTGTGGGCAGCCTGAGAATACAGTATTGGGTTTAAATTGTTGAATTCTATTGCCTTTGTTTTCTGGCCATTTCTTAGTGGATAAAGAGCCATGTAATATTTTCCTTTCCTAGATGTTATTCCTAAAGCTTATTATATATAGTTCTTGAGGAAGGGGGGAGAAATTAAAAAGTGGTCTGCTCTTTTTTTGTTATATATCCTTTATTATTTAGTATGTCTATTGCATTTTAGTTTTGAATTTTTTTATATTTTATTCATTCCTTTAGTTGTACCAGCCATACATAACTAAATACTTAGAAATTACTCCCCCAAAGAAAAATTCCCATGATCCCATTAATCAGAGGTTACTAAGGTAACTTAGTATAGCCTTCCATGCACTTTCCTAATATTGTATGCTTATTTTCTGCACAGATGGAATCCTGCTACCCAAATAGTTTAACTGCCTATTTTTCACTAACTTTATTGCAGATACCTTTCCATTTCTCTCAATACATTTCTATGTCCTAGGACTCCCTCTAGGTAATCAGTGCTCCCTGGTACTTTTGTTCCCCCACCCCTTTTTTTGCCATTAAGCAATGTAATGACCTTTCTTGCATGCACATTTTCCCACGTGTGTCCAGTTAACTTCCAAGAACCAATCCTTAGACCCTGAATCCTGGGTCAGAAGATATACACTCTGAATACTTCTGATACCAACGGAGAAGTGTTGGGTCTGTTGACACACTCTCAGCAGTGCCTGATTAGTGATCTGCATGTTTCAAAATGAGTTTTTATTCTTTTTAAGAGGCTGCTTCATGGCGTTAGAGAATTTAAGTGTTGGTTTTGGAATGAGAGCATCAGCAAGCTGAACATATTTGAAGTGTCGCTGGTGAATATTACTCAGAGCTCTCTCTTGACGCAACTGTATTTAGGAGGTGCACGTATGAAAATATCTTTCCTCAAACACCATGTTATGTTTATTCTTGCAGTTGAAAAGCTCGTGCAGCCAAATGTCTGTTCACACATACATCCCAAGACTATATTCAGTTTTGATCTCCTGTTTTAAATATCTTTTAGAATTAATGGATTTCTGTGCATGGTGCTTGGCATACAGCTTTTCTTTTTTTAATTAAAGTTAGAAAAATTCAGGGACCTCTGTTTCCTACGACAGTACAGAGAACCCTTTGAAAAAATACTCCTTTATCTTCTGAGTGGAGGCAGGGACGTATTCCTTTGAAAGGAAAAACTTGGAATTCTAAAGCCATTCTTGCCAATTCCTGCAAATACGGCACTCAGATTTCACACCAGGTTATTAACAAAGACACGGATGTCTGAACCGATGGAGAGAAGGGTGGACACAGCAAGAAAGAATGTTGCTGTGTTACGTTAAATTTCCCTCTTGGACCTCAAAACTGCCCCTTTTACCAGAGCTGGATAAAGTTGCATTATAAAAATAAGAGGTAGAGCAGAAAATTTGAGGGATGTTTGTCCCAAAAAATGTGCAATTGGCATCCTGAAGAAACTTTTATCTGATTCTGAATTATTTTAGTTAATACAATTGCCAATTTCTTTTTTTAGTTTCTCTTTGGAGCTTGATAGAAACTGGTTCAACGTTTGACTTCACAGACATTTCTGAGGCATGTTCTGTATCATAGCCATTGTTGGAAGCATTCTATAAATATCAACTGATTTAATACCCACCATCCCGTAAGGTCTGGGTACGAATATGAGCCCAGTTTGCAAATGAGGAAACTGAAGCACGGATCAATTATATAAGTTGTCCAGTACTCAGCCAGTGAGTGACAAAGCCGGTGGTCAAACTCAGGCAGCCTGACTCAAGATTCTGTGCTCTTAATCACTTAGGTGTGCTGCCTGCTCTATGTAAGCATACGCACTGTGTTATAGCAGGGATGGGTTTTAGGACATGTTGACTTCTGTTTTTGACAGGACAAAACTGGTCACGATTATTTCCTGCTAGACCACAGTGCTCATCCTTGACTGCATGTCGGAATCACTTGGGAAGCTCTTCAAACTCACAAAGCCGTGGCCACACCCCTGGCCCCGTAAATCAATGGGACCCAGACATCAGTAGTTTTTAAAGCTCCCCAGGTGATTCAGCAGGAAGCCGAGGTTGAGAAGCTCTGATCTAGGAGCAGGGGATTACTGATGGCCATTACTTTATCGGAAACATTGATGAAAAAGAACACTGTGGCAGTGTCTTGATTCACTTCACTGAGGCTTCTAAGAGGTGAACTGATTCGCAAACAAGCACTCTTGTCTTAAGGGGAGGCAGTTCAAACGTGGGAAAAATGATTCCTTCTGGAGATTCTGGTTCTGAAGATGGTTGAGAAAAGTCAGGGGTGTGCATCCATCTGTGCCAATAGAATTTCGCCAACTATTTCACTTTATTGCTTGGATGAGTGGAATGGATGCCCTCGTACTCAAGTCAGAGGACAGTTGGTTTGACCCTGTATGTCTGCACCTCCATGTGAACCCTACAAGAGGTGAAGTCATTGGCAGTAGGGAAGGGAGGCCATGTCTCGGCTAGATGGCTGAGTGGCAGCCAGAGGCTTGGGCTATGATGTCCTGAGTCTTCTGCGAGAGCTGTAGACCTCTTTCTTTCTTTCTTTGACTGGACAGAGAAAGGGAGCATGGAACACATGAGAATTTGGAAAGAGTTTTTCTGTCGGAGCAACTTTGCGAAATCGAAGAGCAAAATGCCTTTCATAAAAAATGATTTGTGGTCATGGTGGCGTGAGCATAGCATACGTAGCATTTAAGGAAATCTACCAGGTGTGGGTCAGTAGTGAATAGTAAGTGTCTCTCCTGTTCGTTCTGCATCATGCTGGGAAAGTGAATTGGGAATTGCCGGTGTGTCCAAACAAGACTAAACCATGTCAGGGAAATGGTGAACACAATCTCTCTGACTCGACCCTTCGGTTTGTCTCAGAAGCCTGTCAGTAGTGGTAATCCCACTGGTAGAAGAGCGCCGAGGCATTTCTCATTATGGCTATACACGAAAGGTAATTACAGAGGGTCCCGTGTCTGTTTGTTCCTGTTGTAAAGTGTCTTGTAGAGTTGCATTTCTGTGACTGCCGTCTTGGGGCACATAAAAGGAATGTGATGACTGGAATAGACTCTGTCTACTGCTGTTTTGGGGGACAACAGAGACAAATGGCACAGATTCTATGGAATTTGTAATGTAATCTGTGACCCAAATATTTTTTTTTAATTGCAAAATGCATCCCAAATACGGAAGAGTGTTTTGCAGCTATAATACTGCATGAAGAATACTAAGGCAAATACCTATGTGTCCACCCCCCAGTTTAAGAAATAGGACTATAGCTCCTGAATCTTCCCCTGCACCTTCCTCCATTTGCATGAAACTTCCTTCCTTCCAGAGATAACCAGTGTTCTACCTTATGTGGCCCATTTTCTTTTTAGTGTTCCCATGTATGTGTGTATCCCTAAACAATACATTGCTTTCTAAAAAAACAAAAACAAAAAACAAACAAACAAACAAAAAACCCAAACAGCAGCAAGTGCCAACCTAGGTGTATAAGGAAGGGAAGCCATTGCTTCTATTTGAGGATGGTCCCAAGACAAGGTAGTCTAAGCCAAGTCTCTGGGAGAAGTGTGGCTTCAGGTTCTGTGAGGTTATTCTGGGGGACCTTGGTGGGCAAGGGCACGAGTGAGTCCCCAGGAAAATGGGGCTCTCTGCCATCAGGGCATGTGATGGTGCTGTAACGTAGTGCCAGGTACTAGAGGCCCAGCAGGAAGGTGGTCAGGGGACAGGGGCGGCTCTGCCTTTCCTGCTTCTCAGCTCTCCGGGGCCTGCCTCCATCTCTCAGAAACAGGTCAAAGCACAATGCTGCCGTGGAGTGAGATGAGAGTCCTCTGCCGATGCAGGCAGCACAGCATGGTTGGGACAACCACCAGTGGCCCAGGGTCAAGAAGAGCAACATGGAGAGGATTTGGGCCCTGCTCACCTGGTTCTGTCCACCAAATCGTCAGCAGCAGGCATCTTGTGAGAACAGTCCTCAGTGTGCCCATCTCTGCCATCACGTTGCTCCAGCCTGGATTGGTTGCCCTCTTCTTTTGGGGCCCAGCTCCCATCCTGGGGTTGTCCTTCACTCTCATCCGGGACAGCCCCTGGCCTCTCTCCTGCGTTCCAGCTGCTTTTCCTTCAATCTTGTCTTCCCCTTTGCTCATTTTGGTGACGCACGTCCTCCAGCAACCTGCTGGGAAGGGGTGCATGGGAAGTACATTTTCTGAGGCCTTGTGTGCCTGACGATGTCTCTTCTACTGTCATGCTTGATTGGCAGTTTGGAGATAGAATTCCAAGTTAGAAATCAAAATTCTGAATTACCACCTTGCTCCGTTGTCCTCAATTTCGACTCTTGCTGTCGCAAAGTGTGAAGCCATTCTGATTCCTGAAAGGTTGTTTGTGACCTGATTTTTTTCCTCCCTGGAAGCTTATAAAGTCCTCTTGTCCCTGAGGATCTGCGATGTCCCACTAATGGGCCAGGGCATGGATTCGTTTTCATCCACTGTGCCAGGTGGTGTGTGCCTTGCTATGTGCCATTTCACCCTGACACCTCAACTCCTTCAGTTTGGGAAATATTTCTTGAATATTCTTTTTACTCTCCATTTTCCTCTTCTCATTCCACAGCTCCCATTTAGGAGCTGGACTCTTTCAGTTCCCACATTTGCCCATTTTTAGTCTCTTGGTATTTTCTCTAATTGTGGAAGATACCATCTAACCCTTCTACTGTTCTTAATTTCTCATACTACTTTTTAGATTCCGAAAATGTTTGTTTTGGCTTTTTAATTGGGGGGGGGGGTGTTTGTTTGTTTGTTTACCCTTTCTTATTTCATGGAGACAGTATGTTACCTCTCCAAGGATATCACTGATAACATATTTGCCTGAGTTTCCTCTGAGCTCAGTAGCCTCTGTTCCCTCCAAGTTAACACTTTTCTGTTTGCTTGTTTTCATCTCTGTCACCTTTGAGAGAGGCTTTTCACAGGCATCCTGTGATCTTCCGTTGTTTGGGGGACTAGAAAGCTGTTGTGAAGTTCTGATTGGCGGGTGGAGATCTGGGTTGGGCATTTTGGGGAAAACCCCAGTGTCGATATATTGAAGCCTTTCCCCTTGAGTTGCTTAGATGCCCCCAGAGAAGCCTTCCCGTCTCCTGCTGGGAGGAAGCGCCTCTGGTGTTCAGCCTGGCAGCTCGTGCAGAAAGAGCACTGGACTGCAGGTTGTCTCTGCATTCAGGGCTCAGTGTGCTTTTAAATCCGGTCACTTAATGCCCCTGCTTGCCCCAGAGTACCCATAGCCCAAGTATGCCTCCTGAACCAGAGGCCCCGTTTTCCCCTCTTTAGGAACTGATCCTCTGGACGTTTGAGCAGGGGAGGGACAGTGGAATGGAGCAAGGAGCTGATAGGAGCAGCTTCTAAGACTGCTTTCTATCCAGCCCGTTGCTCTTCCACCATCCTCTTTATCCGCCCCCCCACCCCCCAATTCCACTTTCCTCCCTGCTGGTTTTAGATCAGTTCCCCCCCACCACCACCACCTCGACTGCCACCTGCTGAGTTGGTTGCCACCCCCATCTGTTTTTGCAGCTTCTGAAACTTTCTTGCTGTTGCCCTCTGTCCTTTTCTCCTGGGGTTATCTTTGAAAAAAGCAATCCTTTTATATGGTCTTAGTGGGGTTGCAAGAGAGCGGAATGAGGTGCATGTGTTTAGTCCACCAGCTTAACCTAGAAGCTGGAACTTCTTTCCCCCCTTTTTTTTTTTTTTACACTATCGGATCCAGTACATTTTTGACTATTTGAAGCCAAGGGCCAAGTCTGTTAACAAGGTCTGTGACCGTTTACCGAACACCTTTGTGCCAGGTGCTGCTGAGCCTTTGCATGTGCAGACACGCAAGTAGGAATGGATGTTATCCTTAGTTTACAAAAGACAAAACCGACACTCAGATTAAGCCGTGCACCCAAGGTCACTGCTCAAAAGTGGCGGTGCTGGCATCTGAATCCAGTCCAAGATCTGGGTTTTGAAACCCTGTGAAAGTTTTTAACACACCCAGTGTTTTCCTTAGACCAGGAGCTGATTTGAACTAACGCCTCTGAATTCTATGAGGATCTCTGAGTTAATTGGACTTTGAAGGAGGAAAAATATTCTGGCATGTATTGGGTTGAGTAACCTTGCCTGGGCTTTTGAAGAGTGAATGGGGCACCCACGAAGCGTGAGAAGCATCTGCTTTTCCCAGCTGCATCGTCTCCCGTCTCCCGCCTCCCTGCTAGCTTGGTGTGTGGCTGAAGGTCATTCACAGACGCTGTTGTGCCAGCTGTCTGTAGAACAAAGCGTGCATGGTTTTCTAGCCCACCCAGTAGAATATGTGTCCTACTGGTGAGACTGTGCTATAATGAGGGACTTATTTCCTGCGTGGCCACAAAGCTAGGTAACTCATTGCCCATTCAAGGTCATGAGCACCAGCATTTCATTTCCCTATTGACAGTTTTGCTTTTTTCTGCAACAGTGTGAAGCCATGGATTTGCAAAAGAAATACAGCCGTAAATGGGGGCTTTAGAGTCTTTACAGATTTAATTATTATGATGGTATTTTGCAAACCTTTTTCAGACTGAATTTTTCAGACCATATTATGTACCCCCCCCCAAAATTATGCTTCAAACCTAAAAAGTTGCCTATAACTTTAAGTACGCACTGGGTAGATTTGCATATTTGACTATATTGGAAGTATCGGTAAACAATGAGACCTTTTTTCCCCCCTGAATGTTGAGAGTGTTATTCTTATAATAGGTTTCAGCTTGAGTGAGCTTTCTAACCATGGCTGCTTGCTTGTTAAGAATAGGATTCTATTTATATTCTTTCCCATAACTATAGCTGGTCCTTTGCCTAGAAGAATGTAATATAAAACACAAATAACTGAAAATAAGGTTTCTGAAAGTGCAAAGTAGTATCAACCTGCCTCTGCCTATGAACCCTTGAAATTAGCTGGGGTGCCATTTGAATACAGTGTTTTGAGCCAAATTGTTTTTAGTCTCTGCAGAGAGAACCCTTTACATTTCAAGGGATTTAACGAGTGCTGGAGCTATTCCAGCTGCTTTAAAATGCACATTTGGGGCCTTTTTCTGTTCCCTCAAGTTCTAAAGAAAAGAATATGCTAAGGACACTGTCGAAGGCCTTACAGTGTTGGCTTTCACATTCAACTAGATCTTTACCTAGGAGAGGATAAACATATGCCTTGAGTATTTTATCTTGAGAGCAATAAAGGGCTTTACCTTGTATTTTGTTTTTAATGTTTTTCATTAATGAAGGGAAAATATTTAGGTGTCTCACTTCAGAAAAATCTGCTATACCAACACCAGATTTTGAGTCAGAAGAGAAGTTCAGAAAACCTTGTCAACACAGACCTGCGGTCCCAAGGTCATCACCCCTTTAGACCTCGTGTGAGGGGGCTAACCCTGGAAAAAGCCTGGACTTTGGAGTTGGATGTTTGTTTTAATTCTGCCCACACTTTGCATTCTTGGACTTCTCTGGGCTTGTTTGTGCTTCAGTAAAATGGGGATAAATCCCAACTTGCATGGTTCTTGTAAGGTATAGACAGAGTGCATGTAGAGGGGGGCTGCACTTCTGCAACTGGTGTATCACTGGGGGCCCCGGTTATAATATAGCACAAATTGACAGCATTTACTACCTGCTGGCCTCTGTTTTGAGGATTTTATGTGTATTAACTCACTGAAGCATCACAACAACCTTCTACGATAGATACTATATTAATATCCCCATTCCACAAATGAGAAAACTGAGGCACTGAGAGTTTTAATGTGCTCAGAGTTATATAGCTAGTAAGTAGTGGAGTCAGGCTTTCAACCCAGACAGTCTGATTCCAGAGCCTGTGCCTTAACTGCTACCCAGTTAGTGTCATTTCAGTGGTGGCTGAAAACATGTTGGATTGTGGTCATCGGTCAGGTAGAGTTGCTGTCTCATTCATCTTTGTGGCACCCATCGCGTGATGTATGTATTAGTAGGTGCTCCATAAGCGTTTGCTGAATGAGTGTATGAAGACATTTCCAAAACTGGCTGAGGTGGGCCAGTCTTGCTGCACAAAACGTGTTCTTTTTCAGAACCACCTTATTCGTTTTCCCTGAGTCCCTGTCCACCTCCTATGAACTTGGAGTACCAGGGCCAAACCCTGTGTCAGTACTTCTAAATGTTTATTTTTGAGAGAGAGAGAAACAGAGCAAGCACAAGCAGGGGAGGGGACAGAGAGAGAGAGGGAGACAGGATCCAAGCAAGCTCTGTGCCGTCAGCACAAAGTCTGACGTGGGGCTTGAACTCATGAACCGCGAGATCATGAGCTGAGCCGAGGTCCGATTCTCAACCGACTGAGCCACCCAGGCGCCCCTATGTCAGTACCTCTACTGAGCTTTCCATAGCGTGGCTGATCTCCGGAGCCAGCCTGGCCCTAACTGCCTCCAAATGATGCTGAAGAATTTGCTTGGTAAATGCAGATCTTTTAAAGCGATTCCCGTAGAGCAGGCGTTGGCACGGTGATTCAGTGAAAGGCCAGATAGTAAATATTTTAGACTTTGCAGACCATAGGGCTTCTGTCACGACTTCTTCATTGTAGCTCAGAAGCAGCCACAGACAATAAATAAGTGGATGGGTGTGGCTGCGTTCCAAGAAAACTTTATTTACAAAAAGAAGCTGGCCGGATGCATTTGGTCTGAGAGCTGTCTTTTGTCAACCCTGCCACAGAGTGCTGGTTTTCCCACTTTGTAGTGGTGAAGAATCCCCTAGGGTATACCTCTTTAAATAGAGATCCTGGGTGCTGCCCCCTGTTAAAAGATAATATTCAGGAAAAAGTGAAATCATTTCTTTCATGCAGATATAAAAATGAACACGTGTTAACAATTTTATTTTGCTCAGATGAGGGAACCCAGCAGAGGCTCTAAGCAGTTCAAAGGCAAAAAGCAGAAATGTATCTTGAGTGAAGGAATTGATTTGCAAATGGAGGCAAAGCTGATTTTTTTTAGGCTGGGAGGAGGGAAGCCCATCAAAACTGGACAGTGACAGAGTTTTTGTGTCACTCAGTCACCTACAGCGCAGAGAGTTGCAAAATAGCCCAAAGGCAATGAAAGTGGGGAGGCAGATCATCTGGAGGGGTGTCCATAGTAGACAATGCAGAGTCTTCCTCTGAAACACGTATTTCTACACCCCCGGGAGACTGGTTCTGTAGGCCTGGTGTTATACTCAGAAATCTGCATTTGGAACAGATCTCCAAAGCTTTGATCAAGCAGGAAGGCTTCATGCAACACTTCGAGGAACTCCGTACACAAGTCTGTTGTTTGTGTGTGTGCCTCTTTTCCCCAAAATACCCATTTCTGCTCAGTACTCCCCTCCCCTGATTTAGGGAAATCAATCCTCACCTTGTGAGATTCACCCATCCATTTGATCAGAGGGGTGACAAGTAGCTTCTCTGTTGTAGGGACAGGGAGAGACTGGATATTGGGGCAAACTCATCCTCATCTTCTATGTTTACTGTTTGTCTGCTCGTGTCGGAGGACCAAAGGAATGGTGTGTGGAGACTTAACCCCATTTGATCATAAAAGTAGTTTACAAGGAGGCGCCTGGCTGCTCAGTTGGTTGACTGGCCAACTCTTGATTTTGGCTCGGGCCATGATCCCATGGTTCATTGGTTGAAGTCCTGCATCAGGCTCCACACTGACAGCACAAAGCCTGCTTGGGATTCTCTCTTTCCCTCTCTCTTAAAAAAAAAAATAGTTTACACAGACTAAGGAAAGGGTGTCTGCAACAGAGGATGAATGAACTTTGAAAGCTCTCAGTGCAGTCTTAGGAAGGGGGAGGAAGGCAGACCAGGAGAATGCAGCCCAGCCCTGGGAGGGACAGTCAGGTGGGCACAGACAGGGAAAGCATGAAACATGAAAGTTAAACAATCAATAAGCACGTTAGGGAAGTCAGAACACATTAAGTTGGCAATCCATTATATAGCTACTTTTTTGCAGATCTTTAACTGCCAACAGCTGTTCTGCTCTATCAACTGCTGTTCCTCCCTGGACCGATGGGCAGTCCTGGCTTGTGCATTTCCGGAGGATGGGGAAGTTCAGAAAAACCCCAGACCGTCAGCTGGTTGACTTCCTTCTTACTAGGTTTTCTGCCTGTGTGAAAAAATAAAGGGACGGATGGGTGGGTGTCACTGATACAAGGTTTGTGGAAATTACCGTCAAGTCACGGTGGTTGGAACGTAATTTCCCTCTGATACGCCGTCCAGTGGGAACCGTCCTTTGTGTCTGAGAGTGAGGGTGGGAATGTGAGGAGGGGTGCAGTCCCCCCAATGTTTCCCTCCAATACTCCAGCTTCTCAGACTGTGTTCCTAGTCACAGGGCTGCATAGAAAATGGTACCATTTCATGCTAGCAGGAGAATTCCCAGTGAACTCCCTTGCTCAGTGAGTTCAGTAGTTTAAAGGGAAGACCGTTTTCCATCAGGTAATCCTCTGAAAGATGCTGCACTAGGACCAGGGGCTTCAAGGGACAGCAACCACAGATCCTGGCTGTGTGGGGTTGGGAGTGGGTGGGCAGTCACCCCTCTGTGGATGGGGGTAGGTGGGAAGGCCTGCCTGGTGGCACATACTTGACACGTGGTTGTGTTACACTGATAGCTGGGTGGCTTTGCTTCCTGACCTTGAAATGCCGGCTTTGAGCACCCCAGGCTCCTTTGACATCTGTGTCTTCTCGAAGATTCCGTCTGCATCTTGTCTTTGCTTTGACATCCTATCTCAGAGCTTGCCTGTTTTGCTGGCCCTGTCGAGTTACCGCCTATTCTGAAATCTCAGCCACCCCAGAATGCAGTTTTCTGCTCGTGTCAGGAGCCTAAGTGATAAGAATGTCCAGGTGGTGGCCCCTGCTGCCCCGGAGATATCCCAGGCCCCCTGTGTGACCAACAGGGGCAGGGGTGGCAGCAGCCATGGCCGCTGCTGGGGACCAGCTTGCAGCAGGAACGTAACACCAGAGTCTGCCCTGCTGGAACGTGCGATGCCGGCGCGTGAACCTCATGCGGCTGCCCCGCTCCTGCTGTGTTGGCTCTGCCTGGAGTGCTTGATGCCTCGGAAAAGAACCCAGCACCAGCCTGCTGCCCTCCGCTCCAGGAGATGTTCTTCCTGCCCTCGGCTTGTTTACCCTTAAAGGGCACCTGAGACGGGAAAGGTTACTGGTGTTGATTAGCTAAGGCAGAGCCTCGGGCTTGAGTCCCTCTCCGAAAGCTACCTAAAAGGGTTTTCACGTTGTTTCCGAAACAATCCTTTGCCACTTATTTTTCAGAGTTACCCACAGCAGCCTTCAAGGGGCTGCTAGCTGTTTGAAAGGCAGGAGCCTGTTTTCAGGCAGAACATATTGTCATTTTAGATTCACAACCCAGAGTTCCTAATTTAGACTGGGAATCTGAGCAGCGCTGGGACTTCCACAGTATTGACATGCTCTATTTTGTATTCGTGGGTTGTCAACCCAGAACATTCTGGAACTAAACTGTAAAATTCTGTACGGTTTAAGAATGAACTTTTAGGATTGACTGGGGCCTTTCCTGCACTGTATACATAATTTTATGTGGGGGGGGGGTGTAGATAATAATAAATACAGAAGTTTTAAAAACCTACATTGGAAGGTGACACAAAAAAGTAAAATTTCTAAAGCAGTGAGCTATCGGAACCAAACATGTAGCTATTCAGACTTTACTGATTTAAAGATAATATATTTTCTTGGGACACCTCGGTGGCTCAGTTGATTGACTGTCTGACTCTTGATTTTGGCTCAGGTCATGATCTCACAGTTGTGAGATCGAGCCCTGCATCAGGTTCTGTGCTGAGCGTGGAGCCTGCTTCA
The DNA here is from genome assembly GCF_018350175.1 of Felis catus. Lineage (NCBI taxonomy): Eukaryota > Metazoa > Chordata > Mammalia > Carnivora > Felidae > Felis > Felis catus. The sequence goes on from NC_058386.1 coordinate 34,097,756, forward strand.
GATTCTCTCTCTCCCTCCCTTTCTCTGCCCCTCCCCTGCTCGCTCTCACTCCCGCTCTGTCTTTATCTCTCAAAATAAACAAATAAACATTTTTAAGAAATTAAAAAATAAAATAAAGAGAATATATTTTCCCATTCTTTTTGCTGAGACAGTTGTGTCTTCTGTGCCACAGAAATGAGTGTCGTGTATTTACTGTGGTGCAGACCCACTTGGAAGTCTCTGAGGGACATGGCAGGGGTGGATACACCTGTCTGCCTGGGTAGCAAGGTGGAAGCCGTTTTGGAGGGCTTTTGGAGGGAAAACAGCGGGACGGAGAGGAAAGGCAGGTAGGGGAGCCGTGAGTGGGGTAGATTAACTTCTTCAGGGCCCGGCTTTTGCCTTTGACTCCCTTCCTGGGAGACAGGCCCTGAATCTTCAACACAGGATAATATGTGGCATTTCAGAGTCCCCTTCTTAGAGTCGTCACTTTAGAAACTGCTTACCTCTTTTGTTTGATGTTGACAACCAGATTTTTCTTAATCCTGTGTCCCAAATGAAGTTGTCCCTATGGACCTACGATGTCTGTCTACAGAAAAGTTATTTAAAAAAGGATCAGAAGCCTCATTCCCCAGCTCCAGTAGTGGTCTGGGCTGGTCTGGTCCATAGAGAGTTGGCTGTGAAGTGTGGGCAGTTCCTCTGTTGTCCACTGTGAGCGTTCCAAGGAGCCACCCCAGGTCCGGAATCCACAACCTCTCCAGGCACAAGAGACCCACCGTTAGGCACAGCATAGACAGAGGGCAGGTGTATGCATGCAAGTATGACTTGATGGGACATTTGGTAAGGAATGAAGAGTGTGGGAAAGCTTGTGATCCATCTATGCCCCTTGGTGTCCTGAACCCACTGACTCATGGAGGATAGGGATGTGCTTTTCATCACTGTCTTCCCGACATTGAACATGATGCCTGGCACATAGAAGCCCAATAGATAGGAATTTAGAGGCTGCCAGAATCAGGGATGTTTTCTTTCTGGATAGATCGGGAGAACCTATAGGTACAAGGGTGTCGGATTCTGTGGCAGTTCATGACCAAAAACTTGTCTATGTTCTAAGAAACAGACCAGTCTGTTGCAGGAAGACTGAGGATATACAGATTGGATATCAGCAAAGACTGAGAGGTTTAAATTTTTTTTTTTCAACGTTTATTTATTTTTGGGACAGAGAGAGACAGAGCATGAACGGGGGAGGGGCAGAGAGAGAGGGAGACACAGAATCGGAAACAGGCTCCAGGCTCCGAGCCATCAGCCCAGAGCCTGACGCGGGGCTCGAACTCACAGACCGCGAGATCGTGACCTGGCTGAAGTCGGACGCTTAACCGACTGCGCCACCCAGGCGCCCCAAGACTGAGAGGTTTAAAATGACATTTAGACATTTTAACTTACCCGTAGAACATACTACTTCACTGGTCTTAAAGCAAGATCAAACCATCATAAAGAACTTTACGTTTCATTTTTAAAGATAATACTTTTCTTTAAACCTTCATTTGACGGTAGTTTTAAAAATCCTGGGCGGATATACCTGGTCATTCTGTCTTTGGTAGTCTTTTTAACTTTTAGGAAGTAATCCCAGTGAACCACACCTGAGCCTCTGAATAAGATATTGTCTGCCATTACAGCTATCTGGGAAGAATTGGGGGGCGCCTGGGTAACTCAGTCAGTTAAGCATCTGACTCTTGATTTCAGCTCAGGTTATTATCTCACAGTGGGGAGATTGAGGCCCGCATGGGGCTCCACACTGGGCTTGGAGCCTGCTTGGGATTCTCTCTCTCCTCCTCCCCCGCTCACTGGTTCCTGCAAGCTCACTCACTCGCTCTCAAGGAAGGAAGGAAGGAGGGAGGGAGGGAGGGAGAAATTTCTAGACCCTAGCTATTCATGCTACTTTTTGAACAACCCATCTTAATGACAGCACAACAGAAACCCAGCTAGACAAAGGACAAAGATTAAAGTATTAAGATCTAAGATGATAAGGAAAAGAGTAGAAGGTCAGAGGAATTCTCATCAAAATATTTCAGACAGTCCCCTGAGCCCAAACTGGTAATGGTGGTTGGCTCCAGGAAAGGGAACCAGGAGATGAGGAGTTCTGGGTAGAAGGCAGATTCCCTTCGTCGTATGATCCTTTTGGGTCCTTTAAATTTTGTATTACATTCATTTATGCTCTTCCAGAAATTAATTAGCTAAAAACAAATGACAGCAGCTTCCCGATGAGAAAAAGGGAATAATTGCTGTGTCATTTGTCTTTGGGAAACGTAGCAGCCAAGCTCTGATGGTAGCTGCACTGGCCCATCCCACCCGGTTTTGCTGAGGTAATTACTTTCCAACAAGGCTTATTGCACAAACAGATGCAGAATTTTAACCCAGGGGATGCTGTATAGATAAGTGATTTCTGCGTTTACACTCTACTCTTTGGCTTTGTATAGCTAATAGTCCATACATTTCTAATTTATAAAGGCAAAAAGAATTTAATATAGTACTCTGCTTCTGGATCTCTGAAACGAGTCTGAAAAATTTCCAGATCACCAGCCCTTGGCAAAACTACAGTATATTGGTTACTGGTCTTAAAATTAGTTCTTTACAAGATTTGAAAGTTCTCATGCTTGGTTCTAGGATCTAAGCTTCCTTTGATTTGCCTGGGGCCGAAAGGCTCCAAGTAACTGAATTTCCTTGGTGCTAAGAGAAAAGCTATAACTTTGCTTAAGACTCCGACTGGTCTGGGGGTGTCTCGGTGGCTCAGTCAGTTAAGCATCTGAATTCAGCTCAGGTCATGATCTCGGGGTCCATGAGTTCGAGCCCCGCATCAGACTCTGTGCTGACAGCTCAGAGCCTGGAGCCTGCTTCAGATTCTGCATCTCCCTCTCTCTGCCCCTCCCCCGCTCATGCCTCTGTCTCCCTCTCTCTTTCTCTCAAAAGTAAATAAACATAAAAAAATTAAAAAAAAGACTCCAACTGATCTGTGATACCTTGCATTAGATCAGGTTTGAGTGCTACTTAGAAAGGTGGAGGAATTGAGAACCATGTTGGCAAGTTCACCTTCAGTAAAGTGTAATGTAAGATGGGGGTGAGGCAAAGGTAAATAGGCCTATTTCATATGCCTGTGATTTGGGTTTCCAGAACTTGTGCCGTTCGCACTTGGTTCATTTCTTTCTTTCCCTGATGAAGAGTGTGTAAGGTGTGACCCACAAAGCAGTATGCGGACCTTAGTTGTGCACCCATTTCTCTCTGTTTGGGATAGCCTTGTCTACTGAGGATAAGAAGCTGGCTTTCTCTCATTTACATAACAAGTGAAAAGATGTGGAAGACAGAACCAAAGATTTGACGTCTTCAGAGCCCAGTTCTCTTCTACAACCTCAGATGGCTGGCTCTGAGCAAGTCTCATTTGTAGGGTTTTCCATCTGTACCTTCAAGAACACCCCCTCCTCATGTCCCAGGGAGGCCGTAGAGTTGTGTCTAAGGAGACCCCGTGTGAGGCAGCACTTGATAAACAGCAAAGTGCGATCATCTTCAGTTTTATTTAGTCCCATTCGTAAGCGTTACCGGCAGACCCTCTGATTTCTGAGAAACTTGGCTTTCACTGGGATGAAGAGACAGGCTGCTGAAGCTAATGCCATGTGGTAAGTAAGATCAAAGACCTTCCCGGAACTCGGCTTCCATTCCTCCAATTAAGCAAGAAGAGGATTGAATTTTAATCACTGACGATTTTTAAAGCTCACCATACATTCTAGGAATTTTTCTTGCCTTGGCTTCCAGAGCGCCCCATTCTCTTGGTTTTCCTTACAACTCACTGTTTTCTCAGCTCCCTTTACTGGTTCCTCCACTTTCTCCATACTCTCTTGTTGACCTCACCCCATCTCATGACTTTTTACATACCACCTAAATCTCGAAAACTCCCAGACTTTCTCCTGAAATCCAGACTCGTATCCCACAGACTTCTCTACTTTATCTCCAATTATTATGTCCCCAATCTGAACGGATCTTCTCCTCTCAAAGATAACAAAGAACCAGTTCCACCTATAGCTGTATAAGCTGCTGCTCCTTTCTTTCCCAAATTATTTTCTAGATACATCTCCAAGCCCTGCCCCCTCCCCACCAAGTGCCTGTGGTAGAGTCACATAGAGGAGAAGTACATATCTGTTAGAACTGAAATATGCTATCATCCACTTTACTTATTTTAAAGCTGAGGACACAGATCCGAGGCATCACAGCCAGGTTTCATAAATTCTTGTTCTCTTGGCAAACAGCGGTATGAGCTTTGGAGTGGTGTGTGTGTGTGTGTGTGTGTGTGTGTGTGTGTGTGTTGTTGTTGTTGTTGTTGTTGTTGTTGTTATATGAGCTTTGGGGTGCTGTGCGTGCGTGTGCTTGCGTGTGTGCGTGCGTGTGTGTGTGTGTGTGTGTGTGTGTGTGTGTGGTGGCTGTTTGTTTTAGAGCAATGCAGTATAGTTCTTTATAAAGATGGGATAGCCCAGGCTGGCTCTAGGCTAGAGGTATGACCAAATAATATATTAGCCGTATTTTATACATTCAACATTTCCATTTTCTACGCTGGAAGCCACAATACCCAGCCCTCGAGAGTGCTGTTATTAAAAACGTTGAGTCATAAAGCTGTATCAAACCCACCAGCTAGAGGAAATGGTGCTGCCAGACTGGTTCTCGTGATGCTCATCTCTTGAGACCCTTAAAACCAGATTCATGATGAAAGGTGCTATTGGAAGGGCAAATTGCAAATTATTGTGTTTATTTTCAGGTTATTAAACTTTTTATGCTGGCAATAGAGTCACTTCTCAGCTTTTTGACTAATAAATGTTGACTTACTAGGGTCTTAATAGGGCTTAGTAAGCTCACAGGTCTTTAGAAATAGGTTTCGGTTTTAGTGTTCTCTGTACTAAGAAACATTGTTTAGAAATAGTTTCTGGAGCCCAAAAGATTGAGACAAGAAGAAACAAATGATCAAGGCAGAATTGTCTTGCCTGATTATAAGTAGTGTATCTAATATTTCTGTATCTTACTGAAATTAAAAAGAAAAACTATAATATTGAGTGTCCATTCTTCTAAGGTGGTGCTTCTCAACCTTAGCTGCACATTGGTATCACCTGGGGCGCTTAAAGAACACTGATGCCTGGCTCCACCCCCCAGAGATTCTAATTCAATTGGTTTGGGGTGTGGCCCAGGCATCAGGATGTTGCAAAGCTCCCCAAATGATTCTAATGTGCAGCTGAGGGTTGAGAATTCTTGTAACAGGGACTTGAAAATACTTTGTGGACACCTGTCCTAATTTTTTGTTTTCTGGAACAATTTTTGCTTTCAAGAACCTCCTTGGAATTTTCCGTATCTTTTACTCACTTGTGGAAGATAGGAAAATGAACAGTAGTTCCTCTTTGACTTTAAACATTATACTTTTCCAGAATCTAGAGCACTTCCTACATGTACATAGCTAGTTAACAGGGTATGGAACAGAGACATTTCAAACCCTACTCAGTGTAAGAGACTCATTAGTGTCTCTCTCAATATGTCTAAACTCTGAGACCAGCTCACCATCACCTAGCCAGTAAGCTACAGGCCTGAGATTTGAACCCTGATCTTTCTGACCCCAAGATTCATTTGTTTAAGGACAAAGGGCAAAGTCTATTAGGATCCACCAAAACCCGTTTCATCTTCTTGCTAGGCACACAGCTAGACCACCTTTCCTGGTGTCTCTCAAAGTTAGGTGTGGCCATGTGACTGGATTCTAGTCCATGCAATGAAAGCAGAAGTAACATATGTCAGCTCGATGCCTGGCCTCCCCAGATCATCCTCCATTCTTTCCCCATCATCTGGCTACGAGTGAGGACCACCTTTGGATGGCCACCTGCCAAATAGCCACAGAATAATTCTACATGAACGAGAAAAATGGCATTAAGGGAGAGATCTGGGGTTTATGCGTCTGAGCAGCTAGTCTTCCCTACCCAAAAATAAGTACTGTGTATTAATGACTCTGTGGAAAGGGAAAGGCTGAAGATTAAGTGGAGAGGGGAGAAAATAATGGAGTAGAGATCCCAGGATGTGGGGTCCAGAGCACAAGTGGAAGCGTTAGTCTTAACCAGGTGAAAGGACCTATCTTTGATTTTGACAACTGGGAAAGAGAAGCAAGTGTGGAGGCAAGTGTATTTGGAGGTGTGGAGGCAGTTACGGCAATTTTTTTTTCTGATGGCTTCAGTTTTCCTTGTGATGTCTAAGAGATAACTCATCTATGGGAACTTCATGAGGCAGGGTAGGTGGTTCGAGGAGATAATGTTTGAATAAGCCCTTGTGGAGAGTGGGAAATAGACACAAAGAAGTTAGTAGCAGTTGGCATCAAGAATTCATTAAGGATGGACATCATGTGAAAATGTCATTGCAAACACTATGTTTCTTCTTCACTGCTGTTTCCTCAGTGCTCAGCATTATGCCTGGGACATGGCGGGTTTTAAATAAATGGTTGAAGAATAAATATGGTGACACTAAAGAAGTGAAAGCTGGAAAAGTGGAATGGAGGTGAAGATCATTGACATTGGGGGTACCTCAGGGCTAAGAGGCTAAAGGCACAAAGTCACTCTGGATGAGAGGGCATGGAGTAGAGGAAAACTGTCAACCAGCTGTCAGTCTTCAAGACTACAAAGGGATCGGTGCTTTAATAGGAAAAGGCAGAGCCTGGTATGTGGTATAGCCACATAGTCTGAGCATCAGGGAAGAAGGGATGGCATTTGTGAGTGGAAGGGCAGTGGTCTGGAAGTGGCTTTGGGTCATGAGAAAAGTGCTAACAAGCTTCATGGCCATGAATGGTGGGTACTTACTGTGCGTGTTTCTAGAGTCAGATGGTGATCACCGAGGTGACTCTAATGATCTTAGTTGGGCTTACTTGTATGTCTGGGGGTTAGCTAGCTGTCAGCTCATCTAGGCTGGGGTAACCTGGCTGTGTTCTGTGTGTCTCTTATCTTCTTCCTGGGACCAGGAGACTACCCTGGGCGTGGCTTTAACATAGTGATGATGGCGGATAGGAACACGAACAAGCACCCTTGTTCAAGTGCTTTTCAAGTCTCTGCATGGGTCATATATGCTAACATCCTGTTGGCCCAAGCAAGTCACAGAGCTAAGCTTAGAGTAAGTCATAAAGTTATATGGTAAAGGGTATGGAGAAGAGAGAGAGAGAGAGAGAGAGAGAGAGAGAGAGAGAGAGAGAGAATGAACGAACCCAGGGTCATTTTTGCAGTCTGTCACACTTTGGGAAAGTGGGTGAAGAGAGGAATTGAAAAGACTGACTAGAAGGGATTACATCTAGGGGTAAGCAAGGATGACTTGTGGGTAAAGCAGGTATGGTGAATGGCTATAGAAGCATCGGTTCCAGTAGATCTCTGATCGAGGTGGAAAATATAAGCCCTCTCCGGAAGAGCATGATCCACTTATCCTCTTAGCCTTGGCCTCCCCATGTATAAATGGGGATATTAACATTTTTCAGATTAAGATTACAATGAGGTAATACATTTGCAAACATTTGGTAAATGATGAACTTAAAATATGGTGGTAGGTGTGCATAGATCAGCTGACAGCTGGCCACCCCCAGCATGTGAATAAGCCCAGTCAAGATCATACAAGCCACAGAAGAATGTTGGGGCCAGATTATCAGGTAAAGTCTGTATAGATGTCTCAAACCCCTACCAACATTTCAGTGACCCAACCACAGGTCTGCTAAGAGAGAAAAAAAACATTTCCCTTATCATTAGGAGACTATCAAACCGAGTAACTGTTGCCCCTGGAGTGGAGGGCATGGATGACTGATACCAAGTAGCACAGAAGAATACAGACCATAAATCAGAAATAATGCATGGCTCCTCTAGAGGGCAGTGCCCTCCACCCAGCCCCTGCTACGTCCTCTAGTGGCCGCAGTAGGACGTTAAAGCTCTTTGAGAGAACCTGCTCAGAGCCCCCTGGACTGGAATCTGGGAAAACAAGCCTGCCTAACTTCCAGAGTGGCTTGCTCTAGGCTGGCCTCCCTTGGCTAAAGGTGAGCTTCCCTACTGATTAGGGAAGTCTTTTCAAATGTAAGAGTGCAGACCCTATTGTGTCCTCTTGAGCAGTGTCCAGAAACGGGTCTGTTGGCATTAATCCCAAGTTCTCTTCTTCCCATGCCCCTCCCCAGTGCCCACCATGGGGCAAGGGGGACTGTGTTAGTAAGCGTCCTGCAGGTCCCAAGCCAGGTATGCAAATGACTCTGGTGTGATTTCATATCTATGAGGACCCATCTGTGACTCCAGAGAGACTGTGCCAAACATGACCTTTTTCATCCTGGGAGCACTTGGAGTGACAATTCTGGTATAAATACATACATACATACATACATAAATAAAATCTGCAATCTTCTTTTAGTGAACAGGGAAGTAGCCCTTACCTGTGCATGGTGTGGCCAGGTACATTGTGCCCATCTGCGGAAGCTTCCAGATGAATGTCCTGCATCTTGACTTCAGTAGCACAATAAAAATCCTTGCATGCGAGGTTTTATTATCTGCCATATTGCTCTATGTTTCATCTCAGGTCAGCATTAGAGCTGAATGTCAAACTTCTTGTTTTATATTCAACTGTCAGCTAGCTGTCCTCATTGTTTTTACCTCTGCCCTCTTGACCATTTCTTGGTGGATTTGGAACGCTGGGTCATTTCAAGCATTTATATTTGTCAATGTATTGATTTGGTTCTCACATTTATTCAGTATTTGGTTTTCATTTGGCTTTTGTTTTTTGGTATTTGATGGCACCATCATTAAGATAGCTCTGTTCACTGGGGTATGTTTATTTAAGTTGGTTCTGTAAAACTGACATATGGGAAATGTCAAAAAACCGGCATCTATAATGAGAAGTTACTGCCCGTTTATTTTAGAAATCTTAATGTAGCTTAGTGCTGGCCCACCAGCGTTGACCATGAAGATCCCTCCTGCGAGGTTTTAAATTTTGACCGGAGGCCCACTTGTTTACAGATTTGCTTCAACACAGATATATCACAGAGACTTGGCAGTTTCAGAAGCTCAAAAAGTATAACCAGTCTGTTCTTTGCCTATTTGTTTAAGGAAATGCCTCTGCCACTGGGCTTTGGTGCCTGGAGCAGGATTTATCAGGACCAGTGTGGGGACTGTCATTCCAGTGTCCCGAGGGGCTGGGAACAATGATCACAGCTCTAGTGAGACACTGAAGCGTTGTCCCTGGCTCCTCTGGTTGGGGCCCTTTCATAGCTCAAAATGGGGAGTCCGTCCCTCTCCTTTCCTCAGCCACCACCCCCTGCTGGGAATGATCGCTCCGACTTGGGCCCAGGGTTTCTTTTCTCCTTCCTAGATATGTACTTTACTCCTTCCTCTGCCAGCATTTCTGGACCACCTGCCCACTGGCTTTCTTGGGATGTGGGGCTGGCAGTGGGAGAGGGACTTCTGTTGAGAGAGGTATCAAGAGTTCCTCCCGCCTCTTGCAGAGTAAAACCAGGAACCTCTGACCTAAGGAAATGAGTGCAATGCAGGATGTCTTGCGTTCTTAGAGTTATTTTTAATGGCCAGTAAGTTTTAGGTCTCAGATGGTCTTTGGGTTTGGGCTAAGTAGCACAGATAAAGTGAAGCACTACTCCATATATTTCAAATGCTTTTCCCTTTGATACTTTTTTTCTCCTTAAAGAAAGTCTGCAACGGTTTTGCTCAAAAGAAATATAATGCGAGCCTGATAGGTCATTTGAATTTTCTAGTGGCCCACATTAAAAGGTAGAAAGAAAGAGGTAAAATGAATAAAATCTTCTGCATTTCTTTATGTTTAACACAAAGTCTTTGAAATCCAGTGTGTATTTTACACTTACAGCACATCTAAATTTGCACTGGCCGAGTTCAAGTGCTCCGTGGCCACCATGGCTACTGGTTACAGTAGTGGATGGCACAGGCCTACAACATCAAGGAGGTGATGTGGTACAGTGTGGAGAATCTTCCACCACAGTCCCCGTTTTGTTGTTGTTGTTGTTGTTGTTGTTGTTGTTGTTGTTGTTGTTGTTAACAACAGCATTTTGATTCAGTTTGGGGCAATACACTTGAAGGGCTTAAACTGCATCCACAGTTGTCACATCCTTCACTTGATGACCCTTCAGCCCATTTCAGCCCATTTCAGCCCAGAATAGCATTGGAAGAGAACTTGTGGAGAACCACTGCTGTTTCTGAAAGAGCCTGGTAATAGCAAACAGCAGAGTCACAATAGCAGAAACATTCAGCTTGACTGCAACGTGGGACAGTGTTCATGTGGCTGCATGTACACGATGCAAGCCTCGCCTCTTCTGTCTCTTCCTCTCATGGAAAAGGACTGGACGTGTGATACTCAGGGCAAAGATATTGAAGAGCATTAGAGATTTGGTGCTGCTTAATGCTGTCTTCCCTGAGGGCCTCCAATGCTCTGAGGTATGGCCAGTATGACACATGTATGTAGGACTTCCAGAAGTGTGGCCTTCTCACTGTCTTGTTTCCCCCAGACTTATTTCATCTTCAGGTCCTTGCTCAATTTAGTATTTGTTACTCTATAGTGATAGAGTGCATTACCAACCTTGTTTATAAACTCTGGAAACAAGGACATTCTCATCCGAATGGCATTGGCTTTTTTTTTTTTTTTCTTTGCACAGGGAAGGGGAGGGGTGACTCTGGAATTGGCCTGATTGTATAGCTGCGGCCAGAATGAGTTTGCTTTCCAGCTCGCAGTATTGTACTATGGAAGGTTTAGGATTCTTGTGGTTGTGCTGGAGAAGAAAAATGAGGCATTTTCAAAATCTGGAAAGAACAACAAATGATGGTTTTCATTTACCCATTCCAGTTATTTGATGCCTATTTACAATCCAAAATGTCCAAGTCAGTTTAGAAAATGGTTGCGTCTTTCATGTAGCCTAAAAAGTGTTGCCATGCACGGTTGCATTGAGGATTTGGATATATTGCCAAACGTGTGCTCATTTCAAGGAGAAAATATGTCGTGGTCTGTAGCCGTCTTTATATTAATGATTTTTGAAAACAAGCCATGAGTTTAAAGAATGGTAAATGAACAGGCCTCTCCTAAGAAATCTTATTCTAAATGGGTTTGGTGGGTTTTGTTTTTGTTTTTGTTTTTAGTTTCTGTTTCTATTTTCCCATGTGAAGACTGGATTTACCTCCATCTAGACTCAAAGTTGGGCCTAATGGTGAGGATTATGCCACCTTGGTATGCCCAGGTAGGGACTGTTTATGGATATAGCAATATCCTCCATATTATGTGGTACGAAATCCAAACACATTTACGAATGGGGACCAAATAGTTTTTGTGTGTATCTCTACTGTTCTGATGTAATGATATGTTATGGGTACAGTATACTTTTAGACCATTGTGGGGCCAGCATATCTTTCTTTTTTAATCCCTATTATTTCGTCTTTCAACTTTTACAGCTGTCTTTTTGGTGTGGTCTAAGATAGATTCAGATGATCTGTTTTTACTCCAGAGTGACCTTGAGAAAGCTCCTGCGACACAGCACCACAGTTGTGCAGAAATGCCCCACCTGTGATGCCAAGCGAGCAGTGCTCGTGTTCATATCTGCACAGTGCAAGAGTGGAAATCGAGTACCAAGAACTAGATAAATCTCGAATACTAGTCTTGTAGCCTGTGTTGTCCATTTACACATTTCTCCGGAGACAAAGTGGGACAGGTAGTTTTTTTTCTCTCCCTTTAAGTTGGATATAATAAATGACTGGTTTGCTAGAATTCTTCGTTATTCCTAGGTGTAATACGTTTTGGAACATGAACTACTTTTCTTAATGTTTTTAATCCACCAACCTTAAAAGTAAATATTTTCCATCCAATTATCTTTGAACACCCGTTATACGTTTTCTTTTCATTCTGGCATCCTAATAGTGGTGGTCTCGGGGCATTTTATGGCAGGGAGTTTGGAACAACTTAAAGGAAAACTGGCTCCGATGGGCATGAATCTGTGGTTTTTTTATTGCAGTGTAGTTGACATCCAATGTTACAGTAGTTTCAGGTGCACAGCATAGTGGTTCAACAATTTTATACGTTATGCAGTGTTCACCACAATAGTTACTGTCACCATACACAGTTGTCACAATATGATTGATTGTATTCCTTATGCTGTACTTTACATCCCTTGTTTATTTTATAGCTGGAACTTTGTACCTATAATTCCCTAATTCCCTTCACCTATTTTGCCCATCCCAGAACCCTGTGGTGTATGTATATGTGCATGTGCACGCGCCCGCGCGCGCGCACACACACACACACACACACACACACACACACACACACCGTGGAATGTTACTCAGCCATAAAAAAGAATACCATCTTGTCATTTGCAACAACACGGATGGACCTAGGGGGTATAGTGCTAAGTGAAATAAGTCAGAGAAAGACAAATACCATATGATTTCACTTACATGTGGAATCTAAAAAAACAAATGAACAAACAAAAACAGACTCATAAGTACACAGAACAAACTGGTGCCACGGATGTGTCTTTGAATCGCCATAGTCCTTTCGGGAATTTCAGGTCCCCACCTATTTTGCATAGAGACCATTTGAATAAGCATTGCCTCACTCTTTGTTTTGATGTGTTTCCAGAATCCCAGGTTTAAAATGGAACAATTGCTACGTTTCAAGACATCTGTTGCTCCCCTAATTTGGGAGACGTGGATTGAGGAAAGAGCAGTTGCTTCTTGGCTCTGTGAGCTGTTATACCTTAGTGTCAAATTGGACATACTTACTTACATTCTCAGCTTTCATGTTGTAACATTACTTCTCCAAGGCAGTGCTTTCAACAGGTATAAAGCTTCCAAAGGCTTTTCTGAGTCTGGTACCTCTTTGACATGTCTTATGCAGTTGTATCTGTAGGTCTTGTGACTGTGTTAAACTCCAGAAAAGACACATCATTTAGAGAACATTCTCTAGTGGATTGGTTCTAAAATTACACCTGCCTTAATTGGTATAAGCTGCTTGCCTTCTAATTGTGCTAATGCCATTTAAGTTTCACCAGAACGGCATTCTGAAGTTGCCCCAGACAATTGCTCTTCATTTTGTATCTGTAGCGATGATGATGCTAATTGGTAACATTCCACTGGACAGAGTTGAAGAATCCCGTTAGTATTTATTTGTTCGGTTTGTGTAAAACTCTCTTACACTCACCTCCAAAATCCGTGGCTGTTAACCTTTTTTAGAACAGTTTATTTCTGAGCAACTCTGTTAGAAGATATTCTAAAAAGCAGAATCATTTAAATATGAAGTTTGAGCTGGGGGCAAAGAGACTTGTGTTAATAAGCGGAACCAGAGTTAATTTAAAGTACTAATTCTGCTGAGCTACTATAACACCAAGAGTTCCTTTCTGGCTGCCAGCAGGCAAATGGAAGTGAGGGTTTGAAATGGTTGGCCTTCTGGCCTTTAGTTAATCTTGGAAAAAGTTGAAGTCCAGTCTGATTTCATGACTTAATGCTGTGATATTCATTGACTGCCATTCGTCAACATTGTACTGTCAGGAAGGTATCTCTTCCAAGTGTCACACATGTGACTATCTACAAAATGGCTTCTATCATAGAGGAACACTGTAAGGCTTGACTGTTGAGTGATGATTTCATTGTTGTCATCACTGTTATTGAGAAATTTTTTTTTTCTTTCTTCTAGTACTCAGGAACACAAACCAGAGCATTAACGGGTAAAGAGGAAGAAAGATAATCTGTAGGAGGGTAAACCTTGGGGGAAGATATGTAACCATATAGGGAAAGAAGACTAAAGGTCATTTGGTCCAGATTTTTGTTTTGTTTTTTTGTTTTCCTCATTCTTTTTTTTTTTTTTTTGACTGCAGAAGTCTCTTCTGCTCTTCCGTGGGTCTCTAGAGATGGGGAGCAGACAACCCCACCAAGCAGTCCAAGGCAATGTGGTATAGGACACTGTGTTTTGGTTTAAAAACGCTTATCGCTTTAACAATCATTTATGTTGGGTTCTTCGATGATATCCACCAATTTGCTAATTTAATTTTCTTTAACATGTTGTTAACTAAGCCCTGCCCTCAAATTTTATTATATTTGAGATGATTGCTAGATGCCAATGTCAGATGTAGCTCTTTCATATTAGTGAAAGATTGAGGTAAGAGACACTATTACCCTAGTTCCTGGTGGTTTATACTTGAAAATATACAAATGAAGATTTTTAGAATCAGTCATTCTCCCTTTGAATTAAAATTGATTTGCCTACTAAGTATGTATACAGATGTTCTTAATGGAAAGAAGCAACTGACAGAAAACTCCTTGAAACCAGGTAGCTGATAGCAAAGGCTTCTGGGGTATGTGAAGACCCGAGGGCGAGGAAAAGGGCACATGCCCTTAGAATCTAAAAGCTCCAGCAGACCTGGATAAGACTTCAGAAAATAACCACCATCAAGCACTCCTCTATCATTCCCCAACTCATGTGCATATGTGAATAATGGTAGGAGTTTGAAGACAATTTTTCGCTATCATTTTGAAGATCGGTCTTGATGATTTAAAATAGAACCAGTGTTTTTGGGACTTGGCACTTGCCCTGCGGCCCTGTTAAGGCTGTGACTCCCCTGCTTCTGCATTGCACCCAGCAGATCCCCATCCAGTTCGTCTGACCCAGCCCCAGGCTCTGTTCCATCTCTGTCTGAGATCGGCTAAATTCTAGAAGGGGGCAGGAAAGCGCCCTGCCATGGTAGCAGCATTACCAACTCCTCCATCTTCTTAGGGACTTTATTCTCAGCATCCAGACGTTTTCCCCCTGCTTGTCCCCTTTCCTTCATGAGGGACCTCACATTGACTGACACAGCTCTTTACAGCATCCAGACGGTCCTCATAAAACTTCTTTCTAGAAAGCCAGGGACATGAGAAAATTCGAGTCAGAGGAGTGAGAGCTAGCACTTTGAACCTCAGCTGTCTGATGTTGCTAAACCTCTCTGCTGCCTGAGTGCATGAGCTGATAAGAAGCCAGGTCAGGAGGGATCCAGGAAGTGAGCCCTTCCCCCATGAACAAATGTGAGCACACGTATCTAGGACACAGGCCACGAGAGAGGCAGCATGTGGCCCACCAGGCAGGATGGTCAGCCCGGATTCTGACTCCGTGGTGAACTTCCAGGTGGTGAACCCTGCCTCCTCCTGGAACTTCAGGATCTGCTGAGTGGGCTCTATGCAGACTCTTAATACTACCATTCCAGACTCCCCTTCCTCTCCTTGTTTGTTAGCAGCCTTACACAGACATGCATCTGGGGGTACTTCTATGACTGGGGACTTTCCTCCGTGAAAATCCTTGACATCTTCACCTGGAACTCTGAAGGTTGGAAGAGAAAAGAGCTAATGAATGCAGGCAGTGAAATCAATTTTAAATTAATTTTAAAGGAAACATACCCTACTTTGAATTTTCTGCATAGACCTAGTTTGAATTTTCTACTTTAACTTGGGTGGAAGGGTTTTCTAGCAGAGGCTGAGATAACTTTAAAGAAAGAAAAATACTGTGGAATGACTCTTATGTTACATTTTGCCAAGATTTTAGGGGCAGAAGCAATGTCCTAAAAGGGTCTTCTATACTATTTCCATTTCCCAAGAAAGATGATATAGGTCTTTGGTTAAATTTCCTATGAAATAGGCCCCATTTCTCATTCTCTGTTGACAAAGACTAATGACACTTTCTAGAAACATCCTTGCCAGAAAAAGAAGAAAAAGAAAGCAAGCTTTGGAATAATCTGAAATACTGATACTGATACTTAATGTTTATTGAACACTTACTATGTGCCCCATACTATGTTACTTCATTTAGTCCTTAGTACAGTCTTGTGAAAAAGCAGGTAACATTATCTTCATTTAACAGATAAGGAAACTGAGGCAGAGGATAAGTAAGTTGCCCAAAGTCCCACATCCTAAATGGCAGACAGAGTGGAACCCCAACCCATTTTCTAGAACACTGTTCTACCAGCTATGTGGGCCCTTCCAGGTGAGGTGGGCTATGGGTCGGCATGGCCACCCCATTGCAAACTCCAGAGGGTGCCATGCAGGCTTTGGTTTATGAATAGTACCCTACCGTGAAGTTATTTTCAGACTTCCTATTTCTATCAGAGGATTCAATTATTCATTTTCAGGCAAAATTTTTGAAATTCTTTACTGGCAGTCCCACTAATTCATATGCACTTGCTAATTAGGGGAAAATATTTTTGCCAAACTGAAATGTGTTGTACCCCAGCTTTAAGACAGGCCACATTTGGGCCAAATCGTGCAAAAACCCCTTGTTGTTTATGATTAGAATAGCTAAAGTATACTTACCCTCTCCACTCTTTAATAAGACAAACCACTTAGCAGTAGAACAGAAGCTGTTTCTTGTATTATTTTCTTTTCCCTTGGCTCAAATTGCTTCATAACCATTACTCCAACTTTGAGTAAATGACCCTTATTCATTCTTTTCTCATAGAAAAACATTTGAAACTGCACATTACCCTCTGTTCCAAACAGTTGTCCCTGTTTACAGTCAAACTTTTTGCACTCAGGAGCAGCGAGGCGCTAAGCAAATCCCCGAGGTATTTTTTGGCTGAAAATCAGCACAAAGAGTAGATCATGGAAAAAGTTGGATTCCAGCCCCAATGCCATCATGTTGAACAGAAGTGGAAGATGACACCAAGCATAGAAGACAGCTCTGAGGCACCTGGTGGGATGGGCCAAGCCAGGGAACCATGGGCCTATGCCCCTCGTGACTAGCAGTCAGTATGAGGACCAGGCGGGGATTTTTTTTTTTTCCAGTACTTTCTGCAATAAAACCATTGTCCTGTTGAAGAGACACCACAGGGCAAGTTGCCAAGATGTCACAAAGCATGTGGCTGTAAGAAATTATCCCTTCATAATTCCTGCATCCTGACTTTCTGGGAGGTTTTGCCTTAGCTGGCCACACTGGAAGTTCCTGTGTCCTGGTAGGAGTTCAGCTTACTGCTGCTTTTGGTATCCTGCAAATTGGCCTATGGGTATTCTCACAAGCAGATTTCCTTCCTGTAAAATTCCAAAAGTGCTGTTTTTAATTCATATGACCTGTGAATTCCTATGAATACAGCTATTCCGATGTTGCTTTAACCTTGTGTACCGTGGCACATATTTGCCTCCTGTAAGAATCCTCCCCCAGTTGACTTCCGTTTTACATATTCAAGGTCATGACCATATCTAAGAGATAGATAGTCTTGTGTCTTTGATCCTAGGCTTAGAAATGTCATGGCAGTCACTGTTTTAGTTCCATACTGGGTCCCTTGAGTGGCCTGGTTCAGCAGTGATTGTTTTCCTTCCTGTGCTGCTTAGTTATTGTTGGGGATGCTGAACTCACTTTTTCCTTCCCAGTACCTCTTGAAACACGGCCATCTTTCCCCACAGGAGAGCAAGCCCCTGCTGATAGGAAATCTTTCCACGTGCACATGCACACAGCAATTTGCCAGCGTGGATGGCTGCCAATGGTTTTCTCTAGTTGCGAGGAGTTTATTTTCCCTGGATGACACTGCTGTGCCACACAGGTGGCCTGCGACATAGTAGGCTCCTCATTGATAGAAGCTTCTTTGTGGAGAAGCGCCTCTGGTGTGCTTGGGGTCCCCACAGACATTTGCGATGGTTGACTTATGCAAAAAAAAAAAAAAAAGATTTCATGTTGCATTGATTTTTGGCTTATTGTGAAGCATGGGATGTGTCAAGATTAGGGTATACCGTAGGCCCCTCAAGAGGTAATGGATTACCTCAGCCCCAGGAGGGCTGGCTGGCAGTTACATCAGACCTGGAGCCCGCGGACAGTCCCTTAGAGCCACTCACCCTTGATTGGCTTGTTGAAGGATAGTGTTATGGATTCCCCACTGTGTACCCCCGCTCTATAGGGCATGGCCTGCATCCCTGGCTAGCTCTGTAAGCGGAGAAGAAAAGGCAACTCCCTAGAGTTGCACCTTAGGGAGCTATACCTCCCTCCCCACCAACTCCCCAATTCTGGCAAAATACTATAGTCTTTAACCTTCTGTCTGTTGTTTTAAAATTGAAATTATATTGACTTATCTCCTTCTCTCTACGTGTGGTGCTCTCCAAAACCACAAAGCAGGCTCTCCAGGGGGCAATCTAAGTGCTACCTACGAAAAGGTTTTTGACTAGAGGAGAAAATATCAGCATGTGTGTTCGTAGTGAGAGGGAGCATTGCTTTGAGAAACTGTCATTTAAATTGTGTATCCTGGGTTAGGGCTCCTGGGTGACTCAGTCAGTTGAGCAGCCGACTCTTGATCTTGGCTCAGGTCATGATCTCACGGTTCGTGGGATCAAGCCCCGCATCAGGCTCTGTGCTGTCAGCGCAGAGCCTGCTTAGGATTCTCTCTCTGTCTCTCTCTCTCTCTGCCCCTCCTCTGCTTGCACATACACATACTATCCCTCTCTTTCTCCAAATAGCTAAATAAGCCTAAAAAAAATAAAATACATATACAGGGTTTCGGTATAAACCTTTTTTCTTGTGTAGGTCGATTGTGTTTAGGTGTGAAGCTTTGACTTAGGGGTCCCATCTTCTTGGTCTCACATCGCCTCCTGCTCCCATCAGCTTGCTTTTGCAGTTGGCCCAGCTCCTGCTCTGCCGAGCTTCAGTTGTGGGGGATCCTCCTTAATGACTACCTGGGGCACCGCTAGGTGTTCAGTCATCATGACCACAGTGCACTTTCTGCAGCAAAGGATGTGCTCACAGAATTAAGATTTCCTTATGAGTTAAAACAAATTGGTTTTGTATTAACGGTCAGTTGATAAGAAAACTCACTGAACCCCAGCATGACACTAAGCATTTTGGTTCATTGATCCTTCTCTCTAGATCCAGGAGTTTATTTTTATTTCTTTATTTTTTGAGAGAGAGAGCGCATGTGGGTGTGGGTGGGGGAAGGTGATGGGGGGGGGGTTGGAGAGAGAGAGAGAGAGAGAGAGAGAGAGAGAGAGAGAATATGAGAATGAATAAATCTTAAGCAGGCTCCATGCTGAGCGTAGATCCCAACATGGGGCTTGATCCCACGACCTGAGCCAAAATCAAGAGTCAGACACTCAACTGAGTGAGTCACCCAGGTGCCCCCAGATTCAGGAGTTTAAAGTGGACAGAAATCAGAGGCCACCTGCAGGGAGAGGGCAGGCTTTGGTACCTAGCATTTTCATGCTTTGATAGGTGGGGGGTCCCCGATATGTGCGGAGAATGCATTTAGCTATCTACACAACACCCTCTGCCTCTGACCTATGGCATGGGGAAAGGAATTGTTCAGTAAGCTCTTCTGAGGCACATCTATAAAGTCCTCTTAAAGGCATATTTATTTAGTCTTCAGAAGGAGAATGAGGGTAGAATGGTAGCCGCCCCAGTTTATTGGGCACCGATTGTTAGGCATGGACCTAAGGGATTATGGATTACTCTGTCTCTTCCGAGAGCTGCTTACCCCTCTCAGGTGGCTGTCATCATCCTCCTTTTACAGAGAAGAAAACTGGGTGTTAAGGGAGTCAAGTCACTTAGCCAGGGTCACATACCTGAGCAGTGGAGAAGTGATACATACCGATGAGGCCAGACCATGAGCCCGGCCCTCACCTTGCCATGTTGTCTTGTTGGGTGATTGTGTATTCCCTCCTGCCTGGAGTGTTCCTTCCTTCCCATTCCAAGCCATCAGAATCTGTTCCATCTGGTAGGCCCTAGTCTGAACGTTAACTTTCTGGAAGCCCCTTTTGCTTCTCCCGGTGAGAAGTGATTTCCTGTTTTCTGTACCCATGTGACACGTGGTTGTGCTTCTGTGGTATGTCCCATTCTGCTGCATATTGGTTTATTGTTGTCAGATATGAATTTTAAATGTTCTTGAATTGGAATTCTCAATGGATGGTTCTCTTGCTACTTCTTTGGTTTTGGGGGGGCGGGGGGGACTTGCTGTCTTCATCAGTGAGGCCTGCTTTGGCAATTTCTGGTTCAGGCTCAACCTTTCCTTCATCTCTGAGCAATGATTGTTGACCTTGAGGGATGAGAAGATTTTTCTTCACTCTCAGGGTAATCATCATGAAGAGATCTTAAATGAAGGTCATGAATTTTCTGATTGTGACTGTATTTGCCAGTGTGATTCTTTTAGAATCTTTAGCCGTGACCAGGTTAGGCTTTTTGAAATTATGGACACAAGCAACAATGCATGTTTCTACTCCTGCTTCCTCCCCAACCCTGTTGAAAACTCACAAATAGCATGACAGCAAAATATGGGAAAAAAGGGGCAATTCCCAAGATTGCATCTTACCACCATTTTTCCAGGTATGGAAACAGGCTCAGGGAGGTGGTGCTCAAAGTTACAACACTCCCTGTCTGATAAAGCTTGAACTGGAATCCAGGCCCACCATGCCCACCGCGCCCCAAAGTTCTTTGTCCACAGCATTTGTTGTTCAAAGAGCAGCCCTGGAATTTTCTAGGTGGGATGAGAGAGATACACTTTGAATTAGTGTCTCCTGAACAAGCTCTCCCCTTCTTTGCCAAGGCTGACTTGATCAAATCGCTCACACTTTGAGATGAATTGCTCTTTTATTGCCTGTTAAGGTATTTTTCTCTCTCAAAATGTTAAAATTCAGCTATAAAATCTGCCTTTTAAAGTGAAATTTCAGGGACTCTGACATTTACAGGGGAAGGAGCAATTACCTCAAGATCACACCTCATGTTTCTCAAATTACTTAAGTAGGAGACCTGTGCCTTTGAGCAGCACTGGTGAGCAATACATTCATCGAGCACTTTGCAAGTTTTCGGCGCTAAAACTAGGGGCTTTAGTTCTATTTCATCTAATCCTGACCACACCTCCACGAGATAAGTATGTTATCCCCATTTGACACATGATATAAGGGAGGCTTTGCCCAAGGTCACACCCAAGTTTAGGTTGTCAGGGGAGCTGGGGTCTGTGGATTAGTCTATCAGTCTCTCGCTAGAGGATTTGTGTGTGAATTCTTGGCCTTGCAGAAGGAGCCCAGCCTCCTGGTGAGAAGTCCGAAATATGTTTGCAGCCTGATTGATGCTCAGAGTACAGGTTGCCTCTCTCAAGTACTTCTCCTGTCTGCAATTCTGAGGAGAGGCTTTGAACTTTCTCAAGTGAAGGCTTGTTCCTTCCAGATGTTTGTTTGGGGTTGAAGAACAAGGAAAATTGTGTGAAACTAGAGGCGCACCCGTCCCTGTGAAAGCATGCACTTCCTTCTCGACTTGCCGAGCCCACCTTCTGGCTTCTTTTTATCTCCAGGACGACGTTGACCGAGTCAGCTCGGAGGGATGGAGGCTGAAAACCCTCTCTGACGGAGGTGACAGTCCCCTGGCCGGCTCCACCCAACAGCAGAGCTCTCTCTGTGGTGCCATTTCCTTGGCCTCCCTTTCAGAGCACTTTCCCACTTGGTTCCGGAGTGTTTCCCATTTCGTCCCTACCCCATGGTGCAGATACTGTCTTCCTTGTACAGAACAGAGGCTGAGGCTCAGATCAAAAGTGGCAGAGGTCGGATACAAAAGGCAGAAGTGGGTTGTTTTTTTTGTTGTTGTTCAAAAAAGTGTTGTTGTTTTTTGTTGTTGTTGTTGTTCTGTCTCTGGCATGCTCTAGTGTGTGTATTTGTTTTGCAAGAGTGAATTTGTAACTGTCTTCAACCCTGTCCACCGAGATTCCTAGGGATTAAAGGGAATACATCTTAAGGTGAAAGGGACCATAACTTTGGCAGCTGTGGCTAGGACATCTCAGAACTAAACTTAGGACTTAGGGTGACCGTGACAAATTGAAGAAGTCCACAGAATGATGTTGAAGAAGGGCAAGTGGACAATATCCTCATGCGGGAAAAGCCACCCAATCTTGTGGTGGGTATTTATATGACAATTACACGGTGCTCATTGCTGTGCTGAGTACTCTTCTGGGCCCAGAAAAGGCTGTAAGGTTTCCTCTACCTTCTAGCTATAATCTCTTTGGAGAGGTAAGACCTAAAACATGAAACAAGGAACGAGTAAGCATCTCACTATAAGTGCAGAGTGGCCTTTGTAACATAGGGTGCTCAGAGAATTTGGCTTTGGAGTGACAAAATTGAGAGGGAAACAGGTTCGGTAAGATCCCACCTCTGACCTAAGGAAGCTTCTGTCAGGGCGCCTGGGTGGCTCAGTCAGTTAAGTGTCCGACTTCGGCTCAGGTCATGATCTCACCGCTTGTGAGTTCAAACCCCGCGCCGGGCTCTGGCCTGACAGCTCGGAGCCTGGAGCCTGCTTCGGATTCTGTGTCTCCCTCTCTCTCTCTGCCGCTCCTCCTCTCTGACACTGTGTCTCTTTCTCTCTCAAAAATGAATAAACACTAAAAAATTTTTTTAAGGAGGCCTGTCTCTACTGAGAAGGTACACATGTAAATGATTAAAATATAGTGTCATCATGTAATGGAAATGGACCCCAGAGTAGGCAGCTGGAGGGCAGCAGTTAAAACCATAGACTGGAAAGATACTGCTGGGGTTCAAAGCTCGGTTCTGTCACTTATTGATTATGTGATCTTGGGCAGCTCATTTCACCACCCTTTACCTCCATTTCCTTATGTGTAAAGTGGGGAGTGATAACAGTATCTACTACATGGGAGGTAAGATTGTGATAAGGATTACTTAAGTTCACACACACATGCACACGAGTTCCAGTACACGGCAATGCTCTGGCATTGGTGGGGAAGGAACCTTAGCTGGAAGACGGCAGGGCAGAGGTCAGCAAAAGTTGCACAATGCGTCCTCACCACAGGGTCTTGCAAATGTCCACGAGCCGTCCAGGCGGACGATGAGTAACGACGCAAAATGACAAGACGGGTTGTAGGGAGCTACGGCTGGGTGGGTGTTCTTGTAACAGCAGATTGGAGTGGAGGGGAAGTGGGAGAAAATATGGCCCAAGTTGGGCTGTAAAAGAGGAATAGACCCTGGGTAGGATCGAAAGGGGTGCTTTTCGGGTTGGAGACCATGTCTGAGCAGAGGTATAGAGTTAAAGCTGCTTGTTCAAACAAATATAAGAGAGTCTGCAAATAAGGTCACGAAGGGGACATTTTCAGCAACGTGGCTGGTTGTTGAGACTTGTAGGGAAGTGCCTAATGCTAAAACATGGAATTGAGATTTAGCCTTTAATAAACTGCGGTTTTCCCCATGTTACTAAGGAAAGCGACAATGTCGGGATGGAGCTGAGTGTGAGAGGAAAGAAATCAGTGACAAGGAGACAAAGCAAATCATAGGTCAAGGAGGGAGACTGGGGAATGTCAACCGGCTTTGCTTTGGCGGTAATGAGTGGACAATGATGAGAAGGAAGGGTGGAAAGGCTGGTATCTTTGCTCTTAAAAAAGCCCGGCTAACTCCCTGGAGTTCATAGCCCCCCATGAGTGCTCTCTGCTTCTCTGACTCCGGCGGTATCAACCGATGTCTCCAGCGAGTGTTCAACTGTGTTGACCTCAGTGAACTATGCACAGGAGAGAGATTTTGACTCAATAGGGTGATGTCTAGGCTAAAACTCTTCTGAGTCACCTATTTTGGGGAACCTTTTGCTGAGAAGTGCTGATGCCTCTGACCTTGAGTTGAAGAAACAGCAGTGTTGTTATTCTGGTGGCCTTCTGTGGCATTAACTCTTTCTTCCAACCTTGTGTGACCCGATGACAGTGCCTGGGGATGGAGAGAAGGCACACTGACATCCAAATAAATCTTCTTCCTTGGAAGATTTTATTTTTTTTTAATTTTTTTTTCAATGTTTATTTATTTTTGGGACAGAGAGAGACAGAGCATGAACGGGGGAGGGGCAGAGAGAGAGGGAGACACAGAATCGGAAACAGGCTCCAGGCTCCGAGCCATCAGCCCAGAGCCTGACGCGGGGCTCGAACTCACGGACCGCGAGATCGTGACCTGGCTGAAGTCGGACGCTTAACCGGCGTCCCCAGGCGCCCCGGAAGATTTTATTTTTAAGTAATCTCTACACCTGATGTGGGGCTCAAACTTACAACCCCGAGATCAAGAGTTGCACGCTTTAACCTGAGCCAGCCAGGCACCCCGACCCACCGATACATCTTTATACAATATATACCATGGCATAGTTTTTCAGTAATTTAACAGGTGCCCCTTTTGATTTGTATCTTTTGCATTTTGTTAATAACTTTCAAATTTCAGAATAAATCACCGATTGTCACTATAAACGGTCCTGATACATCTATCCACGTACCCCAGAAACTCTTTTATACCCTCCTCTAACAGAAATTTCTTTTTTAAAAAAAGGTTTTTTTTTTTAATTTTTTTTTCAACGTTTATTTATTTTTGGGACAGAGAGAGAGCATGAACAGGGGAGGGGCAGAGAGAAAGGGAGGCACAGAATCGGAAACAGGCTCCAGGCTCTGACCCATCAGCCCAGAGCCCGATGCGGGGCTCCAACTCCCGGACCGCGAGATCGTGACCCAGCTGAAGTCGGACGCTTAACCGACTGCGCCACCCAGGCGCCCCTAAAAAAAGTTTTTTAATGTTTATTCATTTTTGAGAGACAGAGACAGAGTGCAAGTGGGGGAGGGGCAGAGAGACAGGGAGACACAGAATCCGAAGCAGGCTCCAGGCTCTGAGCTGTCCGCACAGAGCCCGACGCGGGGCTCGGACTCACGGACCGCGAGATCATGACCTGAGCTAAAGTCGGACGCTTTACCGACTAAGCCACCCAGGCGCCCCTCTAACAGAAATTTCTTAGAGGCCTTTAAAGGGGACACTTTGAAGGAGTCCGTGTGGACGAATGAACGAACGACTTGGATTCTAACGTTGGCTCTGCCTGTAAGTAGCTGTGTGCTCTTGGGCAAATATTCCTGCTTCCCTGAGCCCCAGTCTTCCCATGTGTAAAATTGTGGGGGCTGGAGTAGGTAGTGACTGATGAAGATAGTAGCTAATACCGACTGAATGCTTCTGATGCACGAGGTAGTGTTCCAAGTACTTCATCCAGTAACCCCATTGACCCCTGTCATCACTGACCCCATTTTGCAGATGAGGGAAGGTGGTTTAGGACATGCCATGACCCCAGGATTTGCAGTGATGTCATCCCACTCATGTACATTCCTACTCTGACCATACCAGGTTGAGCCCCTTCAGGGCTCCTGCGATGTGCGGAATCTCCTGAGGTGGCTGGCGGTGGGGAAGGCACATGCTGGGAGCCCTCGTTGGCTCCCAGGACCTTCTAGTCCTGCTGCTCTGAGAGCCCGTGGCTGCCTGGCTGGCTCTCACATCCTAAGGCAGAGCCATAGACGGAGGAGCCGAGAAACTCCATGCCTCTTCCAAGAGCTCAATTTAAAACGATTTGTTACTATGGACTCAGAAATGAATGGAAACAAGCTTTTTCTGGAGAAGGCAGCAATGGCCATGCAGAAAGTGAGGTGATGGGTATCCTCTAGCTGCAAAACAGTTATGGTTTATTTTTCTAAAAGCCAACGCAGACCTCTGGATTCATAACAATCTAGATGTTTCACAGACTCCACGACTCTCCCAAGAGGCAATTCAGAACATAAAAGGATTCTGGGCAGTGCAGATTCTTGGTAGCATTCATGGCTGTGGAAATATTTGGAAGAGCTTAATAATAACAACAGTACTAATCATAAAATAACAATGGGATAACCACAGTTTTTGTTTAACATTTCCTGCTTACCAGGCCTGAATGACTGCTGAGCACATTAGACATATTATCTATTTAAACCACTCATCAACCCTCCGGAAAGTCAATCGGAGCCATGGAGCACAGAAAGAACTTGGAAGCAGAGTGGTTTCCTTGGTGTCTGCCCAACTTATGTGACACTTCAAGTACTTCTTGTCAATCACCTGGCAGTGATCTGGCAAGTTCCAGATTTCTATTGGTCAAACAGACGTACACGTCTGGTTTTGAATCCAGTAATAGTTGGTGCACTTTCTAATGAAGCCTGGCAAGACATTAGAACTCTGGGGAAGGGGTGCCTGGGTGGTTCAGTCGGTTGAGCGTCGGAGTTCGGCTCAGATCATAATCTCATGGTTCGTGGGTTCGAGCCCCGCATCAGGCTCTGTGCTGACAGCTCAGAGCCAGGAGCCTGCTTCGGATTCTGTGTCTCCCTCTCTCTCTCTACCCCTCCCCTGCTTGCGCACTCGTGCGCGTGCTCTCACTCTCTCTCAAAAATAAATAAATGTTTAAAAAAATAAAAAAAAAACCACTTTGGGGAAGAGTCTTCTCGTAAAGAGTACAGACACAGGACTGCAGAAGTTTTGCTCTAAGATCATTTGTATTCCATGTTCACTAGAGACAGGAAAAGCTGCAAGGTTTGGGGGCCAAGCGGGATGGGGCCGTGGCTTTGAGTAGTAAAAGGTGTTTGGCAATTTGGCTCCTACAAATTAACATATATAGCTCTGGGAATTTGTGGACATGGCATTTGTTTTTGCTGTTTCCCTGAGGGTGGCAGTGCAACAGAGTAGCATAGTGGGAGGGCTGGGTGCATGTGACACAGGGTTTCTCAACAGGAGGTGTCAGACGCAAGATGAGAGAGGCGGGTGCAGTTGGAGAAAGCATGTTCACTGTGATCACTGCTTGAAAGAATATTTGAAATTCCACATAATCTTTTTAGTAATGTTTACTTATTTTTGAGAGAGAGAGAGAGAGGAAGGGAGGGACAGGGAGGGGCAGAGAAAAAGAGAGAGAGAGAATCTCAAGCAGGCGCCTCACTGTCAGCGCAGAACCCCATGCGAGGCTCAGTTTCATGAACTGTGAGATCATGACCCGAGCCGAGATCAAGGGTCGGACGCTTAACTGACTGTGCCACCCAGGCGCCCCAAAATCCCACATGATCTAAAAGAGGGCATGAGCTTTTCTGTGCTGTCCAAAAGGGGTGTAAGTTTAAAAGTAAGAAGCTCGAGCGATGTATATGCTATAATTATATACATTCGTGTGAATTGAAAAGCCCCTAAATTAAAAAAAGAAAAAAGTTGTGTTAAAATGCGTTTGGGTGTCATTCAGTTGTTCAGGTTCTGCCTCTGAGAAGCATGCAACTTCATCGCTTCCACCTTGACTTCTGGGATACTCGTACCTTTGGATTGCCAGAGAAAGCCGTGGGAGAGCACATTGTCTCAGCGCATGGTCCTTCACTGAGGTCAGGGCTTGCGCTCCCCTGTGCTCCACTTACAAAGAGCAGCACTGATGTGTATCTCGAAGATAACTCAACCTGAAAACTGTTCTGACCTGGGGGGAGAATTAAGGGCGCCCTAGGGTCGAAGGTAGACGTCAAAGTTTGGAAAGGGCTGGCTATAGATTATCTTCTAATTACGCCCACTCAGAAATGTAAACGTTAAAAAAGAAAAGAAGTATCCTCACTGCTCTACTCTAACACAGAAATTGCCAGCAGGTCAGTTTTGCTAGTCCGAGCCCTTTAGTTAAATTCTGTAAATTATTCCCCTGCTTGGATTAAGGGTTGAGAACACATACAATTAATACATAAACCATCACAGTAAATCTGTCCTGAATTTTACTGAAATACGTTTTTGCAATACAGAATTTTGTGTCACCGGATTCTGTGTTTAACACTAAACACATATTAACTTCTAGAAGGTACCAACTGGATTGACAAAATAAGCATTTCTTGAGTTGATGCTGTAAGTGGGGCACCATAGCAGGTGGTCCTGGAAATATAAAACACGATGGCTCAGTTCCTACCCTCACCTGGTTGTGTGCTATCAAGATGACAAGACAGGGGCGTCTGGGTGGCTCAGTCGGTTAAGTGTCTGACTCTTGATCTCGGCTCAGATCACGATCTCATGGTTCTTGAGTTTGAGCCCTGCATCGAGGGCCGTGCTGATAGCATGGAGCCTGCTTGGGATACTCTGTCTCCCTTTCTCTCTTTGCCTCTGCCCTGCTTGCGCTTGCTCGCTTTCTCTCTCTCTCTCTCTCTCTCTCTCTCTCTCAAAATAAATAAATGAACATTTAAAAAAAAAGATGACAAGACGAACACCTGCAAAGTGTGAGACAGATGGAAAAACCACAGTCCGCATAGTCACATAATTGTAGCAGTATTGATTGCTTGGTTTTATTTTAACTCTTTGATTTTCGCTCTTTACCCCCAGCGTTTGATTACCAAAGAGCCCTAGACACTGGATGTTAGGCAGGCATGGGGCCCTGTGCCCTGTGACAGGTTGTCTGCTCTGAGTCCTGTACACTTGGATGATGTTGTTAATAAACTCATTTTTCAGGGGAACTTCACAGTTTAGAGTACCAGGCCAGGCACAAGTCGGATACACAAAATAAAATGAATTAAACCAAGGAACGCTAACTGACAAAAGTTCATGGCGTGGTATAGTCAAAAGGACTTGGCCTGTGAGTCAAGGCTGTGGGTTTAATCCTGTCTCGGTCACTTACAGACTGTGGGACTTGGGTTAACACTTAATTTTCTCTGAACCTGCTGTTTCATCTTGCAAGGCGGCATGCTGATCACGTGACCCTAATGGGGTTCTTACAAGTATTCAGTGGAGTTCTATGAATGAAAATACTTTATAAACTGTAGAGCACATTATAGATGTGATGATATTTTAATCTTACTTGTTACCTAAAATTCAGGCACCATTTTCTTCCTCCTGCCGTCTCTCATAGTTATATAATAACTTTCCTTCATTCCTTCTTCTCTGCTTGTGTTTTGAGATCGTCCCTGAAAACACACCTCCATGAAGATGAGCATCATCTCTGTTACCCCTCCCGATCTTCCTGTCTGTCTCGTCCCCTCCAGGGATAGCTACTCTTACGATTTCTATCACACTAGGTTAGTTTCAGTTTTTGCAATTTAAATGAGTCAAGAATCAACACATGCCAATATTATGTTATTCCCGTCATTTAAGGAGGGACCCTGATGCGATCCCAAACTCGCTTGCTTTTTTTATTTACTATATGATTTACTTAAAAAAATTTTTTTATTACTATCCTCTAGCATTGTGGAAGGTGTTAGTTTCATATGTGTTTGAGCCTCAGGCTCTTTCTTTTCCCCAAATGAATATGTTAACAGATTGACACAGCGTGACAGCTCTTCCGACATGGTACTCTCCATATTTTCCCATTTCTCTCCCAACAACCAAGCCCTCATTCTCGAGTTGGTGGAGTCCCTGCTGCAGTACTGGAAGCCACCATCGGCTGAGCTGGCAAGTCAGAAGAGGGATGGTATTCAACCAGATTTGGCCGACGCTCAGTGTAGGCGTGAGGGTGTTCAAAGGATCCAGCCAACCCCATTGGATTTTAAGAGAGAACTACTTCGAATGGTCCTTCGAAGAGTAGAGCGAGTACTGCAGCGGCCAGATTCCCTGACGATCGTGTCTTCACTTGAGGTTACTTGGCATCGAGCCTCGCATATGGTCAGGGGCCTGAGCCGTGTTTGGGAGAGGAGATGAGGGAATTATCTGGCCCCCCAGTAACTGCCAGTGCTGCACGCACTCCCAGGGCACCCCAACTGGGTGCCCAGGGCTTCCTCATGTAAGATGGTTCTGGCTCCTCAAGTGGGGTCTCCCCAGGACCTCTCCTGGACAAAGGGTTGTGCTGGTCACAGGACTCTCTCAAGAGGCAGTGATTTGGTCTTCCATTGGTGTCTCCTAGTGCCGCATAGATTAGAGTGTTTAAATGAGGCTGATGGGGCACCTGGGTGGCTCAGTCAGTTGAGCGTCTGACTCTGGATTTTGGCTCAGGTCAAATGATCCCACGGTTTGTGGGTTCGAGCCCCATCTTGGCCTCTGCTCTGATAGCACAGAGCCTGCTTGGCATTCTCTGTCTCCCTCTCTCTCTGCTCCTCCCCCTCTCACACGCTTTCTACACCCCAGAATAAATAAATAAACATGAAAAAAAATTTTTAAAAATAAATGAGGGTACAGATGTAGACTGCCTCACAGTCTCTCCCTTGTTCCCGGAGGGGAGGGATGGCCAAGTGTCTCAGTGGCAGGCATGGGAATCAGTGGGTTGCCCTGCTCCCAGCTTTTTCTGAGCGTCTGTTCTCCTAGCTCCTGCTGATAAGATGGGGCACGGGGACATGGTCCTGTCCCCGTCACAGCTGATTGCATCAGAGAGGTCACCTGACCTGAGGTCGGCCCCTCAGATTCTGTCCTCCACCAGTTGGAAATCAGTATCCAGGGCTGCTTCTCAGTCTCGGTTGGATGTTTGAATCAGGAGGTGCTCTAATGGGAGGCTCTTGTCACTGGGTAGAGAGAGCTAGTTCCCCAAGAAGGAGAGGAATGTGGTAGGCGTGCAAGAGAGGCACTTCCCAGAGCCCTTGCTGGGGGGGTGGGGGGGTGGGAAAAGGTAGCTCTCCTGGCTCCCGTCCTTGGAGTTACCGGCTGCTTGTGCTGCCCCTTACGATGCTTGCAGCCTTCCAGAAACCCCCCTTTTGCTCAAGGTGGCTTGCACGGCTTTTCCCTGTAGCCACACCAGCCTGTGGTTCACAATACATTCTGATTGAACAACACAAGGCAAATGAGTTGGAAGAATAATTCAGCAAAAATAACAATACCTACTGATTTCAGGGGGCAGTCCCATGGTCACAGTCACTCGCAGTGCGTACCAGGACTTCGGATGGCTGTTGGCTTTGGGGGCAAACATATGGTAAGATCCAGTGGCTTCCCCCATGCCAGGAAAGCGTGTCCTTGGTCATTAGCTTGTGTGCAGTACAGGGAGGTCTCAGCAGTTCTGGCCCCTCAAACGTTCCTTAAGGAGCAGTCAGCAGGAGGGTCACTTTCAGCACACGCTGCCTGTCAGTGGGGAAGGATTGCTGCTGCTTGCTGAAAAGCCTAGCTTTCTAAAATAACTTGCTGATGGTGACTTTCCGGGGAGGAGGGGCTTTCATCTGTGGCTTCTGAGTGGGGGGACCCAATTACCAAGTTGTCCTTTTCTGAAGTGCTAATTTGCCTCAGACCACAGCAGTCCTGTTTGTTTCTAAGCACAATGGAAGCAGTGCAGCAGCCTGGAATGCCACTGCCACACTCGACTGTTGGTGTCTTTCCAGTCCTTTTCTGCCTGTCGGGTCCCCGTCCCACCTCTCCATCCCACGCCCTCTCCGCAACCTGAGGGTGCAAAGTGGAGGTGCCCGTTGACGTGTCCTAGATGAGACCTGTTTGCTACAAAAGGACTCTTTGTGATCACACATAGTTGGCAACACCAAGCGCGAGGTGTCACAGGATGTACATAGTTAATAACACAGCGCCAGGAGGGACTCCTCTGTTTGCGGGGAGTGGGTTACGGGGATGCGGTAAGGTGTTCACAGAGGCCTAGAACACCGGGTAAAATGCCAGTCACAAGAGATCTGTGGAAAATCCTAAGCACGTTCACAGGAGGACGAAGTGATTACTGTCTTGGAGTGTCGGGAAAGGCCTCTCGGTGCAAAGGGCATCGCAGTTAGGCTTGGAAAGGCAGGCACGACCTGGCTGGGCGGCCGTGGGGCAGGAGGGCCGGGCACGTGGAAACCAGCAGGCGCCACGCAGGAGCGAGCTTGCCGGGGGCAGCTGTGTCATGTCAGGGGTAAAAAGTGGAGCTGTGTTTGCCCCCATCACCAGGACCAAGAGCTAATTACATAGCTTTTCCAAGGAGCTACGCACCCGTTTTATAGGGAATAGATTTCTGGTGCAATGCACCATTTACTAATAGCACCTTCTTAGATACTTTCTTTTTTTGCTTCCAACGTCTGTCAGGTTTTTGACAGAATCTTTGTCTATATGTGAAAGGTGGGAAGGTTGCCTGTACAGGTTTTATGAATTTATCTTTAACCAGCTTCACTGATTCTTAAAGTGAGCCAGGATGTTTGACTCTAGGTGAGAAAAGGTTGAGCGTGTGTTTGCCTAGGGAAAATAAAGGCATTGTGATAGTAAAGCAAGAGCTCCTTCAAGGGCCGTATCCCCCTTTAAAGAACCCAGCTCGTTTTCGTTGCAACCTCATTACACCGAACAGGTATTTCTGTTGGTCTTCATGTGACAAAATTATGTGACCTATCACTTCTTCTTTGGAGATCAAAAGAAAATACAACTTGGAGTCTGGGAAAATGGTTTCCCTGGTGCCTGTGTTGCTAACGCTCCTATTCATTCATGTATGAAAATCCAGGGAGATAATTGTCTGGGAAACACACAAAGCTTCCGGGACAATAGTCAGGATCAGAATGACTTTTCAGGCAATTCTGCCTTTCCTGCTGGCTTCCCATCCATAGGACTTCTGTCCCATGGTTGCCTCTGGAGATTCTGTGGGAGTACCCAGAAAGCTGTTTACCTTCTGTTGTCACACTTCCCAGGGCGACCCACTCCATTTTGGGCAATGCCTATTATTAGAAAGTTCTTCCCTGTATTGAGACAAAAATCTGCTCCTCTATAATTTTCCCCAATACTGGCTTAAATATAGACTTCTGAGGACTGACCTAGAAACACAGGCACCACATCTAACACTGCTTGCAAAACAAATGCATTCAGAGCTCCAAACAAGTAACGTATAAATAATCTTCTGGGGCACGACCCCATTCATAAGTTGGCGCATGCCCAGTAGTGGACACGGCAGGCGTGCGCCAGGAAAGGAGAAGGGAGAAGACCGATGCTCGCAGGGTCAGTGTGTAGAGCCCATCTGTTCACACCCCTGCCTTTCCCCACGTTTCCTGCATGCTGACAACTAGAAACTGCTTTAAAAATGCGTGGAGATCGGTCCAGAATGCTGCTTTCCTCACCATTCACCTTAAGAAGCTCCTGGGGGGTGTACAGAAAGCTGGGCTTCTCTCTACATCACTCCCCTTCCTGGACCTCAGCCCTGGGAGCTCACTGGTTCTGCTCACGCTGCCGCGGGATGCGGGGAGTCGTGAGGGTGGGGGGAGCTGCCTTCCAGTCGCACAGACAGCAGTCTAACTCTGGGCTGTACCCCTTCTTAGCTCTGCGACTCCGAGCAAGCAGCCAAACCTCTCAGAGCCTCGGTTTTTAGAGCCTGTTTTTCATCAGCAAAACAGAGATCAAGAGTAAATGTGATGAAGCATGAAAGGAGCCTGCCATTTATCACAGGCATGTACACAGGTGACTGATTCCGGCCCGTGCTCTTGGTTTGTGAAGGACGGATCACCTCCCCCTTCCAGGCTGTGGGGCAGGCAGATACGTCACCAACCGCCTCAGCTGGCAACTCGGCCCACCGCTTTGGGTCCGCACTACTTTGAAAGTCACTGGCTCGGACTTCCACAGCCTCAGAGTGGGTTGCCCTCATATATATATTTCAGCCACAGCTTCTTGGTGTTTGGGTTTCCCCCCTCCCCCGCCCCAGGGTAAAACCCAGAACACTTTAGTTTCCTAAACTTGTCCCAGAACGTGCTACAGTTTTCTGTCTGCATCTTTGATTCTTCAGATTGGCGGTCCTCGCGTAGATTTGTGTGTGAAGTGTGTGATATTTAACACTTCCGGCTCATCCCAGCATACACATCAGGATATTTAGTCCCCATCCTGGTTCGTTTAAAGTATCAAGCTGTAGCTTGGAGCAGAACGTGTTTCCGTTTCTATAGATTTGCGTGCTTGAGAGAGGAGAAATAATGGGATAGCCTTTTAAAATAAATCAGTTAGTGACTAGGCCTGCAGGTTTTTTTTGTTTTGTTTTTTGTTTTTTGTTTTGTTTTTTTAATTCTGGCCGCCAGATTCTCAGGGTTGAGAACCAACCTGGCATTGTTGCCAGCATGGATGACACTGGCTTCTGGGCTTTTCTTACAGAGGAGTTAGGGGCACAGGTCAGCTACTTAAGAGGATGTTAAGAGAAGGCAGTGGTTGCGGGCCAGGGCTTTGAGTGCCTATTCTGCCACTTAGTGGGGATGACCTCAGGCAAGGTTTATAGGATTATTACGAGATTGAGCTGGACAGAGCATTAAAGCACTTAGCAGCGTGCCCGGCACACAGTAAGCTCCTCCACCAACTGCCACCCCCCCCCCCCCGCCGCCCCTCATTGTTGTACATTTTTTGAGAGACAAAGCGTGCTGGTATAAGCACTGCTCATTCTCTTGACTCCTAACCATCAATTATTGACCTCATGGAGTTATAGGATGTTAGAGCCTCGAATTACATTTCCATTAGTGGATCAGACCTAGCCATGCCCGGGCTCTCTCATTTAGTCCCCCTTGTGGTCACAAGCAGACGTTTGTGAAGCGGTGTGCTGGATCAGAAACGAATTGGCCAAGGAACGGGGTTTTATCTGAGTAAAGCTGCCTGGACCCTGAGAGTCAAGTCCACTATTTGGTTTCTTTAGTGCAATGTCAGTGACCATAGGTCTTCTGTCCTTCTGTCCTCCAAAGCTCACACTGGCCTACCAGCCTGTCATCTTGTAGTCAATCACTTAACACAGATTTACCGAGCACCTACTATGGGGAGGCATTTGTTTTGGCTTTGGGGATACATCAATGAAACAGGCAAAATCCCCACCCTCATGGAGCTTAAATTCGTTTGGGGAGACAGACCAAGAGAGTAAATCAAATAGCATTTGGAGATGGTAAGTGTGCTGGAGAAAAATAAAGGATGAAAGGGCATAAGGAATGCCAGAGAGGCAGGGTTCTAGTTTTAAATCGTGTCGTGAGGGGAAGGGCTCGTTCTCACTCAGAAATGACAGATCTCTGAAGTCCAGGCAGAGGAAAGAGCAAGTGCAAAGTCCCTGAGGCAGGAAGCAGGCCAAGAGTATTCTGGAGGAGCAAAAAGGCCCAGGAGGGCTGGAGCCGAGTAAGCACGGAGGGAGCCCCTGGAGGTCCCATCAGAGGAACCAGGGAGGGGTGCACCGGCTCCCGCTCTGCAAAGTGGGATGTGTGGAAGGTTTTGAGCAAAGGGCAAGGGTAGAGACAGGGAGAGATGCCAGGGATGGTGGCTGGGCCCAAGTGGCAGTGGTAGACATGGCAAAGTATCCTCTTTGTGCGTTTCTGGAATGACTGAATTATTTTGCTTTTTTGCCAAGAACATGTGTTACCTAAAGTTAATTCCTGCGATACCCTGTCAATATCAGACATCTGAATAGTGCCCATGTCTCTTATTTGGTGGCAGTGTCACATATGCGTGCGATGTGGATATTTGAATATTGAGAGGAAGGTTAAATAAGTCACTAATAGAGATGAGTTTTTGTCTTCCCTTGAATCATCTCAGGGGAAAGTTCGGACCACCGAAAGACCGCCACCACCTTACCATTTGCGTAAGAATCTTGTTATTGAACAGGTGGTTCTACTCATTTAAAAATGGGCTCTCTTCTGGTGTTACGTCTCATCAGTGCCAAGTTCATCTGAAAAGAGGCAGGAGCTCGCCTAGCCCCTCAGCCCCCATTAACACAAAGCCAGATCGAGCACAGGCCTTCAGGGATTGCCTTGCTGTCTACATTCTCGCTTCTTGTTTGCTTTAGATGTGTATATATACATGTAGGATTGTTGGGGGTTTTTGGTATTTTGAAGATGATATGTAAAAATTTTGCAAAGAAAATTTTCCCTTTTGCACATAACGGAACTCCAGGAAAGCAAAACCTGTTCAACAACATAATCATGAGGGAGACCTGTGCTGTTCAGCCACAGATTGGCATTTAGAGTCATACGTATGGAGTTGCTGATAGGAGTAGTTTATCCACATTCGTTCCCACCCAGCAACTCCCAAGGACATGGCCACTGGAAGGGAGCTCAATTTGAAGACGAGATCACCACAAGATTCAGTCCGCATTTATTGATCTCCCGCTGGGTGTTCACTGTGGGCACAGTGACTGGCTTTCAAATTAAAAAAACAATAGGAATCATCCTCAGACAAGCAGCGATTCTATTAAATGGGCATTAGGACAGAATGTCTGAACGACCTGTTGTCTTATAAGATCAGACCCAGGTTGTGTGTGGGTGAGGCTCCGGTGGGTACAGAGGAGGTAACTGACCTCATTTCCTCCCACAAGACTCTGCAAATCATAATATATACACAATTAACAACACAAGATGGGATAAATGTGCAGTCAGCAGAAACTTTCTGTCAACGGGTATTAATAATATGGTTGCAGCTCTTGTTTGTAAGCTTACACTGACATGATTTTTTTTTTTAATACCTCTTCTTATTAGTGTGGAATTTGATCCATCTTTTCACAGCACTGGTCCGCTCATAGGTCACCTGAGGAAAGGAAGCACAGCACTTCTGCGGTTGCTCAGCCACCTGCTCATGACACTAAGGCTGTTTGTTGGTGTCCCTGGTGCTCACCTGCCTCTGTGTGTGTGTGTGTGTGTGTGTGTGTGTGTGTGTGTGTGTGTGTGTGTGTGTGTGTCAACCGGGCCAACAGATTTTAAATCTGAGCGAGATCAACTTGGGGGTTCTGTGGAGGGGGTGTGGCACAGAGGGAATCCCCCAGACATTAAGCTTCTGTCACTTTAGCCACTGCGGCTGCTCCTGATTCCTAAGTACACAAATCTCCTCCTAAGTGGCTTCGCTGCCCCAATTCTTAATAGGCACTCACCTATATGCCATCTATTTATATATCTGGGTCATCCGTGCAACCAGAGGTGTGAGCTACGCCCAGACAGACTTAACCTCTGCTTTGTTCACTCGCTTCTCTTACATGCTCCTAGAGGCTTGAAGTTGGAGGAGGACACTCCCTGTTGGCGTAAATCAAACACCCAAGTCCAGTGGTCAGCATTTTCAGGGAGAACTCGGCAATACTTACCAACGGGGGAAAAAAATGCCAAGAAGCTCAGAATAAGCTGCCCTTAAAATTTCTCCCCGATACAACGGAACGTTTCTCAATGTGCTAATAAGCATGAAGCGAAATTCTTTTTGGCTTCTGGGGCCTTCCTTTGTGGATTTGTTTTTTGTTTTGTTCTGGTTTGGTTGTTTATTTGTTTGTTGTTTGAGAGGGAGCAGACCTAAAGTCCAGAACCTTTTAGGCTGCCCATTCTTTCTCATTTCCTAGTAGGATATACAGGGTCCCTAATAACATGTTGGGACATTTCCTACGACCCTTTGTTGAATAGTGGAATTAATATAAGGTGGAACCGGTTGGGCTAATTCGAAAGGGGCCTAGTAATTGAAGTAGTAAAAGGCTGTGTGAGTGAAGTGGTCTTTACTATGATTTTAGCAGCTGTGTTACCTTGACTTCCTGTGATCGGCCTACCTCCACCATGTCTCCACCACGTCCGGACCGAGTTTTTAATTCAGGAAGGACTGCCAACAGTGATCCATTTCCACCGCTTCCTGGGCCCCTAGGACATTAGAGATTGTCCAGTCTCCAGCCAGCCACCTGCTTGGGGGCCCCTCCCCAGCTAGACTCCCGCAGGCTGAGTACAAAGCTCGGACAGCACAGGCCCCGGGTGAACGCTGTTGACGAGCGTGGTCTGCACCCTAGCTAGTGGCGGGGCCTGCTCTTGGCCCCTCTGAGGGACGCTGGGCACCTCAAAGAAGCACGTAAAACTTTCGCACTGGAAGGGCTCCTGTAGGTGTTCCTGAGGCCAGTCCCGTCATTTCACAGAGAAAGAACGAAGGCACAGATCTGCGACGGGCAGGAGCCGGTGGTTGCATATTTAAGGCCTCCGGGAGGACAGGAAGCATCGTTTGATGGAATTAAAGCATTCCTGGAGCTGTTTCCTATGACACGATCAGCCGCTTCACTACGTAAGCGTAAGTGAAGAAAGGCCTGTGGTGAGCCCACAGCCAGAGCTGGAATTCCTGACTTTTCATAGGGCTGTTCAAAGCCCTTTTCATATTTTCCGAAGCATCTATGTAGAATCCGTTAGACAGTGTGCGCATCAGACCCTGGCTGCTCAGTGACAAGATCCAAGCAGAAGCCAGAGTTTGTGACAAGTCACTGTGCGCTTGTGACCTAACTCCTGGAATTTGAATTCTAGGAATCGGCTACAGGACGACACAATATTGAAATATAAAATGCAGGGGCGCCTGGGTGGCGCAGTCGGTTAAGCGTCCGACCTCAGCCAGGTCAC
The DNA here is from genome assembly GCF_018350175.1 of Felis catus. Classification (NCBI taxonomy): domain Eukaryota; kingdom Metazoa; phylum Chordata; class Mammalia; order Carnivora; family Felidae; genus Felis; species Felis catus. The sequence continues at coordinate 34,135,695 of NC_058386.1, forward strand.
GATCTCGCGGTCCGGGAGTTCGAGCCCCGCGTCAGGCTCTGGGCTGATGGCTCAGAGCCTGGAGCCTGTTTCCGATTCTGTGTCTGTCTCTCTCTCTGCCCCTCCCCTGTTCATGCTCTGTCTCTCTCTGTCCCAAAAATAAATAAACGTTGAAAAAAAAAAATTAAAAAAAAAAAAAGAAATATAAAATGCAATTGTAGTGGGCTTTACCGGGTATACAAAAGACTACCATGCCCGTTGGCGTACTCGGGGCCCGTGAACTGTGCTGGCCTTTTGTTTCCCAGAAGTGTTTAGAGAAGGAAGAAGTCCCTTTCTTTGAGTCTCCCACTTCTCCTGTTGGAAGCCCCCTTCACAGACTTGTCCATTCGGTTCTGCATCTCCTCCGTCTTCCCCAAATTCCTCCACCAGTTCCCCACATTCTAGTGATGGCGTCCTTCCCACCATCCTCTGCTTCTGTTTCCTAAGACACAACGGTCCCTCAGCTGTCACTTCCGGCCTCAGCCCTGACTTACCTCTGCGACTCTCTCCCAGACTGCAGTCGCACATCCACGGGTGCCTTCTGAATATTCCCTGCGGGGCCTTTGGTCACCTCAAATCCAGTAGAAAACAGGGCCAGGACCGGATGGTCTCTGAGTTTCCTATTGGTTCTCAAACCCAGGTTTAACAAACCCGTGTTTAAGATCATCTCAGTTCTCTCCCTTTCCTCAAACTTCCCCATCCGCTTTTAATGATCGCACTAATCTCCCCATTACGTAAGTTGTATAATGTGTGCTGTCTTCCACATATACTGTAGCCACAAAAGCCAGGGAGCAAAAGGGTTGAATTGGCTGACATACTCGCTGAGAGAGGAGCAGCTCAGAGCATATGTCTTCACTGCTCTCAGGATGACACGGGCACCTTCATATAAAAAGTAAGGCTTGTTGTCATGCTAGTGACCCTTATACATTTTTGAGCATCTCTTTAAAACTGCGATGCATGACCCCCTGGGCAGCTTTTTCTTTCCTTGTCTTCCCCGGCAACCAGTTGTCACCTCGGAGAGCTGGCGGAACAGTAGGCGTGGAGTCCACAGATGAGCTGACTTTCCTACTCCCACTGCTGACGGTTTGTCAGTCACGGGGAGGACCTAATAAACTCTCTTGTGTTCCTTTGCCCAATGGGCACGTCCCTAAATAGATCTCAGAGTGAATAAGCACGACGACGTGGAGATTCTGATTTGGTGCATCACAACATTAGAGCTGCAGGGAAGCACTGGACATCAGGCCTCTCCACCTCCTGATCTTACTGAAGAGGGGACGGAGGCCCAGGAAGGTTAGGTGAACTGCCCAAAGTCACATAGCTGATTTGTGACAAACGGCAGCCCCAGCCCTGGTATCCTGACTCCCAGCCCACAGCTCTTTCCTTCACCTGCCTTTTAAACATACCGGCTCCCCTGCGGCCCCTCATCTGGACAGGGCTCTCCAGCCCCCTGGAAAACCCCAATAAATTCCACCTCCTGGTCCAAAACAGTGTTTTCAAAAATACTGTGTTATACAATCTTAGGTTGTAAATGTGATGGATCCGCACCCTTACTACTTCAAGTTTAAAGAGAAAACCACGACGTGGTGGAAACTGCTGATTTGTCTGCCTTCCTGTGTGTTTTATCCACATGCACAAAATCAGGTCAGAACACCTTCCAAGCCGTGCAGAGATGCCCTTCCCCGCAGCCTCCTCAGCATCACGCTTCAAGGAAGAATGGGCAGAAAGCACAGTTTGCTGGTTCCTTCTGAAAACCTAACTCCTGAGGACCCTCTATTTTCAGGATTTAATCACTGTTTTAATTCTTACTTAGTTGTATTTATTGTAATTACTGTATGTATGGAGTTTCTGTGCCATGTGGTTTTTCTGAGGTATAGAATCGTCTGGAGTGGGGGAAGAACATTTGACAATGCCTCTGCTCTGCACGGAGTCGCCAGGGGTGAATTAACCTATAGACCCCTAGGATGAGTGAACCTTGGCTTTCACCTAAAATGCTATCTAGCTGAGATTTTGGCCCACAACTTCTCCTGTGTGTTTCTTTAGGCTGGCTTTAGTTCCTGTGCTTTGTATCCCATTTGGCTTCTTAGGATGGGGTGTCTTCAGGGCGCCTGCGTGGCTCAGTCGGTTAACAAAGTCGGTGCAACTTTGGCTCAGGTCATGATCTCATGGTTCATGGAATGGAGCCCTGCCATCGGGCTGTGTGCTGCCAGCTCAGAGCCTGGAGCCTGCTTCGAATTCTGTGTCTCCCTCTCCCTGCCCCTCCCTCCATCTCTCTCTCTCTCTCTCTCTCTCTCTCTCTCAAAAATAAGTAAACATTAAAAAAATTTTTGTTGAAGGATGGGGTGTCTTCGAGAGAGCTTGTGCTTCTGTAAGTCAATTTTTCATTGTCTTTTCTTTAATTCCATAACACGTGGGTTCATGAGCCCCACCTACAAGAACAGATACACATTATTCCAATGGTGACACAAGCGTGTATTTAGCATCTCATACAGTTAAAGAAATAAAAAATACAGGGACTTTGCACCATCAGACCCATACCAGGCATAGCCTTTCACGGTAAGACAGGAGCTGCTGCTGCTGCTGCTGCCGCTTAGTCAGAGGGCTGTGGTCTGTGTGCAGAAGAGGCAGCGGGCCCAAGTTCAATGCCTGTGGGCGCATGAGAAACATAGAAGCGCTGTATCTCTGGCTCCTCTCTGAGGATCAGGACGCTGCAGGGACAATTGAGAGACTTCCCTGCATTAGCTGTGTTGACCTGGTGGGAGCAAAGGACAGTGCTGATCTCTGCCACTGCTACCCCAGTATCCACTTTAGGATGAAACCAAACCTCAGTAAGTCTCTTCCAGAGCGTTTTGGACACCCCGTGATATACTGGCAAACCTACCCGCGGTATCCTTTCAATGTAATTTTAAGGTAATGTGAGCCATCACATTTCCTAGTTCTGATTTACCTTTTCTACTGCTACCATTATAAGTTTTTTGGCCTCATCGCCAAGCCTAAATTAGAAGTAGTAGGGGTACATCGCTATCTGTATATCTTGAGCTGCACAGGAAGCACACAGAATATGTCGAGCCACCCCGGGATGCTAGGAACGATATGAGACTGAGCCTCAGCCTGGCTACTGCCGGCAGGCGCTGGGCCTGCCCTCCTGGCTTGTGGTTGACGTGAGGGTGTATGGGAGCCGGCGGTACCTTCCCCAGGCCACTCGTGTGGGCTCTGATCTCCAGGCTCTGATCTGTCCCCTCTTAAGCCACACCGTTGGCTCCTTGCTAATGGAGTCTTCCGAGAAAGAAACATAAATTCCTTGAGAAAGCTAAAGCAGTGACACAATGATTGGCTTAGAAAGTTCAGGTGTCTGAGGTGCCCGGACACAGAATTGCTTTGGTGAGCCCTGAGCCTCGCGTGTGCTTGTAAAGGTAAACGCAGGGGTGAGTGTGCGTGGGTGGGTGCTGACAAGAACCAAGGAGAAAATGACACAGACAACGAAGACTTTTGCATTTGACTTGTCTTTGTATGTTTCTTTTCCTTGGTAAGAAGCATTATTATAGTAGGCAAAAAGAGAAAGCACTAGATTGTGTGTTACGGAGCTTCAGCCCTTTGCCAGTAGTTTTTTCCTTCAACAGCCTGGCACTTTCATCCACCAGCACTGCCACCAGCAAGTAGGGTTTTACTGCAGGGCGCACCGCAGCCCAACCTTCTCTCCCTTGTCCATCTCATCGTTTCTTCTTTGCCTTTAGCATTATGATTTCCCCGGATCACAGCACCTGCCTGGATTGGCATTCTTGCCATTTCTGAGAGTTCCTAGCAGAGATTCAGAGAGTATGGCAGGGAGATGGCTAACATGAAACTTCTTTCCCCTCCTCACATCCGCAATCGGCTGTGTATCCGTCCGTGCAGCAGACACACAGCTCCTGCCCTCGAGGGAGGTCACAGTCCTGGATGTGCACAGGAGGAGGAAAGGGCGCAGCACGACGATGGCATAAGTTCTGTGTAAGGAGGCTGGGAGGCGTGGGCACAGTATGCCGAACGAGCTTAGGATGTAGATAGGTAGTGATAGGAAGGGGAAGAATTCTAGGTAAGGGGATCATCACGAGCAAACTTTGAGAAGCAGTAAAGCACAGGAAGTACACGGAGAACACCTCCATTTTACTGGAACTACACAGAGTGCAGAAAGACTAAGGAGGGAGATGCGGCTGCAGAGGCGGGTCCTGTTTGTGCAAAACACCTTGCGTATGTGGGGCTCGGGCTTCCAGACGCAGAGCTGGTCGCTCAGGGATCTTTGAGTGTGAGAAGAGCAACATTGGAGAAGGTCTTTTCTCTCTGGGCTGTTCTTAGATTCCTACCAGAGAGGTGCTGGGTGGAGAAAGGGCTCCTTAGAGGGTGACTGACCTGGTCAAGTTCAAGATACTGGATGGCTTTTCTCCCATACAATGTGGCGCCCACAGTGTTGTGTTTCTTTGCGTCCATTGGCAGTCTTTAAGAGGTACCTCTGAGGTCTGCAAAGATAGCCTTTTAATTTTAATGTAATTTACATCTTATGAAGATTTTAATAAGTTGTTATCATAGGTTTTTGCACCTTACGTGAGAGAGGTGTCCTATACAAAAGCAGTGGTTGCATTCTGAGAAAGTACTTTTTGAAAGGAGGAAAGGGATAGAAATGTTGATACCGTTAGCCTTAAAAGCCAGATTTCTGTTAACTTTGATATACTGCATTCACTATTTGTTGTGATGGTAAGTGAACTTGATGAAATGACTGGTCCCGGAAATCTAAGCTATCAGACCCTCATGTTTGGTCACTAAAGCCATCGCACCCCAATAGCGACTGGCAGTAGGTGTGTAGAAATGAGCTGCTCAGTGCATGTCTGAAGCGTTACTGAATCTTTGGAGGCAGTCACATGAAATAGCAAGTCTGTGGATGAGACTTATATTCAGCCTGAACAGCGACTGGCTTAACTGAGTTTTTAGTTCTGTTCAGAACATTTATGCTGTGACATCTACAACATTAGGCAGATAACGGTAGAGTGGGAAGCAGAGGCAGAGGTTTTTCTCTGGTTCCATTTTAAGGCCCCTCACAGTATTCACCCAATGGAGCAGCTTTGTAAGTATATGACATTCAAAGGACTCTTATGAAGAAGAGGTTCTAAGACCCAGAGAAATGGAATCTATGTGCTTGGCAATGAATATTTAGCGTTTCCTCTGTGCCTGGCGCTGTGCTGAGCATTGAGTGACAAAAGCTCAGGCACTATCCTTCGTCCCTAGTGTTCACCGCATTCTTACCTCTAATGAGCGGAGAGTTCAATTTTGATTCTGGTGGATAAAAAGCATTTTATGTTTCCGTTTTATGCTTCCATGTGGCAGAAGAGGCTGTTCACGAGAGGTAGTTTCTTTAGCAGCCACCAGGTGTCAGCAAAGGACTTGAAACTCTTGACCGCGTCTGCGTTCTTGGTTTTCTGAACTCCCCGAGGCCCCTATTGGAACTTTTCAAAGGCAGTAGACCTGCACTGGGCCACCTTCGCCTAAATATTAGTGTCAAATGCTTTCTCCTCAAGATTGCATCACATTTATTCACCTTTCCCTTATAAAACTAGCACTAGTCCCTCGATCTTTTTCTGATTTAAAGCTTCTGATTCGGTCTTTTCACAGTGATGGTTCTACAGAGTAGAAGGCAATCGTGGTGGGGGTGGGGGAATATCACCAAGCTCTTGCTTTTTCCACTCATCCCTTCCACCAAATAGAAGAGAAGCAGTCTGATGGTGGAGCTTGGTGGATCCAGACTGCAGAAGGAGTTTTCAGAGTGTACAGGAGAGAGGCCCAGGCATCTTCACTGGCCCTGCCACCTGGCTCCTCGTGTAGCATGTATTTGGGACAGTGTGTTGATTGACAGGGGAAACCTTGGCATGGTGGGTATTGGTTTGTATCATACGGCTTTGCTCCCGTTTCTCATCTCATCACGCCCCCTCGCTGGGATGGCCAGGCGGGACAGGAAGCAGAGGCATTTGGGCGATAGGGTGGGACAAAACTGAGGAAGGCTCTCCCCGGACACCCGGGCTTCTCTCAAGCTTCATGCGGTGTCAGAAGAGGTGGCCGTTAGAGGGATGTCAGTTTGAATGAGCTGCTAAGCTACTGGGAAACTGAGGGAGAGACCAGCTGGGGAGATAGAGACAGAAAGTCAAGTGCTGGCTTTAGCCACTGATGCTGCTGGGTTGTGTGGCCTGCAGGGGAGGGAGAGTAAGGCATAGCATGTAGCCCCAAGTCTACCCCCTGAAGTAAGGGCCCGATTGATGCAAGGTTCTGCAGTTTAGACATGCTGTGGGGATTTCCTTTGGACCGATCAGCGGGATTTGCCAAATCGCATTACAGCTAATTCCAGGAACTACTCAGATGCTTCTGTTGTTTTGTATTGACTAAAGCACTGTAAATAAGGAAGTGTATCCATAGGGATTCAAAAGTATTTTGAATGTTTTGCTTTTGTAGAGATCTTTGCTATAATAGTGAAAGAAAATCATCTTGCTCCTTATAACATCATGCGAAATGTCCTCAAAACGTACCATATCCAGAGGAACCCGGCTAGCTCAGTCTGTAGAGTATGTAACTCTTGATCTCAGGGTCATGAGTTCAAGTCCCACATTGGACATGAAGCCTACTTTAAATTAATTAGTTAATTTTTAAAAATCGCACGAAAGCCACACATGCTATTGAAGAGGGTGGCTCGGCACTGGGCAGCGGCTCTCCCGGGGAGGGCTCTCACACCTGCATTGGCATGCAGTTTTAATTCTCTTTAATTTTTTTACAAGTTTATTTACTTATTTTGAGAGAGGACAGGGGAGGGGCAGAGACAGAGGGGGGCAGATGATCCAAAGCGGGCTCCACGTGGACAGCAGAGAGCCAGATGTGGGGCTCGAACTCACGAACCGTGAGATCGTGACCTGAGCCGAGGTTGGACGCTTAACCAGCTGAGCCACCCAGGCGCCCCGCATGCATTTTTTTCAAAACAGTTTTAAAGACAAAGTTTCTTATTATCAGCTTGACTTCCAGTTCATGTGAAAACTGCCTGTGGGTTTGTGTAAGGGACAGGTCGAATCGTACAAAACAAAAGGGTGTTTACACTGTGATGCCTTTGAGCCACCCGTCTCCCACATTTCCCACTGCTCCGGGGACTCCTGCAGCAAGCGCCACTTGCCCACGGGAACGTGAGTCTTCGCGTCCAGGCCACATCGCCGCGTCGATTCCCAGCTTCACAGTTTCACGCTCCTTTCTCCTCCCTGCTCTTTTCAGATCACTGGCGTGATCCTGCTGGCTGTTGGAGTCTGGGGCAAACTCACTCTGGGCACCTACATCTCCCTGATCGCCGAGAACTCCACAAATGCCCCCTATGTGCTCATCGGGACCGGCACCACTATTGTGGTGTTTGGCCTGTTCGGATGCTTTGCGACATGCCGTGGTAGCCCGTGGATGCTGAAGCTGGTGAGTGTGTCACGACATAATACTGCTTTTTCGATTACTTTTTGAAACCACAGAAATCACACGAAAGTGACATGGCCCATCTTGAAGCCACAGACAAGACCTTCATAGGCGTTGCCTCTAATCTTAGTCCAGACCTTTGTCTAATCCACCGTCTAATGCCCTAGAGGGCAAAACAACCCCAAACACAGCTTGGCACACACACGCAAAAAGCCAGTTCTCGTCCCTCGAAGTGGGTGGTGACAGAGCAGTGGCCAGTGGTTCCACGAAGCCATTTATATCCTCATGGCAAGACACCTTGGGTTAGTTGTGAAGTGTTTCTCCCAAGTCTCTTCAGGTATGTGACGTGCAGCGTGGGCGGGCAGCACCCCTAACATGAGCAGCCTTTCCTCTCCAAGTTCCCACTGGAGCAATACTTCCTGCCTCCTTGAACTTGTCCGTGCTTGGCTGAGTGGGCACACTCTTCTCTGAACCTGCACACCCGAGTTCAGTGCTATGGGAGTCGAGCTAAGCCAGAGCTTCCCCGCTCGACAGAGGGTTGGCGCAGGAGCAGATTTTGACTGCCAGCCCAGCGCTGGGTGCCTTTACTATAATAGGACGCTCGGCGTGATGTTCCCCAAAGGGCAAGGGGCAGGCTGCTGAAAGGCTGTTACCATGATTCTTAATGTTCTGGTGGACTCATTGCCCAACTGTCTACCCCCTGCCCGTGCTCACTGCCTATGCTAATAAGAGTTCATGTTCAAGGATTTTATAGATAAAAGGTAGCAAGGGTCTCTCCTCAAAAGAACAATTTGTTTGAAGAGATTGATTTCAGATGTCTCATTTTGTGAAAGGGGAGAGTGGAGAGTCTGTCTGCGCCGTGCTGCCCATACTTCCTTGTTTAGCCCTAGATTAGAGGACATTTCATACCCTCTAGTGACAGAGATGGGTGTGAGGATGACTCTCTCCAAAGGAACCACCTTCCAAACTGGCACTGATCAGTCCCTCTCTCGACAGCCTCACGGAAGTAGTGTTTGATTCAGCCACTTCTGTCCTGCAGACCACGCAGGAGGTTGATGGCCTGGCCACCACTGATTCTTCCGGGTTGGTGGAAAAGCCAGAGCGAGGCCACATTGAGGCATTTCTGCTGCTGTCACCTGCTACTCTATGCTGGCCTCCCGACTCTACCTTCTAGTACTTCTGAGAAGCACTAGGATTTCTTTCTGTCTGGTGTGATAGTCCTCAATTCTGGATGCCTGCTTAAATCACCTGGGCCGCTTTTGAAAGACACCTTCACCAGGGTCCCACCTTCAGCCAACCGAACCAGACTCCACAGCAGCGAGGCCAACCGCCACAGTCTCTAAAAGCCATTTAGGAGATTCCATCCTACAGGAAGGTTGAGAGCCTCCCGTTCAGTACAACGAGTAGCAAGGGAGGATTAACTTGAAAGGACCAGAAAAGAAAGATGGCTAGGAATTCATCCGTCCGAACAAGAAGGGAGGAGACCTGGCTTACGTCTCTAGTGGCCGAGATGTAACCTCTTTGGGCCTGTCCCCATTTGTGAAAGAACAGCATTGGACTAACTCACCAAGGTTTCTTCCTGAGTGAAGGGAGATAGGAGAGGGGACACAACAATAGAACAGTTCTCTCTGGACTCTGCTGAAGGTGGTTCCAAACCACTCTGCCATGTTCTCCTAACACATGCGAGCTCACTAGCAGGTGAGCCTTTGGAGAGAACTTCTTGAGGTTTTGTTTAGTTTTTAGCTTTGACCTTTAAAAGCCATCAGCTGGTGTGGGGAGAGCTGGGATGGGAACCCAGGGATGTCTCCTTCCAAAGCCAGGACGATTTCTACTACGGTACTTTCATCTCGAGAAAACTCGCCCCCTACCACCTGTATTTAGTGTGCGCTCTTCACAGTAGGCTTTTGGCCAGGGCCTTCTGAAGGAGAAGCAGCTGTTCTCTGGAAGCTCCTAGAAACCGGGAACTTCCCAGCGACAGGAAACTGCTGATCTGGCTGATAAGAGCGGAAGTCACTTGATTAACTGTCTGTCAGTCTAGAATTTTATGGTCCTCATTTAACCTCATTAACTGCAAAACAACTGAAGATAACTATTTCCACTTTATGGAGGCCCAGATTGGCTGCCTCTTTCCTAAGAGTTAGTCCACAACAAAGCTAGGACATAAACCTATGAAGACTTCTGACTACAGAGTTGAATGTCCTTTCTCCCACCTGCCTCTGACAGTTACTTTCCCACAGGACTTTCTGGTGGATTCTAGGCCTGGTGTGAGACTCTCTCTAGAGTCAAATGTGTTTCTTATTGTATTTTATAGTAAGTTGAGAGACAGATGTCATGTCCATGGGGCGTTCTACTCATCACTGTGTTTGCTATTTTGTTTTATGTTTTTTAAAGTCTATTTATTTATTTTGAGAGAGAGAGAGAGAGACAGACAGACAGAGAACCAGCGGAGGAGGGGCGGAGAGAGAAGGGACCAAGGATCAGAAGGGGGTTCTGTGCTGACAGCAGACAGCCCGATGGAGGGCTTGAACTCATGAACCATGAGATCATGACCTGAGCCGAAGTCGGAAGCTCAACTGACTGAGCCACCCAGGCGCCCCTGTGTTTGCTAGTTTAGTGGCCATGCTTTAAGTGTACGTAGAGACTTTTGTTAATATTTGCTACAAAACTGGCATTTTAAGCCAATATTCCCTCCTTTTAACATGGGCCACTAGCTGAGAAAAATAGTTTATGATCTTATGCGCATACGTACTTTATAAGCAAGTAACATGACCATGTACAGTCGATCCAAATTCTAAAGCATCACCTAGGAGCATTCCAAACATTCCATTTTATTTTGAGATGAGAAGAAACAGATTGTAAGACATATGCCTTGTAGGAAAAGAGTCACTTCTCTTTCCTTTTATCTGCTTTTCAAAGTCACAAAAATGGAAACCCTTAATGTCTCATAAGTACCATGTAATTCATCCCTGAACTTAGGCACACGTGTGTGCACACGCACACACACTCAACTTGGAAAGTACGGGAAGCATGAAATGAGTAAGAAGCACTAAGTGTTTCGGATGCTTATGGAGAGTGTTAGTAGTACAGCTTCTTTGCTTTTTAAAGACTCTCGACTCCACACACTGTGCAGAACAAGACAGGTACGGAGCCCACCGGCCCCTGCTGTAAGTGCTACATTCAGGCACGATCACCATATCGAGGAAGAACGTTGACCTGTGTGCGTCCTGGTCTTTCTGTCAGGATGGGATTGGTACAGTCACAGAGGAAGGGGTTTGGAAGCCATTTTATTAGCTTTGCTCAAGAAAACTGGAGGGATTTGCCCACCTGAAGAGAAGCAGCAGGTTGGCACCATGGCTGTGTTCCCACATACGAAGGGCGATTGTGGAGGAGCGAGGTTGGGCTGGTGCTTCTAGCTCTTGAAAGCAGTTCTGACACCAGGGAGTAGAAGTTGCAAGGAGGCAGACTGTGGCCAGGAGAAAGAAAGCCTTTCCAGCAATTGGAACGGCGTGAAAACTGAATGGGCTGCGAGGGGCGCGTGGGTGGAGGGACTAGGCTGGGCTCACAGATGCTAGAGGAAGGGTGCATGCAGGTGCCGGCTGACCATCATGACCGAGGTGGTCTGAAGGACTCCCGGACGGGGCAGAACGGTGTCCTGCGACCTCCAGAGTACTTTCCCACTCGACGATTCCGGCATCACAAATAGTGCATACCTGAGTTATAAAAAGCCCTTCCAGATTTCTCCTGGTTGAGCCCAGTCTCCGGATGTGCTCTCCTTAGCATGTGTGGCCCAAAATGCTCGCGCATATTTAAACAGACACGTTTCTATATTGAGGCTCATGTGGGGAAATCTGGACAAGGGTATTTTTAAGCTTTTCCTAAACTTTGGGGAATATGAGGATTTGTGTGATTCCCTGTGATAAGAAGTTAGCTACCCGGAAGGAACACTCATTTCCATCCTGACGTGTCTGACTCTGTCCCTGTGTGCTTGGTTTTCAGTATGCCATGTTCCTGTCCCTGGTGTTCCTGGCTGAGCTGGTAGCTGGCATTTCAGGGTTTGTGTTTCGTCATGAGGTGAGTATACACGAAGTACAGAACTCACTAAAAGGGGCTTTGGGAGGAGGATTTCTGAAACCTCTCAGAATGTGTAAAGGGCACATATGGGCTAGCTGGCATCTCCGGTGGTATCGCTGTTTTCCAAATGTCACTTAATATGGGCTGAAATGCCAATAAAAATCTAAATGCCGCAGGAATTTCGCCAAACTCAAAACCTTAGTTGTTGATCCTCTATTTCTTGATATAGCTACTGCATGAAATGATTCTCCACCCGGTTTTAAAGCAAGTGACCTTCAAAGTAGATTAAATACTCCTTTTAAAATAGCAGCTTCAGCAAGGCCCAAGATTTCTGTGATTGCTTGGTATCCCCCAAACAGCCTGGGCTCCCCTGTCTCCTCCCCAGAGCCCTGGGGGCCACCCCCTGCCAACTGGGAGGGTAGAAACGGAGGCCAGATGCTAGGAGCCTTGTGGAAGGAGAGAAGGCAGTCGTGATCTGAAACCCCTACAGCGCTTTGTTTCTAATTCACATGTCCTATTTTAGACTTCTAAAGCTGGAGAAAAAGCATTTCGAATACTGTTTTGTGATCGTGATGTAGTTTCAAGGACACTGCTGGCTGTCTGGTATCGTGTGTGGCCATTCTCACCCATACTCTCACTGTGGCTGCTCTGTTCAGACCATGGGGAGCCGCTCAGGCAGAGCTAAGACGTCCTCATGCTGTCTGTAGCCACCGTGGTGTCGCCTTTCAGACACGTATAGTGGTGACAGGTCAGGCAGGGTAGGTGCTACGATAAAGGGCTGGTTCTGACAACCCCCTCCCCCCGCCCCGATAGGCTGTTAGCACACCCTGTAAATAACAGTAAAGCCACAAGTAGATACGCGCGTGTTAGAAAGGAAAAGAAGCGCAAGACAGAGGTGGAAAAGACAATGAGGCTGTTGAAAGTCTGGCATGATCTGTCCCAGACCCTGGTTCTGTGCTTGACCAAGTTCAGTTCCCAGTCAGCTGGCTTATGCACTTTCTGCCCCTTTCCCCTACTTGCTGTGGTTTTCCCCGTACCAGAGGTGCAATCTCAGGTGTCAAGGCTGACTTCTAGAACCCATCTTGTGCAGGTGCCGTATCTGGAATTAGATTCCCCATTCTTATTCCCAGGGGAGGTGAAACCTGATGAAGTCACGGCCTCGGCAGCCCTAGAGGTACCCCCAGTGGGTGTGCGAACCACAGATGCAGCCAAGCCCTTGCCCCCTTCCCCCCCAATATACTGCCGTGACCGGGCTCCACTAGGGTTGGGGGGGTTCTCTCAGTGGTCCCTGATACCCAGTGCCTGGGCCCCCTTATCTACCTCCCCTCGGTGCATCTGAAACACTTAAGGGAGCTGGGGGGAGGGAGATGGGTTGCAATGCCACTCTGACCACCGGGGAGGGAGATGGGTTGCAATGCCACTCTGACCACCGGCAAGTGGAAGTCTTCAAAGCGGCCCGGTTCTATTCTATGTGCACCTGCCCACAACAGACAACGCAGGTGCAGTGACATGAAAGGACACAGCCAGGTGTGGCATCCACCATGGCTCAGAAGCTCCATGTGACTAGTGCCCACTGATCTCTTCTTTATCCCATGGGCATACCGTCCAGTATTTCAGCAAGGAACATGCCTAGTCAAGAGAGCCGCCATACTTAGCCCTAAGCTTCCCAGCAGGCAGTTATTGTCATCTGCTGTCCCCCCGACTCCAGAGTCATGTGGGCAATTGGGGGAAGTCTTACCCTAAGCGTGGAGTTGCCTGGTAACACGCCTGAGACTCTACCTTCAGCAGGTTTCCAGGGGAACAGAGCTCGAAAGTTACCCCGCAGTCAAATGCGCTCGCAGAGGAGGGGAGGGGTTTTGTTAACTACTTAGTAGTAAGAAAAGTTCATATCTTTTAGCCTCTCTTTTTGGCCCCTATAAGGACAGGTAAGTGAAAGTTGGTTGTGCCCTCCCCCTGTATGTTAGAACAGGGATCTGCTTCCCATCACAGCCACAGCAGGCTTCCTGCCCTCCAGTGGCCTGTCCTTTGTTATTCTTCTGAGTAAGGGCAGGAAAAGTTATGGACAGAAGGGTGGGCATCAGTCAATTCGAAGACAGTAAGTAGAAAAAGCCAGGCCTGAGGTTGGCCGCTCACCCTCACAGCCCTCTCAGAAACTGGCCACTTCACTGGGTTCCTCTGGATTGGGGATGAGGGGAACGTTCTTTCAAATCCCTCAGCGAATTTTCTGAGGTCTTTTGTCTCAGGAAACAGGGCATTCCCTCCCTGGCCTACATTTATTCAGAGATTTTTTCAGAAGAGGTCATCTTGGGGTAGAAGTGGGCATGGACATGAGTCCATTTGGGCGGCAGTGGACCAGAACCGCACTCCCCCTTGTCTTCCATAGATCAAGGACACCTTCCTGAGGACTTACACGGACGCCATGCAGAATTACAATGGCAACGATGAGAGGAGCCGGGCGGTGGATCACGTGCAGCGCAGCGTAAGTCCCAGGGAAGGAGACTGGGCTGGCCACCGCCCGTGCCGTCAGGCCTTCGTCCTGGGGGGCTGCTGGGGGTGGGGGGCCGTCAGCCTTTTCTCTTGACTCTTGCTCTGCGGTCCTGTGTCCAAGAGTTCACACCCAGCACTGGTCCAGGAGCCAGTTATCCGGGCCATTGGTGTCAAGAGGGCCCCCTGCCTGTGGCTTGCCTTTCGTCAGTATGAATTAGGAACACCCCAAGGAAAGCTAGCTTGCCCTGAAGATCTGAAGCCTCGAAAAGGAGGCAGTGGGTGTAGGCAGCCTTGCTGAGCATTCTGGAAGTGGTGTGTATAGGCTGGGTGGAGAGCTCACATGAGCCGTGTTTACCGGCACGGGCGGTGTAGTGGGGTGGGCAGGGGGCCTAGGAGAAGCCGAGGGTCTGGCGGGAGTGGGAAGGCCCTAGGCTGCCTGATGCTTTGCAGAGGAGATGAGGAACATGGTGGTCTCGTGCCTGGAGGTGCTCAGGGGGTAGGTGCCGGTGCTCAAGCTGATGGCCCATCTGGAGCACCCGGGGAAGTTTTGGGTTTGGGGTGTTTTTTGCGTGTTTTGTTTTGTTACTTCAGAAGCAGTATTTTTTTTGTCTTTTTGGTATTTTGATAAAAATTCAAACTTAACCGAAAAGTTGCTAGAAGAATGTAAGGAACTAGCTACCTTTTACCCAGTCACTAATCCATTTCCACTTTTGCCCCATTTCCTTGAATACTCTTTATGTCTGGGGTTGGCACATCTTTTATGGAAAGGGTCATATGGTAATTAGGCTCTGAGTGTGGTACAGTCTCTGCTCTTATGGCACAGAAGCGGCCATATTGTGTAAATGGGCAGGCGTGGCTGTGTCTCAGTGAAACTTGATTTACAAAATCAGGCAGCTGGTGGGCTGTAGTTTACCAACAACAGCTCTCTCTTCCTCTGTGTACATCATTCTCCACCCTAAACCATTACTTACCAGTAGAGATCTTGTAGATCTATAAGGTCTAAAAAGAGCTTTTTAGTTTTGTTAATGTTTATTTATTTTTGCGAGAGCGTGACCACGAGAGGGGGAGGGGCAGAGAGAGAGGGAGACGGAGGATCTGAAGCGGGCTTTGCACTGACAGCGGAGTCCGGACTCATGAGCCGTGAGATCGTGACCTGAGCCGAAGTCGGCCGCTTAACCGACTGAGCCACCCAGGCACCCCTAAAAAGAGATTTTTAAAACCATTTTTGTCTCGGCTTCCCCATCAGTATCCTGATTTAGTTGATCTGTACCTTCACTAGCACCCAACTATTGATTTTGATGCTGATCCAGGCCAGAGAACCTACTGCTTTGCTTTGTGGACTTGGTAAGGAAGCCAACACAAAACGCAATCTAGGATTGACTTCCTTTTTCTCAGTCCAGTTGAGCCTCCCGGTGAATATAATAGTTAATGGAGTCTCAGCTCATCTGTACTCACCAAAGCTGTGCCTGTTCACTCAGGGCCTCGGCCCGTGTTTCTCTTCTAAACGGTGCAGGGTCGTGAGGGAGGAGACCGCTATGTCTTTGACCTGCACCCTTTGGCTCTTCCCCTCCCCCGTTAACAGCTGAGCTGCTGTGGCGTGCAGAACTACACCAACTGGAGCACCAGCCCCTACTTCCTGGAGCGCGGCATCCCCCTGAGTTGCTGCATGAACGAAACCGACTGCAATTCCCAGGATCTACACAATCTGACTGTGGCGGCCACCAAAGTTAACCAGAAGGTACACTTCCTGTCAGCCCCGACGGGATCCGTGGTGAATGTTTGGGGGAGGGCTTTTTGTTGTTGTTTCTATGGAACTGTGACAAACGGGTTAGAAATGTCGTCCAGGAGAGAGTGCGGGATCTTTCTGCGCAGCCCTTTATTGCCTGGGAGAGGCACTCGAGGCTGTCCGCTCCTGAAGGAGTGAGCTGTGAGTCAGCAAGAAGCTACCAGGCGTAGTTAGGGAGGTTTAGCTACGGTTCCTGTTCACCCTGGTGCGGATGTCAGACAGGGAATGTTGCCTTTCTTCTTTCTGGCTGTCTTTCTTCTGCTTAATCTACCTTCTAAACATGGAATTATTCACAGCTGGGTGCCACTCCTTAGCAGGAAGGGGGACTAGAGTTGACAGACAACATCTGCTCCTGCCAGGAGGGTGGCCTTTATTTTAGGGCGTTCTCGGCTCTAGGAAAAGAAATCAGCAACTCCGCTTCAACTCACTGTCAGAATCCTGACTCCCAAAGAAATCAGAGAGAGGGAGAGGGAGAGAGAGAGAGAGAGAGGAAAAGACGGGCTAAAAGAAATCTGCAAGGTAGCATGTACTAAAAATGAAGGAAATAAAATTTCAGTAGTCAGAGAAAAAAGGAAGACCAATTCTGTATCCCACTTCACAGAGAATATGATGAAGGCATGATAAAACTGTGTGAAGGGGGTCTGTGTTCTTAAATGTTTAGAGAAATTCCAGATAAAAAATATGTTTTGGTAAAACAGAAGGGAGGGGAAAAAAACGCCCTATTGTTGACTTTACCTGCTGTTCCGCAGCCATCGGGTAAATTATCTTTTCTTACTAAGATAAAATTCTGTTCTTGCAAGGTCTTCAAAACTTGATGTGATCTGGGCCAACTACTGAATAATTCATAGAAGATAGCCATGTTCTCAAGATTAGAATGTTAAGAAATGGTTCCTATATTTTACCCATTTAATGTTGGTATTTGTAGCATAAATGCTACAGAGCATTGTTGCCATTCTAGAAGCTCATTCTGTCATTCTGGGCTTATCGCTTGCTACTGGTGTCGTGAGGTTAAGATGTTCAGTACTGACTGCTTCCACTTCCTGTCTTAGCTCAGAGGACATCTGCTCCTACTGGAATTTTCTTATGCATCCAAAGCGTGAGGCTTCCTTTGCCTCTCATCAGTAAGGTGACTTCTGGTTTCCTTGTGGACATCCCCACTGAGCCCCCATAGATGTTGTTATGCTGCCATTTTACGAAGCGCCGAGCATACCCAGCTGCAGTGGACGCTCCAATTTATAAAAGATAAGAAATGCTTTTGGCTGTGAGACGTTGGCATAGCAAAGTCTCAGGAGGTCGTTTGTTGAAGCAGGCAGCCATCAACCTGGATAAAGTCTTCCATTACAGCGAAATTTCCTTTGTGAAAGGTGGAGATCTACAAGTCAGGAAGGAGCATGGGCTCTGGAGTCAGACTCCAGTTTAAATTCTGGCTCAGCCACTTGCTGGTTGTGCAGCCCCGATCGAGTGACTTACCCTTTCTCCGTCTTCTTTTTCGCATCAGTAAAAGGGAGATAATCATCCCCCCCCCCCCCCCCCACCTAGGATTGATACGAGGATTGAGTGACATAAAGTATCTAAAGCACAGTGCCTGGCCCAGAGTATAGACAAGAGAAACGTGAACTGTGATGTTAAATGTTAACTGTGACGTAAACATCACCCTGATGATGGTGAGGTCTGTCTTCCACTACACCACACCGTGTCCTTTATTAGGAAAGATACCGCAGGGCCCCGGCTGGAGGGTCTTTTGTTACTATTCAGAAGCCAGTTGAGAGCCGTAGCCTATAGTGCATCTCTGTGATCCTTAGAAAGAAAGATAGGGTAACATTTTTTCCATTTCATTGATAACCTACAAATTGACCTCACTCCCTGCCTCCCCACCCCACCTCCTGCCCCCATGCTGCTTTACGTTTTCTTGGCCACCTCAAATACCTGGAAAAGGTGCCTAATTCCTCCGACCTGGCTTTCTCCATGGAGAAAAAGTGAAAACTGAAATTTGTCTACTAAGTCTTATTAGATATTCCCATTCAATGCCCACACGAACCACTGAGATAAGTTCTTGGGTCTGAGGCTCAGATACCCCACCTGTAAGAGGCAGGAGATGGGGACGACGTGAAGATACTAATAGTAGATACTTGTAAGTGTTAGCCACCCCCCAGCTCCCTCCCCTGGGAGGCTTAACTACTGCCACATTGTAGTTCTATGGAATCCTGTTGTCTAGAATAAATATATTCTAAATCCCTGTAGATCTTTTGGTGTCTTGAACCCTGTGCTTTAATAGCACAGAAGGATGACTCTTGGCTCTTTCCTGGCAGCCTGAGAAACCTACCTTGTACAAATAATGGGCAGAGAGCAGGGGGGAGGTGAGAACAGTTAAACAGGATGTTTATTGTTTTGGGTGAGGGATGGAATTTATTTTGGTTTTGTTAGCAGGATGTTGAGATAGCTGCAGGTTCACATGGCTAAACAGCATTGACTGAGCCCCTACTCCATAGGAATTCTTGACCTTTTTTAAGAACAAGAGGAAGTGAGATGGTTATTCTGGTTGGCCGCTACTGATACACCTCTTCCCAGAACCTGCCTGGGACGAGCTGTCTACTCCTCATATCAAACATCTGCCACTGACAGCTGTTTCCCACTGGCGACTGTGTTGATTTCGACATGCTGAGAGGGCAAGCAAATGACCTATTCTGTTTCTGGATGTTTCCTAGGACACTTAGCAGGTCTCTGTAGATTTATCTCACACCTGGACCACCAGGCTTTCATTTTAGGAAATTAAAAGGGATTGTTGTGGGCGGGTAAGATCACGGTGTGGTGGGGACCATGGCGTGGGATACAAACACGGCCTGTGTTCTGATACCACAGCAGTCCTTGTGGTCTGCAGGTCTGTGCTGAGATCTGGAGGATGGGCCTGTGGGTCCATGTGGTGAGTAACGGAGATGAGTCTAGAGATGGAAAGCATTTATTTCTGCCTTGCCCTTACACTGTGGAGACAACAACAAAAAAAGCGAAATCAGTTCCATCCTTCTCATTTTAAGTAACCCTCCCTCTGATAGGCTTCATTAATTTGCTTTCTTCTGTGGAGTGAAAAACCATGTGAGAACTTTTCTTCTAGAATAGTACTCCTCAAGCTTTAAAGGGCATATGAAACATCTGGAGATATTGGTCACATTCATTAAAATTCATTAAAAATGAATAACCTGGGGATTTGGCAGCTTCTGGAGTCTGGAGCGAGACCTCAGATTCTGCATTTCTAGCAAACTCTCAGGTGATGGTTGCTGTTGCTGCCCCTGGAAGAGCCCTACTTTGAGAAGCCAGGTTTGGAGAGAACGATTTTGTCACTATTGCCCTAATGGCGGGAACCTCATTTTTCTGGTTTCACTTGCTGATGTGGCGTGGGCTTATCAAAAATGTGATTGATTGTGGAATCTCCTACAACAGAATAGAAATCATGCATTAGCAAAATGCAGAATCCAAGTTCATAGGAAAAATATCTATGCCAAAATATATTGCAGAGTAAGAAACTCACCCACCTTGCTTCTCTCTGGTTTGTATGGTTGGGTTTGTGTTTTCATATTTTGAGCTGACCTAACACTGGTGTTGGGCTGAACTTCATTCCTCCACCCGACCGTCACTGGCCTGGAGAAGATACGGTCATGACGGCCACCTCAGCAAAGCTCTGTCTTAGTTGCTACCATTTGGCAAAGTGTTCAAATATCCATCTCTCTTCTTTTCTCGCCTTGAATTATTTCTAACCCAACCTGTTCTCCCTTCCACCACCTTTTGAAAAGTAGTTTGGTTTTATACTTTCACTAGTAAAAATGAAATCAGCAAGCAATCTTCTACAATAAAGAGAGAATCAATTTGCAGAACTCCTCATAAGCAGTCATATATCTCCTTTCCCACCCGCCCCCAGCCGTCAAATTTGCGTCAGCTAACCAAGAAGTGTAGTTTTCCCATTGCATCGAAAACGTGTCAAGGGCACCGGGGTGGCTCAGTCAGTTAAGAGTCCGACTTCAGCTCAGGTCATGATCTGACGGTTCATAGGTTTGAGCCCCGCGTCGGGCTCTGTGCTGTCAACACAGCTCTTGTCCCCCTCTCTCTTCCCCTCGCTGGCTGGCTCTCTCTCTCTCTAAAAAATAAATACACATAAAAAAAGGAAACATGTTAAAGCACTGCTGCTACGTTAATGTACTTCTCTGCAGACAGACTAAGGCTACATAAAATATCACTCATTAGAAGGTACAGCATTGGTAGAATTTTCGTAAGTTACGAGAAATATTACAGTGTTAAATTTTGAGTTTAAATATGGGAGACGTGTTTTTTTTTGTGTTCTTCAGATATTATTACAATTTAGTGTGTCTTTCTTGATAAGCAAGAATCCTTTTTCCCCCTTTTGAAATCAATGTCTTGATTTTTGCAGACTTTAGACATTTAAGTAGAAGCCCTCTCTCAGAAAACTGGAAAAAGACCATGTCTTCTGAGTCTGTTATGTCAGTTCAGAAATCTAGGTTGATGTGGTCCAGTTTCAAATAAATATACACACACGCATGCATGCACACGGGCACACGCACACACAGAGTTCAACCTGTTGGGTACTTAACAGGAAGAGTCCACTTTTGCCTTTGCATTATGGGCGATACACAAACTGTGGTGCTTGCTACCTAGACTAGGTTGATAAAATGTAATCCTGAAAAACAACAGTGAAAAAACTTGTTCAGCAACATTGTTGAACTCCAACCAGATCGTTTATTTTAAAGAAAGGTGATTCACATTATCAGTATCAAACTACCATTGAAATTGGTAAAACTTGTGTTGGTTTGAATCACGTTTGAAGATTTCATAGTACGTTATGGGGAAATTCACTTCATTTTATGGATAAAGTCAACTGACTCCAGAAATGGGAAGTGACTTGTCCAAGGTCACATAGTAAATTTGTGGAAAAGAGGACTTTCAGACATAGGTTTTTTTCCCTGTTTTAAAAAAAATAAAATAATGATCTCCTTAGGAAGAACCCCAAAACACCATAAAGGTGGCAGGCATTCAAACACCTTCTCTAACCAGATGATTTCACTTTATTTTTCTGAGATGTTGTCATTTGTTGTCAAAATGCTAGTAACTATGTTTGTGATGCTGAGTCTTTCCGTGCAAGGATGTGGAATGCCTTTGTATCCTTCGAGTCTGCTTCCCTACCTCTACACCATTTGCCTCATAGATCTTACAGATTTCCTGCTATATTTAATCCTACTACGGAAACATTTCTGGCTGAAAGAATATATCTGGGACTGGCTTTAAAATAATCCAGCCAGGGGAGGAGAGGTGAGGAGCTCTAAATGAAACAAGATTGGCCACATGTTAATTGCGAGGTTAGAGAAGGAGTTACTTCGGGGTTCACTGTACTACTCTCTGTGCCTTTCTGTATGTTTGGAATTTTTCTGATTTTTTTTTAAGTTTGAAAAGAATGCTAATGAGAGTTCCTAGGGTGAGTTGCAGTTGTACTTGCTGACTGCGGGGTCAGAATGTTTGCTGGGAGTGTCGCAAGTTAACACAGCCCAGTCTGGCCTGGGTAAAACACATCTCTGAGGCCACCGCGCTCTCTCTCTCTCTCTCTCTCTCTCTCTCTCTCTGTCTCTCTCTCTCTGTCTCTCTCTCTGTCTCTCTGTTTGCAGGGTTGTTACGATCTGGTGACCAGTTTCATGGAGACAAACATGGGGATCATCGCTGGAGTGGCTTTTGGAATCGCGTTCTCCCAGGTAGCCTGCGTCATTGTGCGGTCAGGCCTGTCCTTCCCCAGCCTCCTGCCCTGGCCTCCCTCCCTGGTCTCCGGATTCCCCTCCTGCCTCCCTGTTCCTTGGGGAAGGCTGATAGATGGGGTCAGAGCTCCTTGCTCATTAGTCCTCAGGTCATCTGTTTATTGATTTTCCTTTTTCAACTTAAATGAAGTTTTGCCATCAAGGGAATATCGGTTACAGTTCAACTAATGACTAGCTCCAGAAAACAACTTGCTTCTTCTGTAGGTCAAATGGAGGTTAACTGAACAAAGTGCTGGCTTAATTGGAGCATAAACAACTCCAAGCATCAAATGGCTGATCTGGATTTGGGGGAGGCTTTTTTTTCCTGGTTGACCTGTCCCGGTTTTGTTCTTAGTTCCTGTCGATTATGCACGAGACGTCTCCTTTTCCAGAAAGTCTACATTTAGCAAACTTCATCTTTGTGATCATTGTTTTACTCCTAAGGACTATTGGTTCTTAGAGGAAACTGAATTTTTGTATATTAAATTTTATATCCCTATATCCCCACCCAGTGTCTATAAAATAGTAGGGGAACTAATTCTGCACATGAAGTGAACAACACATACTCAAGGATGGAACAAGATTAAACTAAATCTAAAAATCTAAATCTAAAAAATTTGGCCCTCCTCCACAGGCCTCTGATCTTGCAGCCAATGATACATTGTTGCTATGATATTGCTATGGGTAGAAGGATTGGCATGTATACTCAACAACCAAATGAAAACTTTATGTATGTTTAACTCGGAATTTTTTCAGACCAACAGATCGTTTTTCTAACAAAGCCTAATTAATGTTCTCTCTCTCAGTCCTGTCTCCACCACTCTAATTTCCCCTGCCTGAATTCAATATTGGCTCTCTCCGACTATGCTTCCCTCTTCCCGACGCCCCCATACCTCCTTCCTTCCTGCCTCATAATGCAAATGTACTTTTTTTAGCCAAGTTTGTCCTTAAGACTTTTTTTTTTAATTTATTTTGAGAGAGATGGCAAGAGTGGGGAAGGGGCAGAGAGAGAGAGACAGAGAATCCCAAGCAGGCTCCGTGCTGTCAGCACAGAGCCCCACACCGGGCTCGATCTTACAAACTGTGAGATCATGACCTGAGCCAAAATCAAGAGACGCTCAACCAACTGAAGCATCCAGGCACCCCCATCCTTAAAACTTTGTAATTGAAATATGGCACATATAGAAAAATGCATTAATTATAGATGTGCAACTTAATAAATTAGCACAAAATGAACACACCTTTATGTTACACCTGTGTAACCTTCACTTAGATCAAAGACTAGAACATTGCCCTAGTAGTTTTTGCAAAGAGAGGGTTTAGGCTCAGGTGTGTCGAAAAGCTTTTCTTCCTCAGTGGTTACAAAATCCCGTGTGACATTTTATGTCACAAGAGCGTGTGGAATCATCCAACAGGAGTGTGTGCTCCTTCCAGCAGTTTTAAAATTCTTTTACCACACTTCGTTTTTTGTAGCTCAGGAAATGAATTAAACCCTCAACACACCAACACACAGACACAGAGTGACACCACAAACAGTGCCAATGCGTCTCCAAAGACGTTTCGCAGAAAGTTGCTGCCCCGCCCTTTCTTCCGATTGCTATCATACTTGAGTAGTAACACTTCAGTGACGTATCTGTAATGGCCAGGGGACATTGTAGAGGCTCCAGGACATCATGTCCGATATAGTTGTGCAAGGTGCACTTGAGAGCTTGCACGTCCAGTTTACCACATGTATATGTGCTGTCAGGTTAACGCCTCCGACAGGCCAGGCTTGTGCTTGGTGACTGAGGACAGCTGTCCCGTTGGAAGAAGGGATATAGGTCTCCCCTAATGGCTATCCTAGAACCGTAAAGGAACATGATGTCAGTATTCTCCATGGGGAGAAGAGAGCATCACAGAGCCTGGAATCTCATGGAGAAAACCTATCATCCAAGAATATTACTGCGTAGCCATGAGGGGGCACAGGGGATTCTCCTATTTTCATTAGTGAGGTGAACCAAGTCATGAAGGATCTGATTAAGACCTCGCTTCCACTTCAATCTCATGCTTCCCTGTGGAGGGGTGTGTGGGGATTTATGCTTTAGACCAATTGCCTGATGAGCATTAAGCTGTCTGCACTAACCTTGAAGAAATCCCCAACGTGGGGATGGTCGAGTTTGTTCTGTGGCCCTCTAGGGCAGTGAGAGAGGGGCCGAAGCCCCTCAAGGAACCCCCAAACAAACTCTCTGCAGGGATTCTAGGTCTCATCAAGGTCCCACATAGTGGTTGGGATGAGAAAACAAAACACAAAGCCCGGTGGCCTTGCATAGCTAATACCATCCACCTACATGACCAGACAGGTGCAGTGGTACAAGACTTGGGACCTGCCATGCTCAACTTGGGGCAGGGAGAAGAAGAGCCATCGCTGGCTTTCACTAGCCTGATGTGCTAGCAGCTGCAGTTTTTAATGGTGCCAGCAGTCTCGGGGCTCCTGGAAGCTGGAGTTGGCTTCCAGGTACCAGTAGATCCATCCACGGCCTCTCTGGAACAGTGGTGGCCACTTACTAGATGCCTATTCAGGTAGAACCAGCAATACTGACTCTAGTCAACAACCCAGAACGGAAGCTTTAGCCACAAGTGTTCAAAATTTTGAAGATCAACGCCAGAGTAAAACTCAGCAAATGTTGGCTCGTTTAGATGAATCAGTCATGTCAGCCTATGTCTTGGCCCTCCTATACTAATGGAAGTTCTACTGAGTAGAGGCCAAAGTAGGTAGGAAAGAACAGAGCATGCTCTCATGTGCTTGCCGGCTCTCTCTCTCTCTCTCTGTCTTCCCCTTTCCTCACCTGCCCTCTACCTGCTCCTTGCCCTTTTCCTCACCTGCTCTTGTGACATCCATCATTCTCATCTGTCGGGACAAACTGGCCTTGCCCATCTGTTGTGTCAGAAATTAAAGGTGGTATAAAGTACAAGGAAAACTAAGCCAAGTCTAGCCTTTTAATACACTGTGCAAACTTTGTCCCGTTAGCCACGTTAGCTAACTTAAAGCCCTTGAGTTCTGTTTGTGGACAGCAGGAATTGGGCAGGCATTTGAGGCTTCTCTCCACAAACTTCCATTGCCTGAGCCCTCTCAAGGGAAAGCCCGCTTGTCTGGACTGGACGGACAGGTCCCACTGCCCTAGAAATTTGTAGCAGGAGATTGGAGTGTTTTGAGAGGGTATCTCCTCCCTGCATCTTTGAAAGCTTCTCTTTTACTCAAGAGAGCTTGGAGAGACACACACTCAAGCAGAATGTATGTGCATATTTGTGCACGAGAGAGGAGAGAGACAGGGAGAGATAGAGCGAGAGAGAAACGGAGGGAACAAAACTGAGAATATCACCTCCCCTGCTCCTAACATGGCCTGGAAGCCAAAGGTGAGGGTGTCTGGGTCTGGACACTTACTCCATTTGTGACGCCCCTTCCCACCTTGTTTGGCTTTCTGCTGTGTGTTGCAGGGGAGAAGTGGTAACGCTTCTGCATCCAATGTAAATAGACACAGGGCTTCACTAGGCTGGATTAATTCTCCACATCACAAGATGTTACAGTCCTGAGTGGGGCCGGTAGAGGCGTTTTCCAGAAGGGGGGAGACTTGAATGGCTTGCTTGAGATTAGGCTGCTCTTCTAGATCCAGGATTATAATTCTGACTTCTCTAGCTGGCCTGCTATGTCAAATCTTCGGGCCAAAGATCCCTCTTGTTCTTGCCTCAGGTGTGGCACCTAAGGGAAACTCGTTGTGTGCTTTCATAATGCAAGGGTTTGAGTCTGTGGGATTGAAAGCAAGAAGGTACTCCTCACAAAATACAGATCCTCCTCCTACCCATCCATGCTCTGACCCTCACCCCTGCAGAGCCTCCCCCAGGGCCCATAGGCTGCTGGGATGATTCATTATGAACCAGGATTTCTTTTCTGGGACCTGTTGACCTCTCCCATGTAGAGGGCAGGACAAAGCTGTTGATAGCCTGGATGACACATGGCCAAAGAAAGTTAATGGAGCTATTTACTTACTCCTCTTTCAGGGCCTGAGATGGTCCCAGATAGCATTTGTACAGTTTTGTGTCAAACCAGATTCCTTGGCACTTTCCCAAAGACTTGGAAGTTCTATTTAGTTTCCCACTGAAGTCATTAGCGTAAAATCTCCACAGGCATTATAAAGATCTAAGTTTTTGATCTATTGCTTGTCACTTTCTTATTAAGAAACTTTCTTATTAAGAAAGTTGCCTTGGGCACCTGGGTGGCTCAATTGCTTCAGTGTCCGACTTCGGCTCAGGCCACCATCTCGCAGTTCGTGGGTTTGGGCCCAGCATCAAGCTCTGTGCTGACAGCTCGGACCCTGGAGCCCGCCTCGGATTCTGTGTCTCCCTCTGTCTCTGCCCCTCTCCTGCTCACACTCTGTCTCTCCCTCTCTCTCAAAAATAAACATTAAAAAAAAGTTGCCTTTACAACTTTGCCATCCTCCCTCCGCCCCTCAGCTATCAGGTCTTGGGCCACATTTGGTTCCCATGGTGATGGCAGGGAGGACGCCCTTGGCCTATCTCCTCTTACATCGCTTGCCTTTGCTGACATGGGCAACCCACCCCCCAGCCCCTCTCTCCCACCTCTAGGAATGTGCCCTGTTGCTGTGATTTGCAGAGCCCCAGTGATGCAATCCACGTCCCTAGAGCTTTGCGGCACCCAGGCCGCTCAGCCATCTATGTGAGAGCGCCTTGAGAAAGCCTGGAGTCACCCTTTTGTTAAGTAGAGGGCCTTTCTTCTCTCTCCCCCCTCCCTAGTTTCTCGGTTCTTGAAGCAGCAGAACCTCCCAGAGGTTTTCATGACCCAAAAGAAAGTAGAATACAGTACCGACAAGGCAGAGAGTGGGAAAAATAAAAGGTTACCTCCAAAAATTAGACAGAGACTAAAACTCCATAGGCTGTATGATATTAGGCATTTCACCAGCCACAAGAATGGCGAGTGGTGGTTCTGGGGTCTCCGTCCTGAGGGGTTTCCAGCATAAGAGACCAGGTCTTTTCTGCCTCCGTCTGGGGTTTAAAGCAGGAGTCTGTCCAAATGCCTACGTACTGCATCCTTAATACATATGAGCAGTGTGGTCCTCAAAGGCAGCCTGGAACCCCACAGAACATACCTCTGCTCTTTGAGGTGCTTTTTACATATATCTAACCTGAGAAAAAGTATCATCTAAATAAGGATGGACTTCTCCGTCTAGTGGCAAGCAAGCATTTGTCCTCCCCCTGAGTCTTCCATGACTTTGGCTGAACAGGCTTTCTGTTATGTACCCCCCAAATCATTTGGTAATAGCTGCTATTAAGTGTAGGATGCTTCCCCCCAAACCCTGACTTTCCCTTAATTGGTACTTATGGAGGTGAGAGATCAAAGTTTCTTGCAAATATGATTAAAAATGCAGTAGCAAATTTAAAATCAGTAACTCCAGGGCTGCCTGGGTGGCTCAGTCAGTTGAGCGTCTGACTTTGGCTCAGGTCATGATCTCACAGTTCTTGAGTTCAAGCCCCATACTGGGCTCTGTGCTGACAGCTCAGGGCCTGGAGCCTGATTCGGATTCTGTGTCTCCCTCTCTTTCTGCCTCTTCTCTACTTGTGTGCGCTCTCTCTCTCTCTCTCTCTCTCTCTCTCTCTCTGTGTCTCTGTCTCTGTCTCTCATAAATAATAAATGAATTAACTTAAAAATAATAATTTTTAGAATCTGTCTTTTTCCATGGGCAAACAGGAAGGTGTGTTTATGCCCCAGAAATATACACTAAAGTAAGTTTAAAAGCAAGTAGCTTTTATTTGTGCCAATATTTTTAAAAGTTACTGTTTCTGTGAGAAGGTATGTCCAGTGCTTAAGAATGATGCCGTTCCCGTTCTGGAAAGAAAAAAAAGTGGAGGCACATGCTCTATTTCCTTGAAATCAGAGATTTTGGATACAAGCAATACTTAAACACTCTAAAGAGATTTCGGGCTGTACGGCTCATGAATTGCCACAGAGGCCAGGAGCGTCGGAAAGTACTGAATTCTAGCAGCGTTGCAAACCATGAAGCATAATGGTAACTATCGTGTTTCAAGCACACATGAGCTCAACGAGAAAACACGAAACTGATAAGCTTCCCAAAGAAAGAAGAGTTTAGGAACTCGAAATCAAATGAGGAGATGCCCACTGAAAGCCCTCTCTCTCTGAAGTTTGCAAAATGAAGCAGAAAAGAACCCCCAGTAATGTGAGACGGAGGAGGTATTCTGGAAAGGACAGGGTCTAGGCTGAGCTGTAGGGGTGGGGGACAAGGAAAGGGGCTGTCCTCCTCCAGGGGAACAGGTGGAGCTCAATGTGAGTTACCAGTGTGGTTTGGGGGAACATTCTTTCTCCTCCCCTGAGCCCGTTGTTTTATCTGGAATGTTGGGATGGTAACATTGTACAGGGAGGTGGGAAGGGTTAGAGAGCTGGATATACTCGAATATGCTATTCCTCTAATGCTCCCATGTTTTTTTGGCAGAAATCTGGGTTTTAAACATTCCCACTATGTTCTGGCATGGCAGTGGTCCTGGAAAATGGCAGTTGTAATGAAAAGGGACGAGCTACGAGGTTCAAAGTCCTTACAGTCATGGGGGGGTGGTGTTTAATGTGTCACTTGCCATAGAATTCTCGAGGGTACAGCCACGGTTCCTTTGGTGGTTTGGTGCCATGTGCACAGGACTGTGTATCTTGTGGCACAAAATGAGGTCGGCCAGAGCCTTGGTAGGAGGGAGGGCGAGCCCAATAAGGTGGTGGTTGTTCCTTACCTGACAGAGGCTATAGTTTTTATATTTCACAGCATGGTTTTACTTTTGAAAAGGAAGATAAGAATCTAAGATTTCAGCAAGAGAGGTAGCCAGATGGACGGGAACCTGAACGGGTGGGTGGAAAGCCAACAGAACAGAGGTCAACACTGGGACCTGGTGTGGGCTGCACGTGTTCCGCCTGTAAGAGAAGGGCAACTACCTGGACTGCGCTGAGTGCTTCTCTCACCCAGAAGCCTTGTTTAAACACAAAGTCTTTATCCTTTAAGTTTATTGATTCTGAGAGGGAGGGGTAGAGAGCGAATCCCAAGCAGGCTCCTCACTGACAGCACGGCATTCGATGCGGGGCTCAAACCCACGAACCGGGAGATCATGACCTGAGCCGAAACCGAGAGTCGGAGACACTTAACCAACTGAGCCAGCCAGGGGCCCCTTAAACACCACTTCTGGGCCCCACGCCTCAGAGTGTGGTCCCACACGTCTGACGTGAGGCCCTGAGAATTTGCATTTCTGACAGGGTTCCGCGGCATGCTGATGCTGCTGTCCTGGGGCCACACTTGGAGTGACACTGCGCCAGATTATCTGTAAAGGTCATTCCCACCTTTGATCCAGTAAAAAAAAAAAAAAAAAAAAGGCCAATTGCTTAAGGAGAAGGGACTCCATGTGGCCAAGAGAAGCTGCAGGCCTCTTATCTCAAGTGCACAGTCAGGTTCCTGTCCAAAGAATGCTGATCCTCCAGAGTCAGGAATGAGAATTTTGGTTTCCAATAAGCAGAACAGACGTGCTTGAGGATGTTTTGATGGTGTCACAGCAGCTTTTATCAGATCCACCTGTGCTACTGAAGTCAAAGTCTTGTGAGGAGGTGGGGATATCCTGCTCTCTGTTGTTCCAGAGCCCCTAAAACCTAGGAGTTGGGCCTTCAGTGTGGATGGGCTCGTTTAGGCCTAAAATATCTACACGGTTAGAGACAAAGAGAAAACCCTGATTTCCCCTTCCCCTCCCTAACACCTCCCTCTCACGAGCCATGACTTTCTTACTGGCAAACTCACCTGGTCAAGAAGAGTGTCTCCTTGTCTCAAGGAAAGAACTGTGCTCGCGTCAGCCAGGTATGGCTGAGGGGGCATACCACGTTGAGATCTCTTCCCAGTGCATGTGTTTACAGCTTTGAATTAAATGTTGGCCTTTTTGTTAAGACCTCACGGATTCCGTGGTCCTTCAGTGTTTTCACTACGCTCCTAACACGGGAACAAATTTAAATACTGCTTATGTGTCAAAAGTTGCTTTCAAGCGGCCAGAGCAAGCTGCAGTGGGACCTTATGGCCAGTTCTAGAGCCTCCAGCTGTCCTGCCTGAGCAGCGAGACTCCCGAAGTCTTCGACCCCACTGTTGAGATCACCTCTGATCTTTTTCTCTAGTGCTCTTTTCCTCACTCACATGCAAAAACCCTCAGTTGTCAAAAATTACATCCAGGGGTGGAGCCCGTGGGTGGCTCAGTTAAGCGTCTGACTCTTGCTTTCAGCTCAGGTCATGATCTCACGGGTTCGTGAGTTCGAGCCCCAAGTGGGAATGTGCGCCGACAGTGTGGAGCCTGCTTGGGATTCTCTCTCTCTCTCTCTCTCTCTCTCTCTCTCTCTCTCTCTCTCTCTCCCCTTCCCTCCCTCCCTCTCTGCCCCGTCCCCACTCATGCGCACACACGCCTGTTCGCGCGTGCGCTCTCTCTCTCTCTCTCTCGCAAAATAAGCGAACGTTTAAAAAATATCACATCTAGAGGGTCATAGGCGTGTGTCGTTCAGTGACTTGAGACTCTGGTCTTCGTTTCTCGTTCTGGCACCAGCTGATCGGCATGCTGCTGGCCTGCTGTCTGTCCCGGTTCATCACGGCCAACCAGTATGAGATGGTGTAAGGAGAAGGTGAGTGGATGCGGGGAGCGTTCAGTTTCGGGGTTCTCCCTTTGGGGCACATACTACCCTTCAAAGGGGCAAGGGTACCGCCTGGCCACTTAACTACTTGCTCGCTGGGGCACCTGTGCGTGTGCTGAAACCTCGTTTCCGTGGTGCTGGGGAGGAGATGCGGTCACTGCTCTTGTGCAAAATGTAGTGCCCTTTTCAGCCTGTCACCTTCTTTTCAGTCCTTATTAATGGTGAGGCACTCACATATTTTCATTTCTCTCATAGTCTTTCAAGAACGATGGCCTAAGAGACCTGTTTTAAAAAGGAACCACGGCAATCTTTGAAAGACTTGCAAAGGATGTCAGAGCACAGTGCATAACACACCTGTCCCGCGCTCCCTAACCCCCCACCCAGCGTGCAACTGACCCGCCCACACAGTCTCTGCTCCGCCTTCCAGCCCGCATCATGTGTAGCGTTCCGTTTTGTGAAGCCCCGTGTGCCAGAGTGTAGCCAGGTTCCCTGCATCCGGTCCTAGCGGACCCCACCTGAGGCCCCGTGCGCACCAGATCCTCCATCTGTACTTGGTCCGACTGCAGCTCATTGTAGGTGACTGGTCATCCCACCATCACTGGCCCGGCCGGGCCCTGCATGTAGTGTGGAAGGCTCCCGCTAGCCCTTCATCCTGATCGATAAACGCCATACCGCTTGATGTAGATAAGCAGCTAGCTAGCTGTTCTTCCGGCTTAACCTCCTTTGGTTTGGTTTTCCCTTTACTAAGGCTCTTACTACCTTCTTCAGGCTGCCTAGGATATGTAAAGAGATACATCAGTAATTGTCCATGCGGAGAAAAAAAAGCATGCGTCACGCACGAAGGGAACTGCTGAGCGTTAGGTGGCCTCCTCCTTGCTCATTATTGTTACATGCCTGGGTATGTGTAGACAGTTTAGTGCACCTCTGCCTCTCGGTTGAAACCTGTATAATCCTGTTACCAAGCCGTATTGTTACTTCCTGTGAAGGAAATATTACTTCTGTTTCTCCCCAATTAATTGCTATTGTGTTATTTTACTTCTGTATTTTTTCTTTGCATTGACATTACAGACATCGAGGACCTCATCGAATCAATTTAAAAATGAGTGTGAAGGGGGAACAAAGTCAAAATATTTTTAGAAGACCTTCAGAAACAATGCCTCTGTCTAGCATGCCAACAAGAATGCATTGATATTGTGAAACATTTGTGATACATGTATTAATAAATAGAATCACTACAACTTGCCTTGTTTTGTTCTTTGGTTGTTGTGTAAGTTTCTAAACACGTATTTCTATTTCATCTTGTTCCACGGGGGATTGGAGGAGGACCGCCTTCCACGCTGACACACGGCTCCACGCATGCTCTCACCCTACCGAAACAGCCTCGGGCAGTGTCAAAGCTGAAGGGTTAGGTTTTTTTTATGGACACTTCAGGAACTTAAAACATTTATCATGAACAGGATGTATTACTGTTGGCCGCAAAAAATAGATGCTTCGCATTATTTCAGGCTAGAGGCAGAAAGATTTCAGCGGTTTTCAAAAGTCTGAATGTCATTAAAACAAACCAACAAAAAAAGGAAATGAGCATCGATTCTCTCCTTTGTTGTTTCTAATGAGCGTGTATTTTTCCCTTACTTTTTTCTCCTGTGGATTGAAGGAAGATAGTCTAGAGAAGAAATGACATCATACCATGCTGTCATCCCCATGCCCTGCTTTATACTAAAGTATGGAATCCTTATACTTGGTTAAAAGAACGTTTTAGCAATAGGTACAGCATATGTTATCTGCGATCTGTATTTTCCTCCTGATGAGTCCCCTTAGGGGAAAAAAAAACTAGTAAAATATATATTGACCCCAAAAAAGTAGATCTAAAAAGCCCCCTCTTCTCTGTAGAACAACCTGTAATGAGGACAGAGATGGCATTCTACCCATATGCATTTATTAGCCTGAACATACATCGGTGCTTACAAAGGGCACTGCCCCACACCTTCAGATAGTTCATCTTCAAAAGATCAACATTTTTAGGGTCACCTGGGTGGCTCAGTCGGTTAAGCGTCAGACTTCAGCTCAGCTCATCATCTCATGGTTTGTGGGTTCGAGCCCTGCATTGGGCTCTGTGCTGACAGCCCAGAGCCCTGGAGCCTGCTTGGGATTCTTTGTCTCCCTCTCTCTCTTCCCCTCCCCTGCTCACACTCTGTCTTTCTCTCTCTCTCTCAAAAATCAATAAACATTGGGGCGCCTGGGTGGCTCAGTCGGTTGAGCATCTGACTAAAGCTCAGGTCATGATCTCACAGTTTGTGGGTTCGAGCCCCGCATCGGGCTCTGTGCTGACAGCTCAGAGGCTGGAGCCTGCTTTGGATTCTGTGTCTCCCTCTCTCTCTGCCCCTCCCCCACTCACACTGTCTCTCTCTCTCTCTCTCTCTCTCTCTCTCTCTCTCTCTCTTTCAAAAATTAATAAAAGTTAAAAAAAAATTTTAAAGGTCAACATTTTGAGACATTTAAGGTCTTTCTGAGAGTTTCTTTGGGTTTTTCTCTAACTTTTTGTGTTGTATCTGAGCTCATTAATATGTGCTAAAAAAAAAAGTGCTGCTTTAGTTCCTTCAGTTTTGGTTTGCAATTTTGGTTGTATTTTATTCTAGACATTTTGCAGTTTTCTTTAGGATTTATGCACTGAATCATACAGGAATTGTTTTGTTTTCTAACTTTCCAAATGTGTAGAGTTTGAGGCTGCATTTTTGTTCAAAACAACTTGGTTTGTGAGATAAAGAGTCTCTGTTATTTGCTGAGGCTTGCTTTGTGCCCTGGTATGTGGTTCCAGTTTGTTCTGTGTGTGCTTGAAAGGGATGTATATTTTCTGATTATAGGGTGCAGAGTTTGAGTAAGGTTGTAAATATATTCAAGTAGTAAATTTTAGGACTGTTCAAATTATCTGCGTTCTTAGGAATATTTTGTCCATTTGACCTATTGGGTTCTGAGGACGATGCCCTAAAATCCTCCACCGTGACTGTGGATTTTGTCGATTTTTGCTTCATGTATTTTTAAGCTATATTGTTAGGGACATGCAAGTTCATGATTATGTCTCATTGATGAATTATTTCCTTTGTCATTATCAACTGACCCTCTTTATCCCTAATTATGATTTTTTTCTTTTAAAGTTCATTTTGGCTGACGATTACAAATGTTAAGATTACTTTTCTTTTGATGAATATTTGCAAGGCTATTGCTCCAGACCCCTCTGCTTCCAGCCCTTTCTGTGTCATATTTCAGATGCATCTCTTAAACAGCATGTAGCTGCATATTTTCTTCTTTGGCTCAATATGAGAAAGTCTCAACCGAAAAGCTTAATCCAGTTATGGATTGTGATTATGGGTATACAGGATTTAGTTTTATTTCTAGCACATTTGTTTCCTGTCTACATTTCTTTCTTGTTTCTCTTCCCTGCCTCTTTTTTTTTTTTTTTTTTTTTTTTGGAAACTATACGTTATATTTATTCTTTTAGTGGTTAATCTTAATTTCTTTTTTTTTAATTTTTTTTAACGTTTATTTATTTTTGAGATAGAGAGAGAGACAGAGCATGAATGGGGGAGGGTCAGAGAGAGGGAGACACAGAATCCGAAACAGGCTCCAGGCTCTGAGCTGTCAGCACAGAGCCTGACGCGGGGCTCGAAATCACAAACCGCGAGATCATGACCTGGGCCGAAGTCGGCCGCCCAACCGACTGAGCCACCCAGGTGCCCCAATCTTAATTTCTTAATGTGTGTACTTGAAATATAAAGCTTTTTTAATTTTTTTTAATGTTTATTGATATTTGAGAGAGAAGGAGACAGAGCACAAGTGGGGGAGGGGCAGAGAGATGGAGACAGAATCCAAAGCAGGCTCTGAGCATCTAGCTGTGAGCTGTCAGTGCAGAGCCCAACACAGGGCTTGAACTCACGAGCAGTGAGATCATGACCTGAGGCGAAGTCCGATGCTTAACTGACTGATCCACCCAGGTGCCCCGAAATATAAAATTAATCAGAATCTCTATCTTCTTCCAAAATAACACAAAGACCTTGGAGTGTGTTAATTCTAGGCACTTCTCACTTAAATTCCATGCTTCTGTTGCCTGACATTGTGTTTCTACTGTCTCCCAAAATGAATCATGACCATCACTGTTTTTAGGGTTTATTTAGATTTACCTACCTGCATACCAGTTTTTTGTTCTGTTTTGTTTCTTTAACCACTGTTCCTTGCATCTCATCCTTTGGGGTTCAATTCTGGGTTTGTGCTTTCAGCGCAGAGCACGCTTCAGATCCTCTGTCCCCCTCTCTCTCTCTCTCAAAAAAGAAGACTCTTTTTTTCCCCAGCTTTATTGAGATATAATTGACATATAACATTGTGTAAGCTCAAGATGTACAGTGTGATACATGTATACATTGTGAAATGTTCACCACAATAAGGTTGGTTAACACATCCTTCACATAATTCCCAATTTTGTTATTGTCTTGGTGAGAACATTTAAGATCTACTTGCATAGAAACTTTTTTTAAATTTTTTTTTAACATTTATTCATCCTTGAGAGACAGAGAGACAGAGCACGAGTGGGGAAGGGGCAGAGAGAGAGAGGGAAACACAGAATCCGAAGCAGGCTCCAGGCTCTGAGCTGTCAGCACAGAGCCCGACGCGGGCCTCGAACTCACAAACCATGAGATCATGACCTGAGCGGAAGTCAAACGCTTAACCGACTGAGCCACCCAGGCGCCCCGAAACTTTGAAGTCTACAGTACAGTATTGTTACCTCTATTCACCACACTGTACATTACATCCTCGGAACTTACAAAAATGAAAATTTGTGCTCTTTGACCAACATGTCCCCATTTCCTCCACCCCCCAGGACTAGGTCTTGTTCTTTTAATAGGTGTTGGAAAAGATAATTGCATGCTGACCTCCCTTGGATAGCTGAATCATGGTTAATACTGGATAGCCCGGGACATCATTGCATGTAACACCCTGGGAAAAAATAAGCATCTTAAACCTAATACAACAGTGATGCTAGCCTTGTGCTCTTGGGTTGAGTGTTTTAATACTTTTAATTAATTTCCAACTTTTCTCTTTCTAAATCTTAATGAAAAAACGACTCGCTAAATCATTGTACGACTCTCTCTTTGCCTTTGATGATCCTCTTCCATATATAATGGACTTTCTTCTTTGCCTCTTAGAGCCTTTCATTTTTTTTCCCCATGTCTTTATTTCCAGGAGAGCATCCTGGATAACTTCCTCAGTTATGTCTTCCAGTTCTCTTCTCAATTTTGTCTCATTATTTGTCATTTTCACTTTCTTTTTTAAAACTTTCTGTTCTTTTTCTTTGATGGCCTCTTCTGCCGACTTCTCATCTTGTCTCTAATACTCATCTATCATTATCCTTTCTTTCAG
The DNA here is from genome assembly GCF_018350175.1 of Felis catus. NCBI lineage: Eukaryota > Metazoa > Chordata > Mammalia > Carnivora > Felidae > Felis > Felis catus. Next base: position 34,171,408 of record NC_058386.1, read on the forward strand.
ATGTTCTAGTATCTAAAGTTTGCGGGTCCTAATCCTCTTGTATGTTATGTTTGCTGACTATTACTCATAGTAGATTGTTTTCTTGTGTTTTGAGTTTGTGTAAGTAAGCTTCTCTTCAGTGAGGATTTTTGAAAATACCTTCTTATTTTGGACTAATTTTCGATTTAGGCAGGAGTTGCAATGACAATACAGAGATTTCCTGCCAGTCCTCCTAATGTCAACACCTTACATTATTCTCATATATTTAAAAACCAACACGGGTACTGGTACATTGCTATTAACTGAACTCCAGACTTCATGCAGATTTCACCAATTTTGCTTCTAGTGCCCTTTTTTTGTGTTCAGGGACCCAATCCAGGATACCACATTACATTTAGAGAGTGGATTGGTTTTTCTGTGGTAATACCCTGCCATCTGGGTTATAGAATTGTCCCTGCAGAGAGATTTTGCATGTGTTTAGCCAGGCACCCAGAAGTTTTGTTGATCCAGAAGCAGATTTTATAGTTGCTTCTCAGCTTGTGGAATCCTATACAACATAGATAGTGTAAATTTAGACTGCACACCTGTATATGCTTGTTATTTCTGTAGGTTTTTTTCTACTTTCCCCTTCACTGTATTTATGCAAGGTCATGAGATACAGATCATTGCTCAGTGTGGGCCCAAGGATATGTCTCTTTATCCCCTGTAGGGGTTCAACTCTCAAGGTATTGAGTATGTTAGGTCCAGTATCCCACCACACCCTCTACCCTGGTCATTGATGGAACACAATTCATGAGCCTGTTGCTCTAGCTTTAAATTTCTTTGTTTCTGTCTCTTGGTGATTCATCTTTGTCTTTAGATGTATAGTTAATTCTTTTTTTTTAACTTTTTTAAATGTTTATTCGTTTTTGAGAGATACAGAGCACAAGTGGGGGAAGGGCAGAGAGAGAGGGAGACACAGAATCCAAAGCAGGCTCCAGGCCCTGAGCTGTCAGCACAGAGCCCAACGCAGGGCTCGAACTCACGAACCTTGAATCATGACCTGAGCCAAAGTCGGATGCTTAACCGACTGAGCCACCCAGGTGCCCCATGTATAGTTAATTCTTAAACATATTTTTTATCCAGTATTTGAGGTTCTGCCTAGTGTATATGGCTTCCTTTTCCCCCCAGTGTTTCATGTTGCCAGGACCTATACTCTGTTATCTGCAGTGTATTACATGTTGTCCCCTTGTTCTCTAACTGTCTCATTTGTAAGTAATTTCACTCACAGTTGCTTAGGATCTTTTAATAGTGTTCTTGAGGGTGAGGACAATGTCAATACTGCCTTTATATGCCCACAGTGACTAGCAAAGAAGAAAGACCATTTTAGGTTCTCAAATTACTTTATAAATAACGAATGAATGAACTCCAAGTCCTGAAACTATGTGCCAGAAGCTGAACTGGTCCTCTGGACATATATTGTCTTAGCTTATTTTAGTTGTTCCTTGAGCCCTATTTGTTGTTTTATCTCTAGAATTCTGTGGCATTCTATTTTTGCCTCGTGTCTTGTTTTCCATTTAATGTATTACTATTTTTATCCCGTGGATTTGTCATAGTTTCTCCCACTGTCCTCAATATAAATAACTTTTCATGTCTTGAGTAGTACTGGTGTGATCCAACCTGGATTCTTATTTAGATTTATAGTTATAATCCTCAGATTTTTGTTTCTTGGAGGAGGAAAAGTGGTGGCCTCTGTCTCCTAGTAGAACCTTCAAGATAACCTGCATAAATAGGCTAAGAAAGACTCAATGTATGCACAGAAGGCGTGACCTGTTACCCAGTACTGATTGTCGCAGAGAGCTACCGGGCTAGGAGGAATTCATTGATCTGTTCTTGGATCCTTTTGACCCAGGACGTGTGATGTGTCCATGGAATAATAGAACTTAATTCAAAGAAGAGTAATAGGAGACCTACTGGATTTAGACTATGGGGTATGTGGAGAAGATGTTGATGAATTTCTATGTATATAGCAGATCATGCAAGCTACTAATCTTTTTAGTAGAATAATTTAGGTTTGTACCCTTGATAGTGAAAAGGTCAACGTCACACCTTCTAGGAATACAGTTGTGCTAGTTTCCTATTTATTTATTAAACATTACCCCATCACGTAGCCATTCAAATAACAAACATTTATTATCACGGTTTCTGTGGGATCAGGAATCCAGGTGCGGCTTGGACGGGTGCCTCTGGTTCTCAAGGTGTCTCATGAAGTTGTAGTTAAGCTATTGGTTGGGGCCGTGATCTCCTTTAAAGGCTCAGCTTGGGGCAAGGTAATCAACTTCTAGCCTCATTCGGGTGATTGTTGACAGGCCTTGGTCCCTCGTCACAGGGGCCTTCCCAAGGGTTGCTCCGGCCCTCCGTAGGGGAGTTTGGCAGCTGACCTGCCCCAGGATGAGAGGTCCAAGAGAGAGGGAGTAAGAGAGAACGTTTAAGACAGAAGCCACTTTCTTATAACCTAACCTCAGAGGTGACATGCCATCACTTCTCTAAAAGGAAGTCAGGGACTAAGTCTAGTCCATGCAGAAGGGAAAGGAATCACACGAAGGTGTGAATGCCAGCCGGCCAGGATCTTTGGGGGCCATCTGACAGGCTGCCTGGCACAACTAGATTTGCTTCCCTTTGGGACTTACTGAATGACACACAGAGTTAACCGAGAACAGCAACTAAACTAAGGAAGAAGGGTTCTGTACAGGTAAGTTCACACTCCACTGTCATTAACCTTGGTGTTTTCCACTATCTTCATTTTTTCATGACTGGCCAAGGCTTGCTTTTTTTTTCTTTTTTTCTTTTTTGCACCGCTTCCTCAAATATTTTTCTTCAGGAGTTAGAATTCCTTATGGTCAGCAAAATCAAGTTTTGCTGCAAGTTTCCAAATATATCAAAACTATTTTTCCTTATCTTGGAAGATTTTCTCATTTGTGCATGTCTACTCTCTTTTGGGAAAAAAAATCCTAGTAATTGTCTCATTTCTGTACTGCTACACACCTCTTGGTAAAATAACCCTGAGGAGAAATCATTAAAAGTAGATGACTTGGTATTGGATTTTTAACCCTTTCTTCCATTACCTTTACTTCGTGAGGATCCTTTTAAATGATGCTTGGTGCAGCGAGAGGAATGGAGCAGTGGGGTTGATATTGGTTCTATTTGTAATTTCTTTGGTAGCAGAAAGGTTACATTTTTAAAGGGACATTGATGAACCGATAAATGAGTATGTCCAGAGTCCTCTCCAGAATAGCAAGCATCTAGAAATCATTCCAGGCCCGAAGGCACTTGTGATAGTCTGGCTGTGCAAGTTTGTGTGCAGGGGGGTGGGGCATGTTGGGGCGCTGTGGCAAAGCATGGGAAATCATCTTTTTTAAGGATTGAGTCCACGAGACCTCAAGCCTGGGTCATCTGCACGCTCTCCTCCAGGGCGATTTTATCCATCCCTGTGACTTCAGTTGCCAGGTATATGCTGGTGACTTCCATCTTCATGTAGCCAGCTTACATGTGTCTCTGGAGCTACAGATCTGTTCAGTTCAGCTGTCAACGACCACTGGGCTGAAAGAATAGAAGCCCAGACAGTGGTGATGGCGGGGAGGCCGACTCGGACAGCAAATCAAGGGAAGGTCCAGACCAATCTTGTTTGGACTAAAAGAAACAAGAACTTTTGATGGACTTTATCAATGCAATCATTTCATAGATACTTATTGAGCACCTACTATGTGCCAGGCACACTTCTTTTTTTTAAATTTTTTTTAATGTTTGTTTATTTTTATGAAGGAGAGAGAGACTGAGTGCTAGCAGGGGAGGGGCAGAGAGAGAGGAAGACACAGAAACCAAAGCAGGCTCCAGACTGTCAGCCCAGAGCCTAATGTGGGGCTCGAACTCACAAACTGTGAGATCACGACCTGAGCCGAAGTTGGACACCCAGCCGACTGAGCCACCCAAGTGCCCCAGCACACTTCTGAATATGGGGCTACAACGGTGACAAGACAGAGCAGGCCTTTGGCCTCGTGTGACTTAAATTTTTATGGAAGCAGGCAGATGATAGATGTCTGAATGAATGAAATTAGTGATATATTTTAGAAAGAAAATGAAAATGGGTGAAGTTGATGACATCAAACGGTCCAACTTGCGCTATATGTTTGAATTTGTTTTTGAGCTTGGGCAGTCAGTCTCTGACACCATCTCATTGGAATTAATTTAGATGTGAGCTGAGGTCCCCCTGAAGCTTTGGGTTGGGCAGTGTGCTACAGGTGGCTGCGTGGATGGATGGAAACCAGCCATTTATGGTTATGTAAGCCAGGCTGAAAACCTCCCCCCCCCTCGATAAGAACCCTGAAGACACTTCCACAAATTCAGTTAATCACTAATCAAGGTTATTCCCTTGCAAAGCAGAGCTAACTTCATACAGAAGAGCATAGCAACTGTGCCCGTGTGTGCACATTTCACAAGGAGTGTGCGTGCTATAATCATGGTTGACTAGCTTCGTGGACGAGCTCTGGCCCTTCCCCTGCAGAACCACAATGTTTCTATGTGTTGTGTATATGGGGCTTGCCGGCGAGATTGGAGTTGAAGAAAGGGTTTCATAGCTTTCAGAAGAAAGTTTGAAAATCACGGCGTTAGATCATGATGCTACACAAAATGTGGCCTAGATCAGGGGTGGAGGGGGGGGGCGGGGCTTCACCAGGAGCTTGTTACGCACATAGAATCTTATGCCCTGCCCCAAATCTGAATAGGAATCTGCATTTTAACAGGATCTCCAGGGGATGCATATTCACAAAAATTTGAGAAGTACTCATTTAGGCCACTGGTTTCCAAACTTGGCTGTGCGTTGGAATCACCTGAGAGTGAAACCTTCCCGGAGGATTCTGATGTACAGCCAAGTCTGAGAACACTGATTTAGGCCACAGACTGAACCCTAAGAGTGATCAGTGTCCTGAAAATATGTGGGCTGTTTGGCCACCTGGAGAGCCAGGTTTATAGTATAAGTCAATTCACTAGAACCCTCTACCAGTGGGGTGAGGTGACAGCCTCCCACCGCACCCCAGTCCAACATCCCCCTTGTGTATGGAAGCTAGTGCATAATGAATGGAGAATGGCTATTCTTGTAAGTGGGCGGGGGGAGTGGTGAGGGCATTGAGGATTCCTTTCCAGCAGATGGTATCATTTATCAGCTGGTGTAGACAGCAGCAAGATCTCATTTATATGCAGCGATTTTCCCTCTTCACCAGGGATTAACTCAGTAGAAACACTCAGACCAGCCTGCCTGCTACTCACCCTATCCAGTTTAAATTTATTTTATGTAATTGTATGCAATAATTTATCCGTGAGATTCCTCCAGGGGAGGAAGCCACATGGATTGCTCAAACCGCAGAAGGCAGTAAACAGAATGGCCTTATGCATTTGTTAAGTCATAAAGCAAATAGCAGGGGATTGTTGAGGGAGGGGAGAAGGTGGCTGAACATTCAGAAGAGGATACCTTTGGGGGGGCGCTTCTTCCTTTCACCTCCTCTGTCTCCCAGAAAGGTGGTTCAACAAATTCATTCTGCATCAGGTGTTGCCGATTTTTTTTAAATGAATACTGAATCACGGAAACAGGCAAGCACAGACTCTATTTTTTAATTCCAGTGTGTTCCGTTCTCTGTGGTCCCAGAGTTGCTTTAACAGAACAAGTGGAGGGGAGCTAAGAGAAGGTGTGTGTGAAGTTCTGTTTTCTTGCTCAAGAAGCAGGCCACACCGAGCTTATGGCTGTGGGACATGCATGCCGGCCCATAATGACAAGCAAGAAGTCTAAGCCAGTACCTTCAGCAGGAAGGTATTCTTTCATTTAATAGATGAAGGTGCTAAGGCTTCCAAGAGTTGTGATCTTCCAAACCCAGCGTCCACGACAGCTGAAAACACCAGAATGTGCTTATGTTGCAAACCTGGAATTCCTACCCCAGACAGGAGTACCATTTCACACAAATTAATCGTGGAGATACCCACTGCCCGTCGACAGGTGCACATAGGATCAATGGGGAAATACAGAGTAGCCAAACCACTTGGAGATAAATTATTACAAGTGATTCTCTATCCACCCAGTTCTTTTGACCTAATAGCATTTCATTTCAAAAGAGACCCTGACCCTTCTTTGTTAGAGATCTGTGCTGGGCCTTCTTCCGAGGAAGAGACAGGAAGTCCAAAACCTGGCTGTCTGCCCCAGAGCAATCCTTAGTCCATCAAGCTGTTCTGAATGAAGAATTGTAATCTTCTCCGTAATCTTCATTCTGTTTTTATTGTGGTAAGAACACATAACATCTGCCCTCTTAACAAGTTATAAGTGAGCAATACAGTATTGTTATCTATAAGCATGATGTACAGATCTCTAGAACTTACACATCTTGCTTAACTGAAACTTTCTATCCATCGAACAGCAACCCCCCACTTCCCCCTCTCCCTAGCGCTTGGAAACCACCATTCTACTTTCAGCTTCTATGAGTTTCAACAAACCTGTATGCCATAAGATCCTTGTTAACAGGAAATCGTGACTTGGTTTGAGGATTCTCTAATTTCTTTTCATCTTCCTGATTCTGGCGTCTCCATACCGTCACTATTATTAGGAAGACATGCTCCCATAGGTACAAAAATGGTGGTGGGAGGGGGAAGACAGTAACATCATTGCTGTTGTATCAGCTAGAACAAGGATTGAAATGATCAATAGACTTTATTTCAGGCCCTCCCCCCAAATAATTTTATATTAGCCATATAGATCTTTGGGAGTAAACAATGCGTATTAATCTTCCAAATGTTCACTTCTTGATTCTGATTGCAAGAATTGGGAAGATATTTGGGGGGCACAGGTGCTTTGGGATAAGGATAAGTCTAGGCAATCTCTAGCCTTGTTGAAATTTTAAATTTAAAAGTAAATTGCAAGGGGTGCCTGGGTGGCTCAGTCGGTTAAGCACCCAACTCTTGATTTCAGCTCAGGTCATGATCTCATGGCCTTGAGACGGAGCCCTGCATTGGACTCCATGCCAGGCATGGAGCCTGCTTAAGATTCTCTCTTGCCCTCTCCCTCTGCCCCTGCCCTGCTCGCTCGCTCGCTCTCTCTCTCTCAAAAAAGAAAATAAATTGCAAAAATGTTAGTGACTACACTTACACTCAGTAGTGAGCACTGAGTAATGTAGAATTGTTGAAACATTAGGTTGCACTCCTAAAACTAACATAACGCTGTATTTTAATTATACGTCAATTTAAAAATGCTGAGAGAAAAAAAACGAATAAATTGCAAGAAATTTTTGAAACTTTTAAAACAGGGATTCCTTAATGTGACAGTTTTCCTGGGATGGGTGGTCGTGACAAAGAGTAGAGGGAGACATAAAGCCAAAGTATTGGGCATCACTGCCAATGAAGAATTTCCAAAAATGAAGTCACAATGGCTCGGAAATCATAATATAAACCAATGAGAAATCCAGATTTTTAAAAATTCCCTTCACAGAGTCCTCTCTAAGATCACATGTTCCAGGCCACCAGTAGCTTCTCCTCATGAGTCTTCGGTAAGTAGAGTCCCGCTGGCATCTTCGAGGACGTGTGTTTGTGCCTTTAGGCCATGTCGGGAGGAGAATCCTCGGGGCCAAGACATTTCTCTGGACTGCTATTCACCCACAGCCTGGTTTCTAGATCACAGTTGAAACACGGTGATGAAGTCTGAGCTGTCAGCCCAAAGGCTGGTAGTGAGTTGACTTCCACGCAAACATCAACACAACCTTATGCTTCTCTCTCTAGTCTCCTAAAAATGAGGTTCTAAAAAAAAAAGTACAATCCCCCCAGGAAAGCCCAAGGGTGACTGCCACATGTCTTCCAAACCTACTCACGACCTGCCCCCTGCCTCTCAAGCCAGCAACCTGGCACAGACCAACTCCAAAAGTTTCATGGGAAAAAGAGAAAGGGTCATTAATAACTTCACAGGCAGGGGCCAGCAATGAGGATAAATGTGCCCTTTCCCACGGCGTCCCATGAGATTTGTGGGAGATAGTATTTAAAGTTCAAAACAACTGTATGTTAAAATTAATCTGGACAGGCAAGACGGTGAGCATCAGTCAATCAGTCATATCTGTTGCCCTTTAGGCAAACAGTCTGCAGCGTTTTTCATTAAAAGGTAAGATTATTATGAAAGTTTCTTGGCCATACCAGGGACATCTATCCAAATTCAGTGGTATCTTCTGCCTCATGCCTGACGTAGAAGGTGTGACACAGAGGGAAGTGAAGCCAGCAGCTGGAGAGGCGGCCTGGGGGTTTTGTATCTTCATGGAGAAATACAATCACAGCCATGAGGCCAGAGCTCCTGAAATCTGTCTACCCACCTTGGCAAGGTGCTCTCACTGGAGAGAAAGAAGGCAGTCACTTTGATAGTTTCTTGCCTTTTGCCCAATTTGGGGTTTCTCCATCACCAGTTCAGCTGAAGAAAAATCAAAGAATCCCTTTTTCCTGCTTTCTCCTGCTTTCTCTGTAGGAAAGCAAGTCAAAGAATAACAATAATAAATTTAAAAAAATTTTTTTAAATAGGTATATTTTGTGCCACCGAGTTCTGAGTTGGTTTAAAAAGTGAGTGAAATTTGGGGCGCCTGGGTGGCTCAGTCGGTCGAGCATCCGACTTCGGCTCAGGTCGCGATCTCGCGGTCTGTGAGTTCAAGCCCCGCGTCGGGCTCTGTGCTGACAGCTCGGAGCCTGGAGCCTGTTTCAGATTCTGTGTCTCCCTCTCTCTACCCCTCCCCCGCTCATGCTCTCTCTCTCTCTATCTCTCAAAAATGAATAAACATTAAAAAACAATTTTTTTAAAAAAGTGAGTGAAATTCTTGTGCAGGTTAGCAAGAATCGTGTCACCTTTTCCTACGTAGTTTATTCAGGTTGTAACAATGTATGAAGGGTGTTTAAATTCCTTGAATTCTTTTTTTTTTTTAATTTTTTCAACGTTTATTTATTTTTGAGACAGAGAGAGAGCATGAACGGGGCAGGGTCAGAGAGAGAGGGAGACACAGAATCTGAAACAGGCTCCAGGCTCCGAGGTGTCAGCACAGAGCCCGACGCGGGGCTTGAGCTCACGAACCGCGAGATCATGACCTGAGTCGAAGTCGGACGCTTAACCGACCGAGCCACCCAGGCGCCCCAAATTCCTTGAATTCTTAACACACCTGCTTGCTAACGAGTCATTTCTATTTGAACTAGTAGTCATTTCTGTATATGCTAGTATATTTTTTAAAATGTTTACTTATTTATTTTGAGAGGGAGAGAGCATGAGCAGGGGAGGGGCAGAGAGGGAGAAAGAGAATCCCAAGCAAGGTCCTCACTGTTAGCATAGAGCCTGATTCGGGGCTCAAACTCATGAACTGTGAGATCATGACCTGAACCAAAATCAAGAGCCAGATGCTCAACTGACTGAGCCACCCAGGTGCCCCATATATGCTAATATTTTAAAATTTTGCTTCCACAAGCAGTTGTGTGCTTTTCCCAGCTGTGAGATCGCAAGCTCAAGCCACTGAAAGAAGGGAGTAGCTCTGTTTTTAAACTTCTCATGAAAGTGTAAGAGACACACAGAAAGTGCTCATGTCATAAACATGTTTTGATGAATTTTCTCAAATGAAACCTACTCCTATCACTAGCACTCAGATCAAGATATAGAATGTTCCCAACGCCCCGGAAACTCCCTCATGTTCAGAAGAGAATGTCTTTTTTTTTCTTCTAACTATGGTAAGGAAAATAACATAAAATGTTTTATTTTAACTGCTGCAAAGTACACAGTTCAGTAATGTTAAGTATAGTCACATTGTTGCGTGTTCCATCTTACGAACTTTTTCCTCTGGCAGATCTGAAACTCGGTACCCATTAAACAACTGTTTCCCCCTCCCCCATCCCCTGATAACCATTCTACGTTCTGTTTCTTTCTGTTTCATTTTCTTTCTGAATGTGACTACTTTAGATACCTCATACAAGTGGAATCATACGGGATTTGTCTTTTCGTGAGTGGCTTATGTCATTCAGCATGATGTCCTCAAGGTTCATCCATGTTGTAGCAGGTGTCAGGATTTCACTCCTTTTGAAGGCTGAATAATGTTCCATTGTATGGATAGACCACATCCTATTTATCCACTCATCTGAGGATGGACATTTGGGTTGCATCCCCCTCTTAGCTATTGTGAATAAGGCTGCTATGAATACAGGGCTACAAATACGAGTATTTCTTTCAAGACTAAAAATAGCTAGCACTGATGACACTAATGTCAGGAATTTTTCTAAAGGCTGTATATACATGATTTCTTTTAATCTTCACTGTAATAATATAAATTAGGAAGCGCTTTTGTTATCCTTGTTTTATAGATTAATGAACTGGGAAACAGGAAGGTTAAGCAACTTTCCCAAGGTCACTACCACCATGCTATATTGCCTCTTTTCTGGGGGGGAGGGAGAGTCTCAAATATATATATATATATACACACACATATATATATATACATACATATATATGTATGTATATATATGTGTATATATAAATATATATATACATATATATATATATATAAAATCTATGTTACCTGAATAACTTTATAATGATCATTACATTCTCTTTTTTTAAAGGAAACATGCAATAACATTCTAATAGCTGTTTCTTACATATCAATGAGCTAAACACTGAAGACAAAACTATTCACAGAAATTTAATTCCTGCCTTCTCAGAGCCCTAGGGCTATATCAACATGGCTGTTGTGAAATTCTACAAAAACTAATAAAAACTATATGTGACCAATTGTGCAGCTCTGATTCATTTCAGCCAACATCCTCATTCAAGGTAAAGTTGCTGTCTTACGGAACTTTCCAGATTATTAGAGAGCTATGCCCAAGTGATGGGAAAGGTAACCTGTTACAAAGAACACCCGAGGTATATAAAATTACAGATGTACATCAAAGTGAGAGAATGTATCTGCAACTGGAAGATGATGACTTTTTCTGAAGATTCCACTTCAACAGGATCTTAGAAAATAGATGGAATTCTGTGCGAGAACAGAGGAGCATGGGCTGCAAAGCAGGAAGAAGTCTTTCAACATTGAATTGACCATGACATTCTATATATTTTTAAAATGAGCCTTACCTTACACTGGTTTGACCAACATAATGGGGTCCAAATGCCCCTGTCCCTGTTTTAGGCCTAAACCTTGCAGAAATTCTGTTAGCTTCTGTTTTTGTATTCTTGCATCCCAGTTATCAGGCCAAAACAATGCCCGGGACAGATAACCAAATGACTTGAGACCACAAAAGAGAAGCCTTATAGGGTGAGAGGTTATCTTGGACTCTCTAGCCCCAACATAATGTTGCTACAAAGTATCTCCCATGAAGTATGGCCCATGTGTGGGCTCATAAAATGTTCAGGTCTCCCAATTACAGTCCCCTTTAATTAAAAACATGAGCATTCCCTCTTGGAGCCCCCAATTTCTTTCCATTTTGACTCATTTACAAACTGCAATGTCATAAAGCATATTTATTAAGCACCTGACCTTCTAAAGCTACTTTTCTTGTTTTGGCCAAGTATTTCAGATATGCTATATGTTGGAAAGAAGAAATCAAAATTAGCTTCATGTACTCAATTCTATAAAAAGTTATTAGCAATTAATACGGACTTAAGGGGGAGGGGAGTAATTAGCCCTCTTGCCCTGAAAATTAATGGGTCCTTTTCATTATACTCCTAAGGGGTATTTTGCCCAATAACATTCCATTTCAGATTAATGTAAAACGAAAACTACATTCTTTGAGAATGCCAGCTACAAAACGGTTACAAACCACAAATCTCACCAAGATTAACAGGGAAGGAAGATCAAGCGGAACAACGAACTATTAATAATTCCAGACAGGATGAAGGTAATAAAATCAATGTGCCAATCACTCCACCAGAATAAAGAAGCCACAGTTTTTTTCGAGGGCATGGCCAGACTTAAGCAAAGTCAGAGTTGATACAGGTCTTTACAGGTTAACCTATAGGTAGTTACTGGGTAGTTGCAAAATAAATGAAATACACTCCATAAACTCCGATTTTACAATGCATGGGCCGCTATACAAAGATACTCTGTTTTCTTCATTTCTAGGGAAAACTGTCTCCCCTTTGCTGTACGGAAGGCCAAGGTTAAATGTAGCAGCAACTCCGAGTGAACCACTAGGGGGCAGAAGCAGACAAGCTGACCACCAGGTTACCCTGAGAACCCACTCACCCTGGCAGTGACTTGAGATAGACTGCTGATAATTGCCCCCTTTATGTTAACTGGAGTTTGAATTTATCATCTTTCCTTACTAAGAGCCAGAAACCAAGATAAAATCTCCTACGTGTTCTCTTTTTGTGTCTGTTCTGATGCTGAAGTCACCATTTGGTGAGAAACACTGACCCAGGGGCCACGAGCGCAGCCTGCCCAAGGACAAGACGATGTTGCTTCATTTTCTGTTTCTCTCCAACTGCAGTCGTACCGTCTTCTTCATCCCCCAGCTACTCGATTTCTTCTGGCTTCTGCCTGCGGTTACCCTCATCGTGTGGCAACTTGTGGTCTCTGGGATCCCAGAAGCAATATCCAAACAAATCTGGTTTATAAGGCAACCTGTTGCCACACACGTTTGATCTATTCCACAGTCATTTCATAACAGGTGTAGAGTTCGCTTCTCCTGTTCTGTAACACCATGTTGAAGTCTAGCCAGGAAAAGTTGCAAAGGAATGAGTAAACAAGTATCCAATATATGTCATAAATCACGGCATTCGTGCCAATATCTGAAACTTCCACCCTGTGTCAAGGCACAAAGATGTACCTTCTATAAGGCAATAGAAGCTGGATTATGAAATACCGTAAACGATTTTGTTCGTGCATCGCTGCCATGGTCTATGCACTGAGGAGTAAAATAAACACTGATGTTCTTTCAGTCAACAAACTGGGCGCTTAATATGTGTCAGACCGAAGATGCATAAAATCTGAACCCTGACCTCATGGAGCTCTCAGTCAAGTTGGAAGCCCGATACAAGAAAGGAAACATATCATAAATAAATAGAATATTGCATTCTATGCGAAACCACAGTGATTTGGATGGGCATTGCTTAGCTGGGAGTGGGGAACCAAAGTGGGGGGATCAGATATCAGAAAAGGCTCTGCTTCCTGGAGAAGGGCACCCTGAGGCTACTGTTAAAGGATGAATAGAGGTGGCCAGGCAGAGAGAAGGTGGAAAAGCGTTAGATCCAAGGCAGACACTTGAAGCAAAGGCAGGGCAAGAATAGGATGCTGCGGTGGTGGGCGGTGGGCGGGTACCATAAGCAGTTGTGCGTTGCTGCTGTGTTCTGTGGCAGTTGTGAGAGACACAACAGGAGGAATAGACAGGGACTGAGTTCCACGGGCCTCATCCACCAGGCTGAGAACTGGGGACTTCACCCTGCAGCCAACAAAGGGCTGGTGAACTGTTTGAGCAGGGGAAATAGATCATTCCGGAAGATTTGAGGGAAGACGAGATTAAGGTCAGAGAGACAAAGTAAAAAATGGCTACAATTATCCAGAGATGATGCAAACCTTAGCTAAGGCACAGAGAGTTGGAAAGGGGTCACATTTGTCAGAGCCTGGTAATTGATTGGATGTAGGAAGGGGGGCAAATGAGGTATCAGGGATGACTCCTGGATCTCTAGCTGGGATGGCGGGGAGGGTGCTGGGGACACCAGTGGAGACAGAGGACTCGGGAACAAGATCAGGGCTGGGTTACAACAATCAGTCAGGTTTTAGACAGGTTACATTTGGGTGCCTCAGAGACATGTAGCTAGGTGCGGGTGTCTGGAGGGCATAGGCGTATCAGCCAGGGGAGCCTGAGTTTGGCTTCAGAGGTTGTTCAGGCTGTCCTCTCAAGTCCCTGGTGGCAGACAATATGGGATGGATGAGATTCTCCCAGAGCAGAAGGGCCGGGACTTACGGTTGGAGTACCCCAGCATTCAAGGGATACATGGGACCACAAAGGATGTGGGTCACCAGGCTGGGCCAGAGAAGGAATGGCCAGAAGCAAGCATCTCGTGGCAGAAAGTTTTGAGAAGGACACCACATGCTAGAAGCATCCCAGTGTCCTGCTCATGCCATTCAGTTAGTAAATATTGCAGTGCTTAGCATTGTGACGGTCCCTGTGGGGGGAGGAGGCCGCTAAGGACTCTACCGCGGGGAAACAAAACTCACTCATCAAAGAGGTTAAATAAAGGCCTAAGGAAGAGGCAAACGGCTGGGGAAGGTGAGGTCTAGAGGACTCTGTGGGAGTGAAGGGACCAAGATTTCAAAGAGAACAGGACCTGGCTGATGTCGGGGGCTAGATGGGCCATGGGGGGAACTCCTCCAAGGAAAGGGGGCATGACAACTAAGCCCAAGAGGAGGACAAGATAATGTCTACTGTGGCTGGGGCAGCTACTCCTCATTTAGGAGCACAGACAGAGCTTCCTGGGAAGGTAGCTCAAAGCCAGGTCGGAAAGGGCACGAATGCCCCCTGGGGGAGTTCAGAGTGTGTATAAGGGAAAATGGAAAGTTCAGTGCAGGAAAAGAATTGCCTTCATTAACCAAGTGTGTATTCCCCAAAGAGGAGTAAGCAGAAATGTTTCTGACCTGCAGAGAGAAATGAAAGCAGTGTTTTAGAGAAATTAATACAATGCCAGTGTATCTTTTATTTTCTCATTTCGAAATAATCTGACAAATCAAGTTTTCATTGTATATGCAGAAGGTATAATTTATCTGCTCTTTCTTGTTGTCAAATTTCCCGGTGACTGTTATTTTCTGCCTCACCCACAGACTTCAAAAAGAAAATAAAGAATAAAATTCTACCTCAGCAAGACGTAGCGTACAAGACTCTATAAACTTTATACTTTCATAGTAGCTCCACTCCTTCCGAGGGCCTTGGAGAACCCTATGTCCAGATTCGTCAGAAATCACTAAAATATGGGCACATTAGTCAAGTGAGTGATAAACTGTAATATCAATGTAGCACTATATAGCAAAAGGACTTCCTAAAATGTGATTGTATCTCACCCTTATTTAAAACCCTTAAATCTTACAACTCGAGAAAAGAAAGGGTAACAAGTTAATGGAAAAATGGGCAAAGAGCATGCAGAGGCAGTTCAAAGAAAAAGAATTGCAAATAGCCATAAGTACATGAAAAATGCTCGCCTTCACTCCTACACTTCACTAACATTTAAGGAAATCCGTATAAAAACAGACAAATGACTGCTTTTCACATCTGATAATGTTCCCCATGGTCCTCTGTCGATGAGGGTGTAGGGACTCTTGTCCACTGTTAATGGCAATGTAAATTGGTAGGTCTTCCGGGAAGGACAATTTGGCATTTGCTTTCACATTGCAAATGCATACGCTCCTTGACCCAGCAATTTCACTCTTAGAAATTTCTCCTACAGATATGCCTGCACGAGTGTTTCAAGATGCGCATAAAAGGATCTCCAGTGCAGCATTTTTGCTGTTGATTTTTCTATTTCCCTTTGGGTTTGCTTTTTGTTTCGTTTTGTTTTGTTGTTCAAAAAACCAACTCTAGATCATCCGGTAAGAGACGGCAACGGTAAGAGACTGGACACTGGAAAGTCGTAAACTGAATGGTGGAGATTGGGGTGGGCTGTCGTGGCCTTGGCCGTGATCTACGCCCTGAGAGACCCTCTACCTCTTCCCTGAACACTCTGGTTTGTTCCGGAAAGCCTGGCCACGAAGTGAAGAGCTGTTTCATGAAAAGCCACCTATATTCATCTCACTGGGAAAATCGTGTTGTGCTCTAATCCAACCTCAAATACTCCAAAATGTTTTGCAGACAGAAAAATAAATCCGTTGAACTATGAAAACAAGTGGATGTAAGCAGTAAACATTCAGTCTGCAAGTGTGCAGGTAATGAAGGCCCCGTGTTCTTGCCCAAAGGGGAAGAGACTTAATAGTGGATGGTGGGAGGTGGCATGGGGGGGCAAAAGAGTCGTTCCTTGGGAGGTGAATGCTGCTTTCTGTGCCATTTTCTTCACTTTTGTGTGGGCTCATGGTTATCGTGCCCTGAAGCTACTCTTAAAAGCAAAGTTAAAGCGTAGAGAACCATGGTAGGGGTGAAGCAAAGGCTCGATCACGTAGAAATGGCACACGTGAACTAAACCCTGAAGATGTGCGGGAGGGGCTGATGCTTCACTTCTCTTGCTTGGGCTTCATTCAAACATGGTGCACAGCTCAGAGGAGTTCTATAGGATAATCTCTGACTAGAAACCGTTACTCGAGCAAATTGGTGAGTATGTCTTGGCCTGAAAACGTAGTGTCAAAATTCTCATTATAGCGCATCTATTTAGTACGTTTTGTGAGGGAAAAGTCATTATACCGACCCAGAAAAATGTGATGTCTCCCCCCCCCCCACACACACACACACAACATGGTGTGGCTTTTCAGGAGCAGTTCTAAAAAAGACTGGTAATTCAATGGAAAACAAAAGTTGCGGTACAACGTAGTACAATATCCTTTTAGACAGGACACATACCCATGGTAATTATGAGTTTCTGGAGAGAAAATTATAAGACACTGTAGTAGCAGCCTTTTTGGAGGAGAGAAGTGGGGGCAAGAAAGACTTATGTGTGCTACTTAAACTTTTATTATGGGATAGTAAGATTTTTATAATAAAAAAAAAGGCTAAATAAAGAATCCTTCAGTGATTTCCCACAGACTAGAGAAAGCAGTTCAGGTTTGAGTTCAGGTATTGACCTAGAGAACGCTCCAGGATCTGTCCACACAGGCACCACCCATGCCCCTGTGTGCCTCATTATAGCCCCAGCAAACCACTTCCTCTTCCCAGAATGCACTGTGCATCCCAGAACTTCTGGGGTTTTGTGCCGTTTCCTCTCTCTGAAGTGTCCTTTCCAAACCCATCTATCAGAAAACTCCCTGTCTTCCTTCAGGATCTAGTTCAAGTGCACCTTCCTATTGGATGTCTTTCCTGACCCTCCCAAACCCCAGTCCTTCCCAGGCAGGTATGCCCAGGTGTGTTTTCTCTGGGATGAATGCCTGTGGTTCCACTGATGTGCTATGAATGGCTCCTCCTAGCCATGCCCAGCTGCTTGGGCCACCATTTTCCAGTCTAAGGAAGGAGCAGCTTAAGGTAGGCTACGGGATGCATGTAATCCCTGCCCTAGTCTGGGTGCAGGGTTCACTCACAAATGTCATGGCATCTCTCCCAGCTTTTATCCATCAGAGTCAAAGAGCTGCTTCCTGGATCCTTTCCCTTAAAGCTGTTAGACCTGAAGCCAGAGGCTTATGTCTTACTGGCTTAGTTCATCCTAGAATCTGGGGGGATGGGGCTCTGACTGCTGTGGGCTCAGCTGCTTTATTTTACTTGGTAAAGATAAGGTAATTCTTCAGAGCAAAATTCTGCTGGGTTAATGTTGACCACTGCAAAGTTCATCTTAGATTCACAAGCAAACCCTCCCATCTAAACTTGGCACTTGCATTCAGTTTCAGTTTTAATTGTTTTTAACAAGGAGAGAAAAATCCATCTATAGAAAGAAGTTTCTATAACATATGTAGAGGTCATGTCCTCAGACCCAAGGTCAAATGATTCCCAACAAAAATATAAGAAATATCCACTATAGAATAAGCAAGAATAGTCAGTGAAATTCTGAAAAAGGAAAATGATACAAAGACACTAATCCTACCAGACACTAACCATATACAGGGATGTCTCAGCAAATTGAAAAGGTGCTTGAATAATGAATGAGATAAATGGAAGAGAATAGGAAGTCCAGAAATTAAGCAAGGTAGGTACATGATATCAGAAATAAAGATGGCTCTCTGATTGGTAGGCTCATGAACATTTTGGACTACTGGGTTGTGATCTGAAAAACCACAAAGTTGGGTCTATACCCCAGATTGTATGACTGCACCCTAGAACAAGCCCCAAAGGAATCAGAGACTTACACGTAAGAAAGAAACCATAAAAGCATTTCAAGAAGCATGGGTGAATAGGTATATAATATACAGAACCAGTGCGCGCGCGCGCACACACACACACACACACACACACACACACCAAACAATATAAATGGCCCCTCAAACATGTAAAAGGATACCCAGCCTCAGTCATAATTGTAGCAATGTACGTTAAAATCACACTGAGGCATTATTTCTCACCTCAGATTGGCAAAAATATGAATACACCACAACACATTCTATTGGTGATGTGTGGGGCAGCAGGTATTTTCTTGTACATTACATGTGGAAATGCAAATGTTATGACCCATATGGAGGGCAAATCAACACTGTCAGAATTACAAATGTGTTTATCTTTTGAACCTATTGCTCAGACTCACCTGCGACACGAAAGAAATGACATATGTTCATGATCATTCATTGCAGTACTGTTTGTCATTGCAAGAGATTGGGCACAACTCAGTTGTCCGTTAATAGGAGACTGAATAAACTTTGCCATATCCACACAATGGAATACTATGCAGTTGCTAAAACAGAATGGATGTATTCTTCTCTAGGTACCAATATGGAAAAAAGCTCTAGGGTATATCCAGTGAAAAGGGGGGCAGAACATCATCTGTGGTATGCCTCCTTTTGCATAAGAAATGGAGAATATAAGAATAATTATTCATATTTTCTTGTATTTGTGTAAGGAAGCACAAGAACCCGATAAACTACTATGACTGATTATCAAAAGGGGACAGGAGAGACAGAAGTGGATGGAGACAGAGGTAAGAGGGATAGAGCTTAATATGTCTTTCCATATTACTTTAACTTTGGGCTATTGTGAATATACTTCCTTCTCAAAAAAAAAATAGAAATAACATTTGAAAATATACTCTGTAGAAGACTTTTGCCAAAGGCAGAGATCAATAACACAAGAGTGGAGTAGAGCTTATGCCTTCGAAGAGATCTAAGTTAAATGTGTCTCGCTGTATTGTTAACTTTGCCTCCTCATTAGCATCTACTGCGATCATTCGCTTGGTGTGATGGCTCTGTCATCTGTCAAACTAGGATGTCAACATTGAAAGAACTCTGGAGAATACTAACAATACATTATTAGGTCCACAGATTAGAAAAATATATCCATAGAAGGTACAATCTATATTTCCATCAATTATTCATTGAGAATCCATATGGTGGAGGATGGTTGACTACTTTGTGGGTAAATAAAAATGTGGTTCTTGGCTTCAAGAAAATGACATCTGATGATCAAACAGTGATTAGACGAATCGTTTCCAAGTGCAAACTTACAACCAAGATTTCGTCACTAAGATGAAGCTGTTAAACATCATGATAGTTAGGGAAACGTACCTTGGAATCTTCTTCCAGCTCAATGGCCCCGAGGCTGATTTTTTCCTCCACTGTACGAACTCCAGATTTTTCAGTGGTGTTCTGGATCAGAAGACTGTCATAATTCAAGCTTTCTTTTTCACATCTCTATTAACATCATTTCCTTCATCTTCATCATTGAAGCTTGCTCTGTCCTCTCTCTGTCTTTTTTGCCAGCACGTCTCTCTCTCTCTCCCCATCTCTTTGATGGTGTTCAGTCACCTAGAAAGATGTGCAGTGGCATTCACAGGCAATGATTGGCATCAGCTTTCCCTCATTATTCTGCCATAGAGTCAGCATTGAAATCGATGGGAAACCAAGTGCAATCACATGAAATTGATTGTCATTTGGGTCCTATTGATTATCCTGCCAAATCTACGACAAGAAGAATAGCTGTGCTGGATGGCAAAAAGGCAGTGACTACCCATGCTTCAGCTGCCATTTGAGGTTGGCTAAAATGGCATCTGCCCACGGATCTAGATCAGAAAATAAGAAAGAGATGCCCTTACAAAAGAGCATGCCGGTGAAGGGAAGACATTTATTCTTGCCCACTAATAATGCCCTCTTCAACTCACCTTCCAAGATAATCGTTCAATAATTCTCCTTTTTTCATCTCTCAAAACTGAGGACTGGGGACTTCTGGGACCATCTTTGACTGAGTTACTACAGATGATCCTTCCCCTACAAACACACAGAGACGCTGGATAGACTATATCAACGATAACTTTCAAATATATAGCTTAGTTGGAAATAAAGGAAAGCAATCCCTATGACTGAAAAATTAAGAGGAATCAAAAGCAAGGCCCCATGTGTTTGGGGTGGGTTTAGGGTACAGCATTAGACCCAGATATAGGTCCTTATGGCCAAGCATTGGGATTTAATGGCCATATAGGGACAAAAGATGTGACCTTCTTTCCATGCAAGACAAGTTAAATTTATTTCATTTCATAAAGCCAGAGTTCCAAAAGAGTTTTCCCCTCAGTGAAGGTTGATCAGGAAAGCTTTCCTGATTGGTCCAAGGATTTACCAGGAAAGACATGTCTGCTTCAGCCTCTAGATGGATTTAGAAAAAAAAAAAAAAGTTTGTTGTAAGAAAACGAAGGCACTTGTGCCACAAGTGGATGCAGAGTGTGGATTTTTCACTATCCATATGGTATGAGAAGCCCTAAAGTGAGAAATCAATGTAAAAACTGGTTCCAGACCAACAAAACCTCCGAGCCACCTGGCCGAGGGAAAAAGGAAACATCCTGTAGGGATTCTTCCACAATCCAGGACACATGGGACTTCAGAAATCGTGATGGTTGAAAAAATAGTCTTGGTATTCCCCTGAGGGGTGGGGTCTATGCTTCTTCACTTAATCCCGGAAGGCTTGTGAGTCCTTTGATTAACAGGATACAGCTGACGTGATGCTACGTGATTTCTGAGGTTAGGCTTAAAAAGGCCTTGAAGCTACCACCTCGTTTGCTGAAATATTCATGCTGGAGCCCTAAACCACCCCATAAAGAAGTATCTTCATCCTGAGGTTGCCATGATGGAGAGTTCACATGTAGGTGCTCCCACCTATAGGTCAGCTGAGCTGTTGGCTGGCAGCCAGAACGAACTGCCATCTTGGATGCCTAGCGAGCCGTCTTGGATGCCTAGCCCAGTACAACCTTCAGATGACTCCAGGACCAGGTGGCATCTTATTGCAACAACATGAAAGAACTCAAGCAAGAACTGCCCAGTCAAGCCCTTCCTGAATTCCTGACCAGCAGAATTGTGAGCAACATAAAATAGTCATTTGACCCCACTGTGCTTTGGAGTAATTTGTAGCAATAGATAACCAAAAAATGGGGGAAGAAAATCTCTGGTGAAGAGATGCTCACTAACACAAATTCTGAACGTGAGAAGAAATGATCCTCAATGAGGGGAAGTCCACAGACAACCTGCAGGGGGTTACTGAGAGCTGGGAAGAATGTAATACTCTGAAAAAGACTCCATGTGAGGTGTGTGAAAAATATTAAAGAAGTTTGACATACACTTTGTTCATGAGATTGTAGAAGATCAGGCAGGTTCGTGCATTGTTGATGGAGCACCAAATGTTGGAACCTGTATGCATAACAATTGGGGTTCGTCTATCAAAATTAGAGTGGCACCGGGGTGGCTCAGTCGGTCAAGCATCTGACCTCGGCTCGGGTCGGGATCTCGCAGTCCTTGAGTTCGAGCCCCATGTCGGGCTCTGTGCTGACAGCTTGCAGCCCGGAGCCTGCTTCACATTCTGTGTCTCCCTCTCTCTCTGCCCCTCCCCACTCCTCTCTCTCTCTAAAATAAATAAACGTTAAAAAAAAAATGAGAAATGTAGTTACCCTTTGACCCAGTGATCCCAGTCTGTGGGATCACTCGATCCCATAGATAGGCGTGAGTGCACGCAAAATGACAAGTTGCCCACTCCGGTACTATCTGCAAGAGTAAAAGGCTAGACAACCCCAGGGCAGGGTACTGGGTAAACTAAGCATGGTGTACTCACACAATGGAATGCTATGCCATCACAAAAAAGAATGAGGTCATGGTTTTCAGTGTACAAAGTAAAACAGGACACCGTGTACATAGTATATGATGCTACCCTATGGTAAGAAAGGGAGAAAATCACAATATATACTCAAAAATTCTTACATTTGGAGCACCTGGGTGTCTCAGTTGCTTGAGCGTCCGACTTCGGCTCAGGTCATGATCTCATGGTCCATGAGTTGGAGCCCCACGTCGGGCACTGTGCTGACAGCTCAGAGCCTGGAGCCTGCTTCCGATTCTGTGTCTCCCTCTCTCTCTGCCCCTCCCCCATTCACACTCTGTGTCTCTCTCTCTCAAAAATAAATAAACATTAAAAAAGATTTTTTAATTCTTATATTTCTATGAAGAAACCCTGTGAGGATACACAGGTAACTAATAAATGAAGCTACTCACTAAGGGAGGAATATGTTGTTCTGATTTGTGAATTTTATGGATAAAATGAGACTTCAAACGAGACACTTTTAAAAAAAATGTTTATTTACTTATTTTGAGAGAGAAAGAGACAGAGAGAGAGAGGAGGGGGGAGGGGCAGACAGAGAGAACCCCAAGCAGGCTCCATGCTGTCAGCACAGAGCCTGATGCAGGGCTGGATCTCACAAACTGTGAGATCATGGCCTGAGCCAAAATCAAGAGTCAGATGCTTAGTGTACTGGGCCACCCTGGCACCCTTAAATGAGACCTTTAAAATGATAAAAGGAGGAGTCAAAACCATAATGAAAGAAAAAGAAAAAGGAGAAGTATTTTTAAAAAGAAAATGAAAAATAGAATCATTAAAATTAAAAACTCAGTGGCTTATGTTAGACCCAGCTGGAAACAAACCTGTGAAAATGATTCATAATTCATCAAAGAGAGACAAAGAGGTGGAAAACAGGGCAGAGAGATTAAGGAACACAGAGGCAAGAATGAGAAGGTCCAACATATACCATATACCTAATAAGAGTTCCAGAAGGCGAGATTAGAGAGAATGGGGTAGAGACCATCACTGTGAAACTTCAAAACACTAAAAACAAGGAGGAAGTTGTAATCAGGGGAAAGAGACCAAGGAACAAAAACTAAACTGAAAACAGACTGCTCATCAACAAGAATAATGTCAAAAGACAATTGAATACTATTTTCAACTGTTAACCTCAATTCTATTCTCAGCTAGATTTGCATTCCAGATTGAGTCAAAAGAAAAACATTTTTAGAAGAACAAGAAGGAGAACATTGACCACTTATGGACCTTTGTTGAAAAACCTCTAGAGAAAATACTTTAGTAAGGAGAGAACCCAGAAGGAAGAAGTGGGATGTAAGAGGCAATGTGAGTGGTTATTGCTCAACATGGCATTCAAATCTAAACAAGTGTTAACTGTAGAACCCATAATAATGATAAGTGATAGAAAATTAAAAACAACGGGCCACTAAATACTAGACAACAAAAACGTGGAAGGTGGGAGGGTTATGCTTGGACTTTGTGTTCCGAGGTCTTATCTTGTTCAGGAGGAGGGTACAGATGCTAACTTTTTAGGTCAAATGTGCATGTTAAGCACTTAAGGGTGCCCAATAAAAGAATAGAAATGGAATAACAGGGGTGCCTGGGTGGCTCAGCTGGTTAAGCGTCCAACTTCAGCTCAGGTCATCATCTCGTGGTTCGTGGGTTCGAGCCCTGCTTTAGGCTCTGTCCTGACAGCTCAGAGCCTGGACCCTGCTTCAGATTCTGTCTCTGTCTCTGTCTCTCTCTTGCTCGCTCTCTGCCCCTCCCCCACTCGGGCTCTGTCTCTCTCTGTCTCTCAAAAATAAATGAATGTTAAAAAGAATTTTAGAAATGGGATAACAACTTCCAAACCAGAAGACAAAACAAGAGGAAGCAATTTTTATTTTTTATTTTTTTAAGGGAGCAATTTTTAAAAGATCAATTAAAAGAAATAACAAAACAGGAAACCAAGGGAAGGCATGGTGCAAGGGAAGTAACCACAAGAATATGTGTGAATTCAAAAGTTATAAAATAGTTTCTTGACTTGGATTTTTTTAATCCAGAAAAACTCCTTGAATATGATGACAGAACAGGGCTGAAAGTAAAGGGATAAAGAAGAAAGACGTACCAACCAAAGAATAACAAAAAGAAATCAGACATAGCAATATTTACATCAAATGAAACAATCTTCAAGTCAAAAAGGCATTATTTGAGATTAAGTAGCTCATTACATAGTAAAATAATAGAACAGGAATATATAATAGTCATCAGCTAGTATGCATCCAAAAATAGGTCTTTAAAATATATGAGATAAAAAGTCGATAATGCTGCATAGACAAATTTAAAACTCCACAATTAGTGGGAATTTTAACAAATCTTTTTCAGAAAGCTATAGATCAAGAAGAGAACTTAGCGCATAGGGGAGTCAAACAACATGATTCACAAGCTGCACCTAATGGAATGTGTAGAACTGAGGCCAACGACCTGTGAATACATATTTTCCTCAACAACACCTGACAATACATACAAAAACTGACTACATACTTAATTATAAAAATGTGCCCAAAACGTCAAATAATACCTCACCACCAGGCAAATGCTATGATATAGAAGTCATTATACTACCTTCTGGCAACTATCATTTGACTTATTGAGTGTTTGCTCACGTGTGTGTGAACTCACGAAATGTGCACATCTTTGGAGGAGAAACGGAGAGTGAACGTTTTCTAAAACAAGAAATAAAGGTCATTTTCCCGTTTGCTGGAGATTCCGTCTCCTGTGATTCCATCATCCGTGTGTTGATATTTTTCATTGTGTTATTGAGCTGTCCGTCAGAAGGGGGCTGCTTAGTTTGTTTTCCACATCTATGAGTGAAATTTGTGAGCTCTCAGTTTGACATGAACTTGAGGTTTTGGAAGCAAGGATGAAATGTAAGGTAGTCGACAGAATAAGAGTTCTTAGAAATACCTTTTTTTTCTCTTCCTTGTCAACATATTTAAACATTCTCATGAGCTTTGCAGGCTTACCAGCAAACGATTGAAATATAAAGAGACTCATTGCTTTATTAAATATCCCCTGCCCTTAGTCCTGTGAACTTGACAACAGAAGAGAACCTGTATTGGCAGAATGGTGGCAAACAGATAATGAATTGAGTCTGACCTCTTTCTCTAATCATAGGCTGAGATGCTCCACTGGCATAGTAGAAAGATGTCTTTGTTTTTGTTCCTTTTTACATGGAGCTCAGTACAAAAACCTGTAGTTCTCAAGCCTATTATTACTGCCGTGCATGTATGACAAGTTTAAGAATTAGGCCTGGTTGTTGTTTGTTGTTGTTGTTGTTGTTGTTAAGTTTCAGATGTTATAATTTCCAAACAATATTCTAATTGTACATAACTGGGGTTTGGGATGAAAAAGCTCTTATCTATGCAACGGGAAGCTAAAGACTTGTTCTCCAAATCAGTCCCATGACTGTAGAGACTTTGGGGCACTGACCCAATTTTAGAACATCGATACAAAGCTTATAGTATCAATTGATACACAATGTTGAGACTCGTGAACCTGTTCTCTTGGGCCAAGTTGAGCGCATATCAAGAATGTAGACCTGTACTTGTAGGCAAAATACATGTGGAGACACGCAGATTGGGTGATGTCCATTAATCTGTCTAGGGCCACCCAGCTGGTGAATGACATTTGACTCTAGCTGTCCCTTATTCCAAAGCTTATGTTCTTCCCACCACATGATTCCACTGTATGTTCTACAAGCTGTGTATTTGGAACTAAGAGCTTTAAGTCGCTCGAAGATACATTTTTGTATTAGCAACAGAATCCTTATCTGCCTTGCAAAAGAAAGCCAGTGTCGTGGTATCATTGGAGTTTCCAAAGCAGCTCCATTCATCCATATTTGGAAGAATGTATAACCAGTCTTATCGAGTTTCGTGTGGCAAACCAAACAAAACCAAACGTAAACACATCTTATGTTTCAGTTTGCAGCAAATGGGATCTATAACTTCATTTGCTCACTCATTGGTCCCTTTCTTTAACAAGTATTTATGAAATGTCTATTGTGTGCCCAGTATCACATTAGATATTACAGAAGATAAAAGGCAAGTAAAGATATGGCTGCTTTCGTGGAAAAAGCTTAGAATTCAGCTGGAGAAAAGCAATATACACACAGGCACTTGAAGACAAAGCAAGTGTAGGATAATTCTCCAATAATGTATAGACAAATATGAGACAGTGTGGTATGGACTTCAGAATTCAAAAAAAAAGAAAAATGTCATTATCAACTATTTTTCAGGAGGCAAGGCTTAACTGATAAGT
Source organism: Felis catus (assembly GCF_018350175.1). NCBI lineage: Eukaryota > Metazoa > Chordata > Mammalia > Carnivora > Felidae > Felis > Felis catus. The sequence goes on from NC_058386.1 coordinate 34,197,571, forward strand.
AGAATCATAAAGACGTGACAACCGTGATGTCATTCAGTTAGAGGGACAGCTTGCCTTTGGAAAACAACGGGAGCCAAAGTCACAGTGCAAGAACAAGCCTTCTCTGACCTCCTAAGTTGACCCGGGTTTCCCCCTTCTGGTCCTTATTTGAGCACTCATCACATTTTCCGAGAACTTAGGAGGCTGCCTGCCTAGTTTCCAATAAACAAGGGCTCTGTCGTCTCATCAAAATATGTCTGACACGTGGTAGATTTCACATATATCTGACAAATGAATGAATGACAGGTGAACTTGGGCTGTACGAGAAGGACTTTTGGGGGGCATTGTGTATTATGATTCTAAATGCTCTTGATATGTGCCCTGCTACTGTGTCCTATTCTGCCAAAATAAATAATGCCGCATATACTGAGTGAAGATTATATAATACCCCCTCGTTTTATTTACAACATAAATGGGTTTTTTTAAAAACAAGCATGTGTCTTTTTCCAGGTGTTGAGTGGGTAGCTCTCATCGGCTCTAATTATCCCAGAGTTTACCACTTGGTGAGATTTGAAGAATGTAATGGCCATATTCATGTGCCCCACTCACAAGACTCATGCATGGAACTTTATTCATTTTGTGAAGGTTTTTACTTTTTGAGCCAAATTTTAAAATTAGTTTAATATTCATTGCTTAAATGAGACCCCATGTGCCCTGCTGAGGACAATGACACCACTTCCTCTCCTATTTTGTACTTCAGCCTCTGAGATAACACGCGCCTGGATAAGACCAGTGACAGAAAGTGGTCTTTGGAAATTTCACGTGGTACTCAGCTAATGGTTAATGATCCTGAATTAAGTGCATCAGATCTAAAAATTGTTATACGGCTTCCAGCTGGGGCAAGATCATGACGGCAATGTACGTTTTCGATCTCTCCAAATCCTCTCATAACAGCTAGGATAGCAGAAGACACACGCCATGGACACCATCTTCAACAAAAGTAAGTGACAGCACGCCCAGGAACTCCAGAATATGCGTGGGTAGCTCCAACCCCTGACAGCAGCAGGACCCCTGTGGGTTTAGTAGCTGCGCAGTGAAATGGAGTCAGGACAGCGGGGCGTTCTGATCACCCTGAGAGACTTAGGACACAGAAATTGCCAGCAAACGCTTCCACAGAAGTATTCTACTTTGAGTGGAATGTTCAGTAAGTAGGTCTAGAACAACCCTGGATGACGTCTTCAGAGTTTTCCATTTGCGGGGAAGCCTGGAAAGGACCACTAAGAGGCTACAGGAAGGTCACAGGGTACTAAGCCCGCAAGAATCTCAGAAATACCCGAGAATATATATCCCCCACCCGGAAGAATGGAGACGCTTCTTGAGGAAAAAGAAAAATTCTTGTTGGGAGTGGAATCCAAATTGAGCAAGCCGGAAACTCTGGTGGGAGAGACAGAAGTTTCACACAGCGGCCAGGAGAGGTCCAGAGGGGCCGCCTTCGGAGCCATGCGGGGGGCTACACACAAAGGCCATGTTGTTAATACTCCTCAGCAGGACCAGTGACATTGTGTACACAGCACAGCGCAAAATGAAAACCCAGGGCCCCTTGTTCACAAATTATTTAAAAATTTCAGCGTGAGGGCACCTGGGTGGCTCAGTAGATTGAGCATCTGACTCCTGATTTCGACTCAGGTCATGATCCCAGGGTTACGGGATCGAGCCCCACATCGGGCTCCACTCTGAGTGTGGAGCCTGCTTAGGATTCTCTCTCCCTCTCCCTCTGCCCCTTTCCCCAGCTCGTGTGCTCTCTCTCTTTCTCTCTCTCTCAAGTAAAAAAAAAAATTAATTTCAAGGTGAGAGCACAGCATGAAAGCCTTGCTTCCAAGTCAAAGCAGAGAAGGAGCTGTGGAGCATGCAAGCTAGGGGAGAGCAGCTCTGCTTTGCCTACCCCCTCGTCAGGACCTCAGGACCTTTCTCGTAAAAGCGCGGGACAGTCTGCCTCATTCAAATATGTGCAATAGAGTCACATTGTGAGCAAACCCTTTACAACAGGTATTACAAGGAAAAAGAGGGATGAATCAAATAACCTATCACCAGATAATGAAGGCACAGCAGAAAAACAATGGGACCTAGCGTGTAATAATACAAAATGAGGTTAAAAGAAAATAAGAAAATGATCAGGCTATCAGAGAACCACATAAATCAGAAAATGGCAAGGCTCTGAAATGCTACAGCTAACCAACAGGAGGGTGTTCAAAGAGCTTTTGGATCTTAGGGGAGAATTAGCAAATAAAGAAAAAAACATCCCAGGGGCACCTAGGTGGCTCAGTTAAGTGTCCGACTTTGGCTCAGGTCATGATCTCACAGTTTGTGGGTTCGAGCCCCGCGTCGGGCTCTGTGCTGACAGCTCAGAGCCTGGAGCCTGCTTCAGATTCTGTGTTTCTCTCTCTCTCTCTCTCTCTCTCTCTCTCTCTCTCTCCCTCCCTCCCTCAAAAATAAATAAATATTTTTTTTAAAAAAAGGAAAAAAACACTCCAGAATCAGACTCAGCAGTGCAAGAGCAAAGAGACCCCACGTGAAGAAGTACAGTAAGGGAAATTGAGGCTAGAAAAAGAAAACAGAACAAACAAAAATAAAATCCTTCTCTGAAGAGCAAATTTCATAATCTCGAACCACTTGAATCTTGCCCCCAAAACACCGGCTTTAGTTTTGTACTTTACTTGTTGAAGTTCAATTAATCTTACCCAAAGAGGTGACAGATAATTAATTTTTTAAAAAACCCCGTTTCAAGTAGATATTCCTGAGACCAATTTTGCGTTCACAGTCTTTGCAATTCATTTGATAACTCACAAACATTAACAAAAACATTTTTAATCTGCTTTTCAAAGGGAACATCTGTGCATTATTGTTTGTGACAGTAGCTTTGTTATAGCAAGTGAAACATCTGGAGAGACTTGATTACTTGTTGACAGAAACTCCGATGCAAAACACAGGTGAACGGCAATGTATTCTCAGTGGGGCTAAAATGAATAAGCTGAGCCAATGGGGTTTGACCTAAGCTAATAAACCGGAACGCAGCAACGTTGGGGCCCTTTATTTCTGAGCCATTCCTTATGGTGAGTCTGTACCTGTGGCCAGTGTTGGTTCCTACCTAACTTGGAAGAACAAGAATTAAGACCTTTCAGCGTGTGGCTTTTACTCCGGATGTTCGGAGTGGCCCGTTCAGTGTCCCTGTGAGCCCCCTGCCAGAAACAAAGAAAATCCAAGTCTCAATGATCCAGATTGTTTGAACCCATGTTGATAATGATTTTTCAGTCTTTCTTTTTAATACCACTTTTCAGTGCACTTGGTTTCTAGGGTCAGTTGGGTGACAGTCTTATTTGCCAATGAACAGCTCTAGGGCTGCAGAGATAAATAGATGAACAAGTGGCTTCTAAGACCCCAGAAGGTGATTTATTGAGCATTCTAACTTTATGATAGCTTAATGAGGTAAATAATGTAGTGCACGTGAAGGTGCCTAACAAAGTGCTTAATGCATGCCTAAGAACTCAGTAAAAGTTGAATCTAAATGTGGAAGACACTGCTGATTATAAGCACAAAGGCCATTTCCATCTCCTTTCTTGATGGCAGAGAACATCCCATCCCAGAGAGGAAAATGCCAGCTTCTTGCTTTCCAGCCTCCCTTGCAGTTAAGGCATGGACACGTGGCCCAATCCTGGCCAATAAGAACTGAGAAACGGGCTGCTGGGGAAGCCTTCCTCCCTTACAAGAAATCTCTCCTGCGTAGAAACATCTCCCTTCTTTAGCTGGACACTGTTGTGTTTCCATTCAATGCTTGGGACCCAGACAGCCACTTTGCAACCATGGGAGGTAGAGACAGGCTTAAGTACCTAGCTAATACCCAGAAGAGGACAGAACAGAAAGACGGAGGGGATCTGGGTCCTCAGTGCACTATGCGACCACTGAACCAACATCTAGATTTTTTTGTATATGAAATAAGAAGTATCCTGATATTGAAGCAATTTTAATTGGTTATTTCGTTGTATGCAGCCCCAAGCATTATAACCACTATATTGAGGAGCTCTCTCCTTTTCAAATATTTCAATAGAAACTAAACCCAGTTTTCCTTTAAGGTGCCTGACAAAATGTGCAACAATAGGTTGCCACTGTCGGGGGGGGGGGGGAGCAGGTCTTCCCCCCACCCCAAGTCCCTTTCTACACTCACCACTACTTGTCCTCAAATCTTCTTCATCCACAAAATGGGGGTGGTTCCTGTTGCTCAACTCACTGAGTGTTTATGGTGACTGGTAACCTAATTGATTTGTGGTCCCCAAATTAAAGGCACTAGAAAAGATTTTCTAAAATGGTAGTTTTCCGTATGAGTTCTGCCCAGGCTGTGCTGTAATTTATGGATGTGCTAACAGGCTAAAGGACAAAGTGATCTGTAATTCACCAGCGGAGCCCTGAGAGGCTGCATAATGTACGTTCCTCCCCATCATCACACGAGTAATAACCATCAAACACACTGTGGGCAATGAGTGACTCCCTTGCTTCGGAGCTTGTACCCTGCTTTGGATCCGAGCCCGGTGCCCAACAGCCTTTGGTGATGACATCCCAAAGAGACCAGGAGTCCAAGCCTGAGGAGAGCAAATCAGCACAGTGCCTCACACAATCCAGCCCAGATTGAAAAGTAATGAACAATTACAGGGTATCAAATTAATATTTAATGAAGATGTAAATGATGAGAGTCAATACTGAATTGCTCGGTGAAATCTATTCCAGCAAGAGAAAGCCGCAGTGGTCTGTAGAGGGGAACTGTCTTTCTTATGAGCCATTGTTCTTTAACTTCTCTCCAGCTCTAGCTGAGGCCTTGGCCCAGATTCCCCAAACAGCTGACAGTTGCAGCTCGAGTGAAATCAATCTTAGAATCCTCCTAGCCATTTTATTCCTAATTTCCCTCCTTTGTCCACCCTTTCTCTCTGTTCAGACTGTGCACTCAGAAACAAACTCCACATAGGGTTTCTGATATCAGACTTGCCTATTGCCAACATCCTCTCTGTCCCTCTGTCAGCTGGGGGTCTGCGCCGCCGAGAGGGGCATGATGACAATTCATCACCTCTCGGAGCGCGGATTGCTGCTGAGCCCACTTGTGTCAGAGGAACCTGCCAATTCCTCAGTCAGAGTGGGGGGGGGGGTTGGTTTGAAGGTGCTGGTCCATGAAATAACAAGGGAGAAAGGGAGAAGGTGCCAGAAGCAGGGGAGAGAGGCTCATGGGCTACCGGGGGTAATGAAGAATGATGGCTGGTTGCACAGGACAGTAAGCCCCTTAAGGGGCCAAAAGGTTCCAGGGGCTATCTCTGTTGCTCGTTTACTCTTTGGCCCCACCCACAAGAGGCAGTAACAGTGCTGGGGGCTGGAAGCCAAAAGTTTCTGAGAAAAAGAGTTCCCCAGCCAACAGCCCCTGCTCCCGACCAAGGAACAGATCGAAAGATGAGGAGCCAAGCCCAGAGGCTTCTTTTCTATTTTCCCAGGTTGGGCTAGGAAAGAGCAGCTCCTTCGTCCAGCAGGGAAAAGAAAGCATCGCGCTTGCTGGTGCACCACAGCCCTCGAGCAGTCTGTAGAAACTTCTTCACCATGTTAGGGGCTGAACTGCATTCCCAGAGCAGCCAGGCTCTGACCTAAGCAGTGTGGAGCCCTCAGGGAGACTGCCCAAGCCCCAGAGGAGGTGGGCTTGGCTCTCTGCTCATGATCACGTCTGCCCCTCCTGCCGCTGTGGACCAGCCCCCCCCCCCCCCCACACACACATACCCCCTGCCCCGCTGTGGCCCCAGGGAGAGTCTGCAAAGAGGAATCCCAAGTACCCAAGTACGGCCACTGCCATTGGAGAATACACACTCTTGCTCACACACCCGTTCTCCCTGCTCGCGAATGCTCACCACCGACTGGAATGGTGAGAAGGGCCGCTCAGTCACCCTGTCATCACCTTTCAGAGCTGTTGCTGTGCTATCTGGTAGCTCAGCGGGTGGCTTTCTGTCTTAACCTATTTTATTTGTGAAGACTGATTCTAGGACCTACAAGACTCTTGGTCCCACGCTAATTTTTTTCTTTCTCTAAACAGACTTGTGAAGGCTCAAGTGAGGCTACATGTCATAGAAGATGAACTGCTTTACCCTGCAATGCTAGAAACAGAAACCACTCTAGGTATTTAAAACACAGGGGGATTAATACCAGCAGCTGGTTACATGGGTCAGAGAAGAGTAAGAAATCAAGGAAGGGCCCATAGGCAACACGGAGATTAGCCACAGCAGGAAGGTGCTATGCCCCTAGGACTAGGGGGACATGGGAGAAGGTGGTGTTACCAGAAACCAGAAGCTATGTTCATATGGCAGGAGCTAGACCCATACTGGAAGCTGCCAGCAGGGGTGCTTATATTTGTAAGTAACAAGTTATCTAACCCCACGCTTAGCAGCTGTAAACAAGTTGATCGCCTTACAGTCTCTGCAGCTCAAGAACTTGGGAGCAGCTTAGTTGGGTGGTTCTGGTTCAGGGTATCTCATGAGGCTGAGATCAAGGCGTCAGCTGGGGCTGCAGTCCTCTCAAGGCTCAACTGGAAAGGATCTGTTCCCAAGCTCATTCATATGGACATTAACAGATCCCAAGTCTTCACTGGCTGCTGGTTGAAGACATCAGTTCCTTGCCACATGGGCCTCCCCTAGGGCTATTCACAGTATGGCGCACTCGCTCCCTGTCGAGCAAGGGCTCTGAGAAAAAGAGCATCTGAGAAAGGGAGAGCTGGATGGAAGAAGTCACAGCCTTTTTGTGACCCGATCTTTTTGTGACAGCACCCCAACACTTTAGCCGCATCCTAGTCATTAGAAGGGGGCCACTTGGTACAGCCGACACTCAAGAAGAAGGCACTACAAAGGGTGTGAATACCAGGAGGCAGGATCACGGGGGCCCTCTTAGAGCCCTCCTGCCACAGGACGGTAGCCACAGAGGCACAGGCAGCTCTAGGTTTTGGGGGGCCCAAAGCTCAGGCAATCTGGAAAACCCTTTTTAAGATAAAGAATACAAAGTTACAAATCCAGAATTACACTCACGACCAGCAACTGGTGAAGGTACAAAAGAAATGAGGCCTATCCATACGATGAAATACTATCTGGCCATAAAAAGGAATGAAGTACAGACACATGCTATGGCATGGATGAGCCTCAAAGACATAGTGCTCAGCGAAGGAACCCAGTCACCCACTTACTACACGATGCCATTGATATGGAATGTCCAGAACTGGCAAATTCATAGAGACAGAAAGCAGATTCCTGGTTACCAGGCCCTGGGGTAGGAAGCCAGGACTGACTAAAAAGACATGAGGGAACCTTTAGGGGTGATAAGAAATGTTCTAAAATTGGACTGTGGTGATGGTCGTACAACCCGATACGTTTACTAAAAGCCATCGAAGCATACACTCGCAACGGGTGATTTTTATGGTTTGTAAATTATCTTTCAAAAAAGCTGTTACAAAATTATACACACAGGGCCCTGGAAGGGGCTTGCGTAAGTGAGAGGCCCTGGGGCTTAAGCTTCATTAACTTTTCAGGAAACTTGTCTCGGCAGAGGAGACAGAGCCAGGGCGGGCGCTGCCTGAGGCAGGGAGAGAATGGAAATGGCCAGGCTTCTCCCCTCCGGTCTCTGTGTCTGCCTCCTGCTGGCCCAAACCTGCCCAGAAACTGGGGGAATGGAGTGCATCGTCATACAGAGTGGAGGAGGCGTAGGGCTGGGAGTAGATCTGAGAGCCAAGAAGCAAACGACAGGCTCATGGACCAAACCCCGCGGTGGTACCTCCGCACCCTACTGCCAAGACGACTCAGAACAACTCTGCTCTTTTGGTGTTGAGCGATGTCTTGAGGGGAAATCCAGAGAAAACCCACGATTCCAAATGAAGGCCTAAGCTGTTGATCGTTTATCATCAGACAACACGGAACACGGGATTTGTTGGTTCCCTTGTCATTCACTACTCCCCCGAAGGCTGGAAATCATTTACTTGTGCATACTGGAGGGTGGAGAGCAGGCTTTGGGTTGGTAGGAGGAGGGGAAGGAGGAGATAACTCGAGCAAGAATACTGGATATGTTAAATATTCACTATTGAATGGATTTCCCTGGCAGCCCTTCTCGTTTAACTCTTGCAGGCAATGGGGGCCAAGGGCCGGGTGGGGGGCACAGTGGGCCCCAGGTGCAGGCAAAGAAGGATGCCTTGTTGGTGGAGAAATCAAAAACAATAATAAAACCTACTACAAGTTGGTAGCTTTCATTATCAACATGTACACGTAATTCTTTTTTTTTTTTTAATGTTTGGATTTATTTATTTATTTATTTTGAGAGACTGATAGAGAGCGAGCAGGGGAGGGGCAGAGAGAGAGTGGGAGACAGAACCTCAAGGGCTCCGCACCGTCAGCACAGAGCCCGACGCGGGGCTTGAACCCACAAACTATGAGATCATGACCTGAGCCGAAATCAAGTGGAAATTAACCGACTGAGCCACCCAGGGGTCCCCAGGAGCCCCTCAACATGTACAAGGAATTCTAAACAACGTCCGTGATAATACTCTTCCCTTCACCCCCCAACCCTCTTATCAGGTCCAGTTCTAACATTGTGGAGGTCACTGTTGAATTTTAAATGACATGTATGTGAGCTTCGAGTGAGCGTATTTTCATTACTTACCCATTAACAAAGATTGTTTGCGGCATGGAAGGTGATGCAGAGAAGCCCCAAGGATACATAGACAGCCGACCCTTGTGGACTCGGTCACGCGCCTTCAATCCTATGGTAAGTCCGAGTGGGTTGGATACCATTTGCGCTCACTTTGGGTGCAGTCTGTGTCTCTAGTCGCGGCAGCACTGCACGTTCCTGCTTTCAGATGGTGGACCAGAAACACACAGGTAGCACGGTGACTGCGAACACAAAGAAATAGCACTTGAGATGCTTCCATCTGCCATTCTAGGTACAAACCATTCTTTGAACCATGTGGTGTTCACTGCATTAGGGGTGTGTCTTCGTGTGGCATCCCCATCTTTAAAATACATATTAATACAGATCAAAAAATCTGAGTTCAGTTTTTTTTCCTTTTTGGCACGATGGTATTGATCTCTATTTTATTTTATGGTTACTAGAATGGAAGTCAGATAAAAGAAAATGTTTTTACTGTGTTTCTTTGCTGGCCGTTATAATCATTCGTTTCATTTCATGATTATTACTGAAAAAGATTTTGTCATATAGAGGAAGACAGTGTTAAAAATGATCTGCTCTAGGGCGCCTGGGTGGCTCAGTCCGTTGAGCATCGGACTTAGGCTCGGGTCATGATCTTGAGGTTCATGGGTCTGAGCCCCGCGTCGGGCTCTGCACTGACGCTCTGTCTCTCTCCCTCTCTCAAAAATAAACATTAAAAAAATTATTTTCAAAAAATGATCTGCTCTGGGTGGCAAATACACTAGGTATGCTACAGCTTGTAACCAAAAGGTGTGACCTCCCCACAAATAACGAAACTGAGGCTCAGAGAAGTTAAGAAATTTGCCTAAATTCACAGAAGTACTAAATCACAGACCAAGGATTCGAACAAACATTGTGCAGTCAATAGCATGCATGCTTTATATTTGTGACGACAACCATACGAGTGGGTAGTATCATCATCCCCATTTCGCAGATGAGGGAACTGAGGTACAAAGAGGCCAGATGACTCAGCCAAGGTCCCACAGCTGTAATGACAGCACAAGGATTTGAACCCTGTGGTACTGCTCCGGATGCTGTCTGTGTAAGCTTTAACCTACGCTCTTTCCTCATGAGCTGAGGTTTACTTCTACAACCCTGCTCAATTCTACGGCCGCTGCAGCTGAGCAACTTGGACCCACTTCAGTGGGTGCTGTCATCTACCGTCCACTCCCACCAAGAAGGAAATCGCCCCGCAGGTGCCTATGGGTGCTTTCTAAGGACACAATTGCGGTATGTTCTGAATTTAGCTCAATTCGGTGATTTACCACAAGCCTGGAGAAGGGGAGGATGAAAAGGAAACCCGACTTTTAAGAAATTAGGATCCCTGGGATTCGAAGACCCGTTGAACTGCCCCAGATGTCTTTACAAGCTTTCCTAAAGGTGAAGAAAATTGCATGGTGCTTCCGTCACAGGTAATACTGCCCCGCAACACTAGATGGCAAAATGGTGCTATGTTACTGTCCTGTGAGCCGGAAGAGCCTGGTATAAAAGTCTTCCCCCAAAATCCCAATCCGCTGAGCTGTCCTTTAAGGAAAAAAAAAGTTTATTTTTGGAAAACAAAGTTCTATATGAAGTTAGTATCTGAATTTTTTGAATCATTGTTTAGAAATGGACCGTTTTGAATTGCCCAAGTCTCCCAGGCTCTATCAAATAGGTAAATAGATGTCTCTGCCTAATGGCCAGCTGGTCAAAAGCTACCCCCTAATTGATCAGATAAAGACGGGAAGATAACAGAAGATAATGGAGATAGTCCGAAATGTACTTTCAAAAGCTGCATGTTAACATAAATGTGACATAAATGTGACAAATGTATATGGCACAGATGTCATCTGTCATGGCCTCTTCTGTTTAAATAAACTTAGAAGCAAATAACAAATTGGACATGCTGCTGTTTCTCATTGCGTTCATTCAAGAATAAGCACCTCTCTTATGTACAAGGCAGTCACAGCACAGAATCCAGAGTTCTACTCTGGCATTTTAAGAACCCTGTGTTCTAGAAGGGGACAAAAGACACATGCATGGGTACTGCCAGCCATCGGCCCCCCTGAATCACTCTCTCTCCAGAGCCTCACAGTTAGAGCCGCTGGGCCTCCTCCCCTCCCCCACCCCGCAAGCCTTGGGACCACCCAGGGTCCCGACGGGGGGGGGGGCAGGCAGCACATGAACATATGACGACTGGGCCCATCCAGCAGGGGCTCAGGGCCAGCCCAGTCCGCAGTATTGCTCTCAGAATTGCCTTGGCAGATCAAGTCCAGCGGAGTCCCTGCCTTATCAGAGATGCAGAATACCTAGTAGCAGAAGGGAAAAGAGAATCATGGTGTATAGCCACCGGTGAGGAGAAGAATTGGTCCAGAAAGTTTTCTAGAACCTTGCCTTGGGCAACGGGGAGAAGGTGGTTTTCCGGGCACGCAGTATCATCCACAAAGACACAGAGGAAGAGAACTCTGTCCTGGACAGGGGAGTCTGCGAGGCTTAAAGCAGTGGTGCTTGAATATGGTCTGGCCAGCAGCAGTTGGAGGTAGGGAACTGTTAGAGATGCAAACTCTCAGGCATCACCCCAAACCCACGGAGTGAGAAGCTTTGGAGGTGGGGCCTGGCCATCTGTGTGTGAAACAAGTCCCCCCAGGTGATTCTGATGCAGGCTCAAGGTCCAGAAGCACTGGGTTACGGCACAGGCCCTGCCAGAGGGGTTCATAGACAAGGTAAGCTACCCAGGGGTTAGAACTTGAAGGGCCTTGCGCTAAGGAGATTGTTTTTTCTGTTTGTTTAATCTTGTGCGGTATGGGAGCCACTGAGGGTTTCCAAGCACAGGAGCGATCACAGATCTGTGCTTCGAACCCGCCAGTCTCATGCTGGTGTGGAGGAGAGGTAGAGGGAGGGGAGAAGCCCTCCTTCAGGGAATCTCTAGCTTCTCCTCTGCCTTCACTGCAAAGCTCTGGCCCTGGCTCTCTCCCTTTTTGCTAGCCATGTCTCCCGGTGAGCCCACCACCCTCCCAGTGTCAGCCACCCCCCAGCAGCAGGTGACTTCCAAACCTACCTCTTTAGTCTGTGACTTACACCTAGCGGACCGGCTCCACTTTCTGGATAACCTAGCTGCTTTCTCACACTCAGCACAGCCACATCTGGACTCACCGTCCCCAGATTCATTTCCTCTCCTGCCTTCCAGACTTCTGCCAGTGGCAAGACTGTCTACACTGCCTTTGGGATCATCCCCAAAGCTTCTTCCACCCCAGACTCATTTAATCACTGCCTATTCAGCATTCCAGAGTCTTAGGCACGTGCTTTTATCCCAACACACAGACATGAGTGTTGGTGTCCGGAGGGGAGCAAAAGTAGGCCTCATTTGTATATGTGTGGAGCAGGCGCCTGGCAGAGAAGCTGGGTGGGGTAGAACACGGGTGTTCAGTGAATGAAGGAGTGAATTCTGTCCCTCAAAGGTGAGGGAGGAAGCAGAGAGATGCATGTAATGCCAATTGGTCTGCGGGCCGCAAAACCCACAGAGGGTCCCTGGTAAAGCTCGAGGCGCGTGCGGCCAGGTGGCACGAGGGGGATTGCTTATGAGGAAGTGGAATTAGGTTATAAGAAATTACAGAGGGAGTGGCACAGGCAGCAGGTACAGGTAGAGCTTTCTAGAAGACCGGAGATGAAAGGAAGGGAGATGGGTTAGCATCTCATAGGAGTAGGGAGGTAAAGGGAAGGGTATGGAGGGTGATTGTTAAAGGTAGGGGAAACTTGAGTATGCAATTCAAGAAAAAGCAAAAACAAAAAAAAAGACAAAAAACAAAAAATCAGTGGAGTAGGAAAGACTTAAGATGACAGAGAAGGAGGGGCGCCTGGGCGGCTCAGTCAGTTGAGAATCTGACTTCAGCTCAGGTCGCAGTTTGTGAGTTCAAGGCCGACACTGGTCTCTGTGCTGACAGCTCAGAACCTGGAGCCTGGACCCTGCTTTGGATTTTGTGTCTCCCTTTCTGTCTGCCCCTCGCGCTCTCTCTCTCTCTCTCTCTCTCTCAAAAATGAGTAAACCTTTAAAAAAAAAAAAGATGACAGAGAAGGATTGAGGCAGTGCTTAAACATCACAAAGACAAGGGGTGGCTGAGGCCATGCACAGAGGAAAGGGCTAGTCTAGGAGATTTGGCTCAGAGGTGTCAGCAGGTGGGCCGAATTTATGGTTTCTGAACCATTTCGGTGCCGAGGAAAAGATGGGAAAAGATCCAGAGGCGTAGAGGTGACGAGAAAGAGAAGTCAGCAAGTTCACAGAGATGTCTGTGATGCCGAGGAGAGGTAAATGGAGGCAGGACAGGGGCGGTGGCCTTGGAGAAAATGGAAAATATTTGGCACATGCAGAATCTGTCAGTCAGCAAACGGCCCCACACACGAGCTTCCAGGCTTTGTCCCCGCTGGGCTCACTGCCTATATTGCTTTTGCTCCTCACCTTGCCTGTTGAAAGCCTCTGGTCTTCAAGGCCTGGGACAGAAGTCACTTTCTCTGTGAACTCTTCCTTGACCCCCTTCCTCACCCTTCCCCAGGTACAGCTGTTCTCAACACTAATAGCATTTGGGTAGTGCTTCACAGGTTAAAGGCGATAATACATACCTTCTCTTACATACGTTATCCTAATTAACCACTCTCTCCTCTGTAGCTATATAGCGCTCTCTTCACTACAGGGATGCAGTGCTTTATCAGTTCACGTTCCCCCAAAACTCCAGGACAGTTTACGAGAAGCCAGGGTCGTACCTGACTCACTTTTGTAACCCCTGTGCCCAGCATAGCACCTGACCCACATTAGAAATGAAAAGTCACGCATTGAGTTAAATAAATAAATCTCTATTTAAAATATACACTTCATGGGGCGCCTGAGTGGCTTCAGTTGGTTGACCGTCCCACTTCAGCTCAGATCATGATCTCGCAGTTAGTGAATTGGAGCCCCACGGTGGGCCCTCTGCTGTCAGTGCAGAGCCGCTTCAGATCCTCTGTCTGCCTCTCTCTCTCTCTCTCTCTCTCTCTCTCTCTCACACACACACACACACACACACAAATAAGCATTTTTGTTTAAGTTTTAAAATATATCCTTAAAACAAACCTACTGATTCTTCAAGACCCAGCCTGATAGCAATTTATGCTCACCCCCGTTAGTAGTATCTTCTCCAGGTTAAAGAAACAAAGTTCCTTCTACCTGATTCCTGAGAAAATGTATCTTCATTCTTTCGGTTTCGACGTAATTTTGTTCTCACTTCTCGAAATTCTTCTGAAACCTTCCAAGTTGTGGGGCCGGAAACGGCCTCAGTGAGTTCTGAACCACCAGTGCTTCATCGCTTCAGGTTTGGCACCGGTTTGGCATTGGCTTTGGAGAGCTTTTCCTTCTAGTTACTCCAAGGTATTAACAGGCACAGCGAGGTTTTTGCCCTTAAGTTCCGTTAGCATCCCTCTTCGTTGTCAAGCACCAAGGGCTTTTGTCTTAAAAGACATAGTAAAGAACCATTCTTTTGCCTGAGATCAACCAGTGGAAATTCTAAATACGCATTCTGTTTTAGGTACAGCCCAGTGACTTCAGTCTGTCGGCTTAACCTGTGGCATCCACGTGGGGAATGAAGCAAACAGAATGACCTCCTGAAAGTCTAAAAGTACGAGGACAGGCTGCCCTAATCTAAACTTCACCTACGATTTCCTAGAGTTTGTGCGATTCCCAACAAAAAGGTGATGGAAGCCATGGGGGGTTTTTGGTTAACACTTTTTAAGTTTATTTTTATTTATTTTGAGAGAGAGAGAAAGAGAGCAAGCAGGGGAGGGGCAGAGAGATAGAGACAGAGAATCCCAAGCAGGGTCTGCACTGTCAGCACAGAGCCCAATATGGGGCTCGATCCCACAAACTGAGATCGTGACCTGAGCCGAGATCGAGAGTCGGACGCTTAACCAACTGAGCCATCCAGGTGCCCCTGGAGGCCATGTCTTAACACTGTGAGTACCACTTCACTGATGGCCACCATGTTCTAGAAGCCATTCTTGCCTCCCCTTCTTACTGTTGAAATCTGCTGGGAGAGAGGGTTTGTGGTGAAAGGGTTCTCAGTGTTTCCCAACCAGCCACACACGAGGCTCACTTGCATATGTTAAAAATCTGCATCTCCTGACCCTCACTCCCCTGAGATGCTGAAGCGATTGATCTGAGGTTGAGCCAGAGAACATGTATTGTTTTTTTAAATCATTTAAAGTTGGATTCTCTCAGAATCGGGCCTTGGGACAAAAGTGTGAGAGCAAGTTTGTTCGGGAGAGAATTCCAGAAAATACTGATAGGGGAGTGAGGAAGGGTAGAAGTCCAATAAGGCATATGTTATTGAGCAGGCCACCACAGTGGGAAACCGCAGTTCAATTCCACTAGAAACTTGTGGGGACAGTGAAGATCACATCTTAGAAATATTTCACCCACAGTGCAGATAAGCTGGGGTGTATGTCAACTTCCATGGTTGCCTCCCTGGTACTCCCAGCCTGACTTACAGGTAAACCAAGGGGGGCTCTCTCTGGCAACCAGAGAAAGCCCAAAGGCAAAGAGATGGGGATGTGGTCGGTTGGATGCCATCTGGTTGGCTTGCACAGAGACGGGGAATGTCTAGGGATACAGGTGGGCACTAACAGAAGAGACCAGATTCAGGATATCTCATGAAGATTTTATACAAAAGCTCAATAGGTTTTTTTTTTTACCCTTTTTTCCGTGATCTTGCTGACCACACTCCCTCCTTTGACGACCATCAACAAAGGTGACAACTCCAACATTTTACATGGAAATGGATTTCAATCCACTCTAAAATTTCAGCTGCAACACTTATTACCAAGCAACTCATGTGAACAATGCTCAATTGACAAGAAATGGTTAGATTAGAGGGAAAGATAAAAGCACAGTGTCTCATCTATTGCTAGAGGAGAAGGAGAGAAGGGTCATAGTCCACATCGAGGTGTCTCAATTGTCTCAGCAGCTTATGAAGCCAAGGACACTGACATTTTCTATGCATCAGGACTGCCTGGGATGCCTTCCAGCTGCAGCATTGGGACCTTAATAAACGAGCCATATTATGTTTATACTTTACTGTTTAAGTAATGCTATTTCACTCTGTGTAAAGCCACTTAAAACACCAGTGGAAACACATGCATGGACCATGAAACAACTTTAAATGGATAATCAATTTTTATCACATATTGAGGGTTAGACTGGTATATCTGAGTGAATTATGAAAGTCTGTATGTGCTCTGGCTAGGAGTGTTTGCATACCAAATCTTTTTCTTTGTCACAGAACCAATGTATTGTAAAGGATTTGGGAGTTTCCAAAATCTAAGACTGAGAAGCTTTCATTCTGAAAGAATTTTCAAAATTTTAAAAACACGGGTGTATTTTATTTGGGCTAACGGGTAAAGGACTGTATTGAAATGTCTTAATTCCTTTGTACAACGATCTTCCCCTAAAGTAGATGGGATGGGATCAACAAGTAAGACACAGAGAAGGTACGGCCAGCATGCACATGAGCTTATTGATAAAAAGTCACAGTGTGCACAGTGTGCCCTAAAACTTATGGTCATTGTGTTAGAACAAACATGAAGAATTTGTTTGTACAGTGCTGGGCAGGATGAGAAGATGAATGTGCTCAAGGAGAATTTGGATCGATTCATGGGTAGCAGAACCTTAGCAGTTCACTAAGGGCAAATTAGGCAGGTTCAAGTTACATCCCTAACTTCTGAAGATGATGTCATGGATGCAAATTGCCAAATTCTTACAAAAGAGTGGTATCGCCTTCCGATCCGAACCCAAGATTGGGGAACTACTGACAGGTGGTGACATTTCATAGGTTAACTAGTGGATGTCGAAAACGTCCTAAAACCTGAGTGCCCTGAACCACCAAGAAGCTATCAGCTCTTTGATTTCCCAGGTTCCCCGAAGCACTTGTCACCGCTTTTCAGGTCCCAAAAGTAAATGGAATGGAGAAGGTACCCTGTGACTACTACCCTCCCCACACATCCCACAAAACACACACCAACTGTGACCTAAGACTTCCTGAAGCACTTCCAAAACCAATTTTATCCTCTCTTCGTAAATGAGGACCCAGAATTGTGAAAGGCAACAGGCTAATCTCAATTCTTCAATTAACGATCCATGCCTCATCCAAACATTCATTCACTCATTCATTCATTCATTCATTCAGTATGTTTGACCATTCCAAGTGCTAAGCAAGGTTCAGGATCAGTACTCCTGCCAAAATATCCTAATCACTGTTTGGTTTCACTTTTTTTTTTTTTTTTTTTGAGAGAGAGAGAGAGAGAGTGCATGTGGGCGAGGAGAAGAGGGACAGAGAGAATCCTAAGCAGGCTCCACACACAGCGCAGAGTCCAATGAGGGGCTCCAACCCACAAACCGTGAGATCATGACCTGAGCAGAAATCAAGAGTCGGACACTTAACCGACTGAACCAGTCAGGCGCCCCTATAAACCCAATATTACATAAAGTTTGACTACATGACATATCAAGGGAGACTATTTCAATCCAGTCCCCATTTGATATTTACCATGTGACACGTTCACACACTCAGGCAAACCACAGGAGCTACGTGTGTTTCTTAAATCTGAACTTTAACATCATGACAGGTTCCTATGAAGAGCTCTGATGCTGTAAGATAGGATTTTGTGACAATTTTAACTTGCATTAATGGATTGCATTAAATTGTGGGATACTTTTTTAATCATAGTCTGACCTGTGTGCTGAGGTGAATAAACATATGTCTTAATGTAAAGCACGCTTACCTGAGAAAGAACATTCTGGTTTTATTTTAGGTCATCATTCACACAGATCTTTTCTAACTCATACTATTTTTCAAAATGTTCATAATCCTCTGATAATTTATTTCTATTACCTCTGCCCCCTTTATGATTTGCAGGTCAAAAAGAGGAGGAGGAAGAGAGGGAAGAGAAAGAAATTTAAAGACTGAATTTGTTATCAAACAAGAAATAATTTGTGCAAAACAAATGTGCATTTAGCCAACAAATGACTTAGGTCAAACGTTTATTTTAAGTGATAAGTGTACCGGGTTCATTAAAAAAGTAAATGCCTGTACTATTCATTTAATCTATATAAAATTCATTACCAATAATTTATAGATTGGGCTTTTGAGAAAAATAACTAAAAACTTCAATTAAAAAAAAGTTGCTCTCAAATGATGAACATTGTGATACTCTATAATGATTTTTGTTAAATCAAGGAGTATTTTGAGTACAAAAGTAATGCATCAGAAGTACTTTTTTAAGGTTTCATTTTCAAGCAGTCTCTACACCCAACACGGGGCTCGAACTTACAACCCCGAGATCCAGCGTTGCACCCTCCACCCACTGAGCCAGCCAGCCACCCCTGCATCAAAATATTTTAAAAATGAACATTGGAATAGCTCATTCCTGCTTAGTAAATGTCATAGAAAAAGAGCAAAGTTATATTTTCATTTACTTTCAGCCTGAAACTTCGTTTCAGTGCAAAATTGGCATAAAAAATATAAGAAACACACAAGGATTTTTTCTTTAATTTGAGAGAAAGAGAGAGAGAGAGAGAGAGAGAGAGAGAGAGAGAGAGAGAGAGAGAGAATTTCAAGCAGGCTCCATGCTCAGCACATAGTCTGACACAGGGCTCAATCCCAAAACCCTGGATCATGACCTGAGCCAAGATCAAGAGTCAGATGCTCAATTGACTGAGCCACAGGTGCTCCGGAAACACACAAGGATTTAAAGAAAATACTAAAATATGAAAATGATTACTGTTACTAAAGCCAACAAAGTATAACATTCTAAAGTTGTTTTTAAAATTTTTAAGGTTGTTTATTTATTTGTTTGTTTTTAATGTTTTATTTATTTTTCAGAGAGAGAGAGAGAGAGAGAGAGCGTGAGCATGAGCATGAGTGGGAGAGGAGCATAGAGAGAGGGAGACACAGAATCCGAAGGAGGCTCCAGACTCTGAGCTGTCAGCACAGAGCCCAACTTGGGGCTCGAACTCATGAACATTGAGATCATGACCTGAGCCAAAGTCCGATGCTTAACCAACTGAGCCACCCAGGGATCCCTGAGTTTATATATTATTTTGAGAGAGACAGAGACAGTACGAGTGGGGGAGAGGCAGAGGGAGAGGGAGACAGAGAATCCCAAGCAGGCTCTGCACTGCTAGCACGGAGCCCAATGTGGGGCTCGAACTCACGAAATCACAAGATCATGACCTGAGCCAAAACCAAGAGTGGGATGCTTAACCAACTGAGCCACCCAGGCACCCCGAAAGTTGTTTTATATCCCACGTCAATTCCTCAAACTCTGAGTCTAATCTCTTAAAATAACTCACTGGTAGATAATAGCAAATAAATAAATTCATTCATTTGTTTAAAAGCAATTTTAAGTACTTCCGTGTCTTGTGTATTAAGCACTTTGTGGGCACAGTTGAAGGGGGGTTACAAAAGAAGTTACAAACCATTTCTAAGTTGTAATTAAAGTGGGAAGCAATACACAGAAAACAATCAGAAAATTATAAAGTGACACATGGATAAGGACAGATAAAATAATACGGCATACCCCGCATACATAAATGCAGAAAGGACATACATAGAAGTGTCTGATTTGGGGTTAGAAGGAGAATTTACAAACTCTAGTGATTGGCCAAATGACAAAAAGACGAACACACACATACTCTATCCACACATACACACACATACATATCATCAGACATTCCTGTTGCTTCCACATTACACTGTAACCAGGTATTTTTCTAGCAAACACTCTATCCGCTGTTGTTTCTATTTCCGAACTCTCCAGTTGGAGTTGAATAGCAATTCAGCAGTGGTCAACAAATGGTAAACTAAGAGAAAATATCAGAGAGTCTTCCTAATGGGGAGATCCCCATGTACCCCAGAAATCAACTTCAGCCCTTCCAAATTCATGCAAAAGCCCTCAGTATTTGTTTCCAATTATTCCACACTAGGCAAAAATGCACAATATTGATATGGTCTACCTTAATAGTCTTCTTCCTCGTGTCTCTAAACCCTAACACATCTATAACATTCATTTGATGAATAATAACATTTCAGTGCACTAGGTAATACATATGTTTTTTATTTGCCACAAAGAACTGTATTTCCTCAACTGATTTATGTACCACCTGGACAAAATTATTTTTATTATGGTTTATTTCATTTTCTCCAGCATCCACAACTGAAAAACACTTGTAAACTTCCAATGACAACGCTAAAAAAAAAAAAAAAGTCTTGACATTCAAAATCAAAACCCCACATTTCTTCAGAGAACCCCAATGAAAAACGCAGCTGCAGCACTTTTAAACTAGCAAATTCAAAGTAAAACCAAACAGCCGCCTATTTTTTGCTGTGTCTCCTTATGGACAACTGGATAAAATTCACAGACAGTTCCAAATTTTTCCCAAACATAGATAACTGGGTTTACAGCTTACATAAGGGACTTGTAAAGAAACTATCCAAACCATAAAAAATTATCATGACATAATAACAAAGAAAGTTAATGATATTTTCTAATCACATGACTTCATTTCCTGAGTTATACTTCATCTAGGACCTGAGGAAAAACACAGGGAGTGTTCTCTGATTTCGAAGTTAAAAGTATTTCTTCACAGACCATTGCGTGGGACATCATTTCAGTGACTTCTACTGAATTTTCTTGATAATTTTTTAACCAACAACATTGCAACATGTTAAAGCTAACAATTCACAGAATGTTTGTAAAATATCAAATGTTGGAGGCCATTAGCCTAATGAATATAACATGGACTCATTTTATTCCTCCTTTCCTGGAATAGCTTTGGATTTCCAACATTTGTTAGCCATTAACTACACTTCGCATCTAATACTTCATATGTGTATAATGCATTTTAGAGTCCACATGCAAAACTAACTTATTTGTGATCCTATAACTCTACTAATGGCCCTGCCCAATAACCACTAAGGTCAAACCCCTGCTCCCCCCACCACCATTCTGAACAATTACTTCTGACTTGAGCTAAGCAGATTAACAGGACTCCTCACCCAAGGATACTTTCTGTGCCTTTCAAAGTCACCCAAGCAAAGTTCTCCAGAATCTTCTCTCAATGGTTCATTGTTTTGTTTTTTCTGTTTACCTCCTACCTAAGTCAACATTTGTATTACTATAATCTTTCCTTCAAAACCTGGTGACACTTTAGTTATTTTTGCATGATTCTGTGAGGTCAACCAAAATAGAGATGCTCATTTGCTAATGAACAGGCTCCCAAATATAGGCTACAACACAGACACACAAACATGCACACTCACAATCTCAGTGTTTTGTGACTCAGGAATGCCTAACTTATGAATGCCCTTATGCATACAAACAGCTAACCGGTAATGGCATCAATTTACTTTGTAAGTAGCCCGAAGAGTCTTCTCTATTGCCCAGTCTCATTCTGTACTCTGACCCACAGACTGTGGGAAGGGGAGAAAGAGTGAGGTATTCTGAATTCCACCAGGTCACATGCCCGTTTGTAAGTTGTGGATTTACAAAGTAACTTACAAGGTAATTACACATGCCGTTGCCCACTCCCACTGGCCCACACACTCATAACCATGCTCACAAAATGGTGGCTATCTGTAGGATCTCCATAAAAGCTCACTCACATGCAGAGTGTCTTCCTATGTACATTATGAATTGCCCAGTAGCTTCTAGAGCCTTCCAGATACATTCCACAAACTGATTTGGGTTAAAAACTAGAAACAAACAAACAAAATTTGGGTCACAACCCCAGGACAAGCAGCATACAGTCACCTGGTGGGGGGCTGCAGGCCAGTTCCCAGTTCCCAGAACGGCACAACCCAACTCTCATAACAGCCAGTAAACCCTACTGCATGGGTTGAGTCATTCCTCAGTGTGCCTCTAACAAACAATGACCCTTTCTCTGCAATCAAGCCTCTGTGAAGGTATTTTAAGTCCCAAACCGCCAAATGGATAATCATTCTCATTCATCTATTGAAGAATGAATTTATTCTACATCTATTGAGCACCTACTGTGCTCAAAACTGTGTTTTGTCTATGGACAAAGAGGACACACACTCACACACACACACACACACACACACACACATGACCAGACCACAGAAAATATAATAGTTGCTGTAAGAGAGGCTCAAATGGAAATGAGAATTCAGAGACATAAGATATTGCTTTGATAAGCCGAGGGATGACTTCATGGAAGAAGTCTTGGTTTGGCTATGCCTTGAAAGCTGGGTGTGAATTCAAATGTGTAGAAATGGGGCTGGGAGAAGGGGGGTGGGTGTTTAGGCACCGAAGTGGAGAAAGTACAAAGTCACTCGAAGAGAATAACATGATCAGAACACGGTGTACATGATGGGGCAAAGAGTGAACCAGACAAGACCAGGAGCTGAAAGCAGACGTGGGGAGCACTCATTAACAATATGAGGAAGTTGGGAGGGGCAGTGCAGTCACAAAGCAAGGTTTTCATCATTTCTCTTTAAACTGTTATTGTAACTGTGAAATATACCAGCATTTCTGAGAAGTGTATAAATTATAAGTGTATATAGCTAAGGGAATTACCATAAAGCAGGCACCTATGGACCCAACCCAACCCCAGGTCAGGAAACAGAACACTGCCAGTGCATCAGAGGCCCACTCTTTATGTGTCCTCCTAAGTCACTAGATCACCCCCTCAAGGGCAACCACTAGCCTGACTTTTACGATAATGACATCATTGCTTTTCTTTCTGGTTTTATCACCCAGGCATGCACCCCTTAAACATAGTTCAGTTTTTGCTTGTTTTGTGAGCTTTACATAAACAGGCTAATGTAGTATACGTTCTTTTGTGTATCCGGCTTCTTACATTCAGTGTGGTATTTGTGGGTTTCATCCACATGCTGTGGTATCTGTATTTCATTCATTTCCATTGCTCTAGAGTATGCCTTTGTGTGAACATACTATTTACTGTTTATTTATTTACTGTGGATAGATATTTGGATTGTTTCTGGCTTGGGGCTGTCATGAACAGTGCTTCTGGGAAGCTTCTTGAACCTGTCTCTTGATGCATAGGCTATCTCCCAATGTCTACAGGATCGCAGCAACACATGAAAATGGAATCGCTTACAGAGAGGCTAGTGACAAGGAAACTCTTCTGAAGATCAGGAGACTAGTTGAGCAACTCCTAACTAGTGTTGAGGAACTGATGGGGGATGTTCCCTCGCTGGTCAAAACATCACTAGGCAGAAAATCTTTGGTTTCCAATACTCAAACCGAAGTAGGAATATTTTCTCACTCTTTTTTTTTCTTTTATCATTGGATCGTAGGAGCAAGGAATTGGAGTCATCATAATCCTATGTCCGTGATAGACTCTATCTTTGGTCCATTCATGGCTTACTTCAAATAATTTTCCACTTTATTTGGTTAGTTTGAATGATGTAATAATCACCTGCAAGCCCATAGCCACAAACAAAACCTAGGACCTTGGTAATAACTCCAGCTAACTCTATGTTTCCCTTATCATTCCATCCTCTGGATTCTCCCTACCCGGAGTAGAGGTGGTTTTGAGCATTACATAAAGCCCTCAAGAAAGACTATTGACCCCAAGTAAGTATCCATTTGTGCTAGGCAAGTAGAAAAGAATATTGATTTCATTCTCTTTATGTCCTGTTATTTCCAGAGAGGCAGATAAATGATAAAACAATAAGTTGTGTGAATCATGTGAACACACATTCTTCCAGGACAAAGCAAGCAATTGCAAAGGCTTCACAGTTTTGTCGTGTGTAACTACTCATTCCTTTTAGAAAGGTTTCTAGCAGAAATATAGCTTACGCCACCACAACAGACTCCGGGGTAAGCCAGAAAATCTGAGAACCCTGCTCCTGGATGATAAAATTGAACAACGCCATGGAGTTCAGATTCCCTTTTACGTGTTGTGCCGCCGAAATCGCTTGGTTTTCACCATGAGTACATTGCTTTGGTGGAATGAATAAGCCGGGACAGAGTAAAGGAATCTGAACATTGTGGTTTCAAGAAAAGGACGATAAACCCAATATTACAAAGTTACAGTAGATGGTGCTAGACGGGTGCAAAAGATTCCAACAGTCATTTGGGCCACCTTCAAGATTTCTCCTGAGCTTAGCAGTTTAGAAAATGTGCAATTTAGACTTATCAATTCAGGAGAGGCACTCAGATAAAACAGTTGAATTAGTGAGATCAATGAATGCAGAACCCTATAATTAGACAAATGTTAAGGTTTTTATGGAAATTAACAATGGAGACAACTTTAAAGCCGAGGTCAAATCGTCTATCTTTCTGGGGTATTGGTGCCAATGTTAAATTACTAAAAGAATGATTTCCCATTCATTTAAAATAATGTCATCTGTAAAGTTAATTTTTAAGCTAATTTGTTCTTGGGCTTAGTTATTTAGTATTTATAAAGTATTTGTACACTTTGTAGGTTGGCTTTGAGATTTAAATGTCCTATATAATGCATGCAAAGTGATCTATGAAGACTTACCTAGTTATAAATTATTCTATACGTGTAAATTATTATTTTTATTATTACTAGCTAAAAGTGCTTTCTGAATATTTGTGTTCTTTACTTTTTCACAGCTACTTTGTGCTGGGTCTTCTTATTCTTGTAGCTTTGCAGGTGAAATGGTGGAGACGTAGGATCATGAAGCGAAGAGCTTCGAACATGTCTATTTTCCCCTTGCAGCCACAGTACAAGATGACTCAGATCCGTGAGCCAGAGATCAGGCAAGCGCCTGCCCTTGATGAGAGGATTATCCAGGGTTAAGAAAAGAGGTTCCAAACCATCTCACTGGGCACATCTCTGTAACAGATGCTTCCCTCCCCTGATGTACTGAGCACTCACTGGACAACTTGGTCCCCGTCTCCCCCTTGAGAAAGGACCAACACGACTGTGCTCACCACCCTCAGGATGTGAGTTATCTCTGAATCTGTCGGTGGTGACGGCAGGAAAATGTAGGCTCTAGCGTAAGTCACCCCTTGTCTCTCCCCGGAGCCAGGTTCTGACAAAATTCCTCTTCTGCAAGGTAACCCACATTCTCCAGCTTTCAGTGATATGTCCAGCCTAAAATACTCCCTTCAATGCATATGAGCAAATCCTTGGAACTATAAACACTCTGTCAGAAGCTGGAAGGTCATACTTTTAAGTGAACTCTTTCTCTATTGATGAATCATTATGGCCTATTGATTGAATGTGTGAGATACAGTTCTAATACATCCATCTGCCTTATCTAAACAGAATATAAAATGTCCTATGAGCAGGGATATCTATCGTGATAGGGTTTTGCTTCTCATAGAAACTGGCACCCACATGCTTGAATAAATATAATATTAGGATTCGTATTAAGTAATTCGAGTAATACGAATATTTCTTTTACTCATTTTCCAATATGTGTTTAGTGATTATTGTCCCTGAAAGAACTCATCCTCGCTGTGATCAATAGTCACAGTGGTCATGGTGGAGAGATGGCTTCTTCAATCGCCCTGACAGTATATCCAGAAACTAATATGCAATAGGCCTGTCCAGTAACAAGGGGGAGAAAAATCCATACTTTTAAATGTCATAGAAGCTATTCCTGCAGTTGCCCCGGAGCCGACTTTCAAATGTTAATAATTAGGCTGTGGGCCAGGCCTATTGCTCAGCAGCTAATGCGCGCCATGCGGGCTACACGCGGGAGACGTCGACCCATCCCTGTCGCTCGCTCGCGCTCGCTGGAAGCTCCCCTATCTTCCAGCTGGAGCCGGGAGCACCAGAGAGGTGACCCTGGGAACCTTTAGAGGAGAGAGCCGCGTGGCGTATGACCAATCACCAGCCCTCGCCGGAGACCTGCGTAGAGTGAGATTACAGTCACAGCAGAGCCTCTCTCCTGGTCACGGGGTTACCAAGCACTTTACAACTTGTGCTACGGGAAGGCAGGGAGGGATTTCACTGCGTGGCTGGGAGGGCCCCTACGTAAACCCCAGGCGAGCAGCCCTGGTTCACAGGAGGTTCCTGCTTCCTCCGCCCCAGCTGCAGCCAGTTCAACATCTATAGAAAAATGTAAACTTGAGGGGTGCCTGGGTGGCTCAGTAGGTTAAGAGTCTGACTTCACCTCCGGTCATGATCTCACGGTTTGTGAGTTTGAGCCCCAGGTCGGGCTCTGTGCTGACAGCTGAGAGCCTGGAGCCTGCTTCAAATTCTGTGTCTCCCTCTCTCTCTGCCCCTCCCCTGCTTGCACTCTGTCTCTCAACAATAAATAAATATTTAAAAAAATTTTTTTTTAATTTTAGAAAAATGTAAACTTGAAACATGGAGTGGAATGGGAGTTGACCATATTCCATCTGGTCACAGATTTCACAGACAATTTGAGAAGCTCTGAAATTCTGGCAAGGAAATGGCTCCTTCTCAGAGTCAAGGTATCTTTACTACTGATCTCTATGGAGCACCTACTAACACTGATGGGGGAGCAATCCTAATAAGGTCAATGAAAATGTTCTTGTAATAGTGTTCATTAACAGCGCTGCTCGGTGGCTGTTTAAAATTGTTCCTGCTACAGTCTCTCCCATGGATGAAATCATTTGTTTCATTTTTAACCATTGCTTGGAATTCTGTGATTTCCAAATCTTCACCTTAACTCATTACCTTTAAGCCATGATCTGGCATTATTATTTGTATTATTTTAAATGGACAATTTCTGGGAATGGTTTCAGTGGTTTCTGAAAGTCAATCTGTCAGGAAATGAACTGGTATTCATTTCTTGAAACTGCTATCAGTACAACCATCAAGGGGTCCATCAGCTTCCCAACTTCATAACCTCATCACTTCCCTTCCCTCCTCTTCTTTGCCTCCTGCGTACAATTTACCACAAAGCCCAGCTTTTAATTTTTTTCCTCCACAATATCTCTAATATCTATTTGTTAATTCATGAAATATGTATTAATTGACAGAAGCAATGCTACGAATGAGGATTCTGTACAAGAGCTAGTCCTGGGATCTGCTTACTTGCGTAGTCATTATCCTGGACCAAGTCTCTGGTGGATCAAAGATGGCCACCAATTCCTTGACAGTTCTCCCATTGAGAGCTTTTATATATCTTATGAGATTCTAAGTCTATGAAGATATAGACTGTGGGCTCTATACAGGGACTAAATAGGTCACCCAACACAACGAACATTTGTTGACCCACCAAAAATACTCATATCAATTAGAACTTGACAGCATCCCATCAGTGTTGATGTGACCTTTTGGGTCTTCCAAAATATCTGGAAAGACTTTTGTCTCTACAATCAGAGATTTTGTACTATATTGTCTTAATTTTGATAAAATTCCCTCGAGGGAGCTCATGAGGACTCTTTCTGATGATGCTTAATAAAATTTGTTGGGGGGGGGAGGCGCTTGGGTGGTTCAGTCGGTTGAACATCCAACTTTGGCTCAGGTCATGATATAGCGGTTCCTGGGTCCAACCCAGCATCAGGCTGTATGCTGACAGGTCAGAGCCTGGAGCCTGCTTTGGATTCTGTGTCTCCCTCGCTCTCTGCCCCTCCCCCACTTGCTCTCTCTCAAAAAAATGAATAAACCTCAAAAAATTTTTTTAAAACTTTGGGGGTTTTGTTTCTCTTACAACAGAAAGAAGGATTTTCTAGTGGATTCCAAGAGGTCAGATCTGTACACTTATTAAAGAGGCCCCATGAACGGTTTGAATTTGCCATATCAATGTCATAGGGCAATGATAATTCGTGTCCTTAAATTTAAACATTGATTTTAAGGTATCAATAAACCCTTTGAACTCTGCAAGTGCTTGGCAGTCATTCTGAGTAGGACCTAACTAACTTAATTTGAAATTTAGTGTAGTTGGCAAAAAGCTATTAAGAGGAAGGTTGATGTGTCAAGGCATGGTAATTTTAAAACTCCATAAATATGCTGTACAAACACAACAACAACCTTCGGTTGTTCAGAGAATTCTTATTTCTTCAGGACACTCATTTGGTTTTCAAAGCCATAAGCAATGGTGGCCCTAGCTATTATGTGTGCTTTATTTTTACAGACATTTAATAAAAACAAACAATTCAGTGAGTATGTATTGAGCACTTAACCATGTAAAAGCTCTGTGCAGGAATCATTTTTCCATAATCTACTTGGGAGGGGGGAAATGTACATAAATAACCAGAGAACACTGCATGATGTAAATTACAAACATGAAATATAAAAATACAAGCACAATGCTTTGGGAATCCCATGGTGAAGTGATTAATTTCACTCGGGGGAAGGTGTCGATGAGGACAGGACTCAGTGAAGGAGTCCTGGAAAGATCACTTTTCTTCTAGGAACTGAGCAATAGTTTCAACCAACATGGACACAAGAAGTGGAAAGGGAGAGACAAGAGGAAAGAGTAACTTCAACTGAGGGAACTGCACAAGCATTGCACAGGGTAAATTTGGGGAAATAAAACTGGGGAACAGAGAGGACAGGTTCCACTGTGGCTGCTACACAGGGTACAGGTGGATAGGGGAAAAACAAGTTGCGGAAGGTAGATTGTTACGGACTTTAGAAGACTTCTAAGGGCATCTGGTTTTGCAGGCCACGGAAAACCATAGAGGTTTTTGAGCAGGGGAGCGATGTTGTCACTAAGTTTATTTTTTTATTAAATTTGTCACCAGTAAAAGGATTTGAAATAACCCAGGCATTCTATACAGAGACTGGTTGGAAAAAGAATAGTACACCCCCACGATGGAGTATTAAGCCACCATAAAAAGGAATGAGGACAATTTCTATACATAAATACATCTCCAGAGTATGTCGTTCAGAAAAAAGATACAAAACATTATATTTAGCGTGCTAGGTTATATTTAAGAAAGGGAGAAAACACTAATAAACACATGTATGGACACACATTTTTGCTGTATTTGCCAAAAAAAGAAATCACTGGAGGGGCAAAGGAAAAACTAATAAAAATATTAAACTAGAGAGGAAAAGGATGGAGGTGGGGAGGAGACAGTGATTGGAGTGAAACTTTTCTGAACAGAACTTGTTACACTGACTTTGGAAATACAGATGCATTTTAGTCAATTAAAAGCAATCATAGGGGCACCTGGTGGCTCAGTTGGTTAAGCATCCGACTCTTGATTTTGGCTCAGGTCATGATCTCCCGGTTTGTGAGGTCAAGCCCCGAGTTGGGCTCCAGGCCGACAGCACGGAGCCTGCTTGGGATTCTCTCTCCTTCTTTCTCTGCCCCTCTCCGTGCGTGTGCGCGCTCTCTCTCTCTCAAAATAAATACATTTTTTAAAAAGATAAAATTTAATGTGTTAAAACTGTCCATGTCTGTTAAAAAAATAAATAAAAACAAAAGCAATTGGAAAAGGAAACAAATTGGCAGCAAATCTAGCAGACAGACAGGGAGCAAGGATGCTGCTTAGACACAAGATATGATAAGGGTCCTGAACCACATCGCCAGGGGCGGTGGGAGGCGGAGAAGAGGCACAGACAGTGGCATGGCCAAGTCCACCTCAGCATGCTGCTTTCCTGTGTCTGTTAGAAGCGTCTGTCTGATTGAGGACGATTTGTGCAACTTTTGAGTTTCCCCCTGGGTACAACAGAAAATGGCGGGAGGGCCACCGAAGTTGAATGAAGCAAGTAGTCTGGGCAGTGAAACTTGCATTTTATTAAATATTGATTAATCCTTACTTGCTCAGCCCACACGAACCAGGAGGGTGGACAGATGAGGGGGTGGGTAGGATGGCTATAGTCACAAAAAATCCTTTGGCGCTGAGCCCCCTGAATCTCACAGGGCTCCTAAAACCTCAATGTCCTTGGACTTTTCCCAGAATGACTCAGAGTCACCCAATTAGGTAGCCATTCAGGCTGTGTCCTCACCTTAGCTGCTCAATGTACCTGTTTCCTCCACAGGTGCTGTCGCTGTTACACTGGCTCCTTGCTTTGTCCACCTAGAGTGTTCATTGCGAGCTGATCTTGCAACCAGCACAGACCCCATTCATCCGCTAGTCACGGCCCACTTTTTTTAAGTTTATTTATTTATTTTAAAAGAGAGAGAGAGTGCAAGAGGGGAAGGGGCAGAGAGAGGGTGAGAGAGAATCTCAATCAGGCTCCTCGCCATCAGCACAGAGCCCAACACGGGGCTCGAACTCACGAACTGGGATACCATGACCTGAGCTGAGATCAAGAGTCAGATGCTTAACCGACTGGGCACCCCAGGGACCCCTCACTGCCCACTTTGATGCCATTGCTCCCAAGGCTGCTCAGTCAATCTCACCCAGGGTGGCCTTGTTCTAAGGGCTCCAGCCCCTCTCAGTGCAGAGGCTAAGGCTAGGGAAGGGAAACCTAAGAAGCATCCACCAGAACTGGACTCACAACAACCAACAGACCTTGATTCTCTCTAGACCGCAAGGGCCTGCTGTACCCCAAGGGATCCCTGTATCCCAAGGGCAGGCATCGTCTCCTTTACGTGGAGGAATTTTCATCCTAGGACCTGTATGTGTGCCAATTCTAATCTTGATCGTTTCATTGAAGGCCACATTGAAGAACTGTCAAAAGCAAGCATATTTGCCTTAAACTGGGTGGTTGGCAACTTTTGTTCCATTGTATCACAGTGCTTTATACTTTACATATAGGCTGTAATTATTCATCAGTATCTATTCAATATTTAATTAATGTTTTATCTTTTAATTCTGTTAACACCTCAGGAGAGTTTTGAGGTTTTCTTCACCTGCATTGAGGTCCCAGCTCCAACACTGAGTAGCTATGTGACTTTGAGCCAGTTACTTAACCTCACTAAGACTTGATTTCCTGGGGTACCTGGGTGGCTCAGTCGGTTAAGCGTCATGATCTCACAGGCTCAGGTCATGATCTCACAGTTCATGGGTTCAAACCCCACCTTGGGCTCTGCACTGACAGCTCAGAGCCTGGAGCCCGCTTCAGATTCTGTGCTTCCCTCTTGCTCTCTGTCCCTCCCCCGATTGTGCTCTTTTTCTCTCTTGAAAAAATAAATAAACATTAAAAGAAATAAAGACAGAAAAGACTTGGTTTCCTAATCTGTAAAATGGGACTATCACAGTACCTATCTCATAGATGGTTACAAGGGATTAAATGAGAAAATGCATGTCAGGTGCTTAGCCACGTAGTACTGGGGCATAGGAAGTATTTATTAATATTCACTATATCTTAAAATATGATGGTGAGGTAAGAGAAAATGCTCATAATAAAATGTGGAAGGGTAGGAGTCTGAAAGACTAATTGCCTTAAAATTACATATATAAACTATGTAACATATAAAAGTAATATGTGGCTGTTACGTAGAGAAATAATACTGGAATAAAAGAAGACAAAAGGGTATCACGGGTTATCTTTTAGGAAGTGTGATAACAGGTGACTTTTTTCTTCCTTTTCTATACTTCTCGCTATTTTCCAATTCTCTATCTCTGAATACAATTACTTTCATAAATTGAAGAACAATAAATGTTATCTTAAAAGCATAAGAGAAGGTGAAAATGACTGGGGCATCCCAGATTTGGGGAGCCAGAAGCAAAAGGAGACTGAACTGCTAAATAGAAGGCACGCTACATAGAGCCTGCTGAGCTACCCCAGGGCTTTGAGACTATCTTTGCAAGGCAGCGGCAGCGGGAGGCCAAAGGCATTAGGCATGGCTGTGGCAGAACCACGTTTGGATCTCTAAAAGCTCACACTAGCATACGATTTCACTCATATGTGGAATTTAAGAAACAAAACAGATGAACACAGGGGAAGGGAAGCAAAACTGAGATAAAAACAGAGAGGGAGACAAACCCTAAGAGACTCTTAAATACAGAGAACAAACTGAGAGTTGCCCAAAGGGCGTTGGGTGGGGGGGATGGGCTAAATGGGGGATGGGCGATAAGGAGGGCCCTTGTTGGGATGAGCACTGGGTGTCATATATAAGTGATGAACCACTAAGTTCGGCTCCCGAAATCATTAGTACACTATATGTTAACTAACTTGGATTTAAAGAAAAAGAAAAGCTCACACAAGATTCGAGGTTTCCAACAAAAGATGGTGAAATAAAGATATATTTGTTACACTCTTTCACTCCAAGCCCACAGACCTGAATGAAGGAAAACAAAAGAAGATTCCACCCACAATGAAACTAAGAAATGGCTAGACAGCCCACATAGTGAAGCCGATCTGCCAAGTACGGTGGAATTTGGGTAAAGTTCTAGGCTGATGCTGGGAGCTACCAAATAACTCTCCAGATCTCAAGCGGGTACAGATACGTCTGCACGTAGGCCACCTGGGTGGCTCAGTCGGTGAAGCATCCAACTCTTGCCTTTGGCTCACGTCATGATCTTCTGGTTCGTGAGTTCGAGCCCCGCATGGGCTCCACACTGATAGCTCGGGACCTGCTTGGGATTCTCTCTCTCCTCTCCATGCCCCCCCTCTCAAAACAAATAAATAAACTGAAAAAAATATGTCTGCATGTAGGTGAGAGGGTTTGGAGGCATCGATAGGCAAGCCTCTTACTGTTGAGGATGGGCTGGGGGAGTGAGCGAGCCATGGTGGAATAGGAGCCATCCCTGTGTAGACTTCTTTCCACCCTGAAGAACTACAGGGAAAGCGACAGTGAGGAAAAGACACGGCGGGTTTGCCATTTTTGTTTCACCAGGCTCAGATAAACTTCCTCTGGAGAAGGCAGAGGTGACAACAGAGCCAGAGAGCAAAGAAAAACAAAACCAATACATGACAAGACAAACATATATATATATATATATTTATATATAATATATATAAATATATATAAATATATAAATTTAATAAATTTAATAAATATATTTATAAATAAATATAATATATAAATAATATATATTTCCCTGAAAAATATAAATATACATTTATATATATTATATTAAATATATTATATTTATATAAATATATTAAATGTGTTATATTTATATAAATATATAAATTTAATAAATATAATAAATATAATATATTTATAAATAAATATAATACATATATATATATATATATATATGATATATATATTTCCCTGAAAAAATTCCAGGGAAAAATTAACCAATCAGCCTCCCCTGTGAACGAGACCTTCCCCTTCAGGGCTGTGCCAAGAGCTGATGAAGATGGGGGCACCCACAGGGAAGAGAGACAGATTTGACCACAGAGTTTTCTAAGCCATCATACCTGATTTAAAGCCACAGGCCACCACAGACTACTTCCTTTCATCCCACCCCCCCCCCCACCACAGTGTTCCTTCTAATCACCATCCCCCATCAAGAACATAACAGAACATTTCCATCACTCAAGAGAGCTGTCTGTGCCTCATTGCCGTTAATCAACTGTTAACCCCTCCCACCCTCCCCCTTAAACAATCACTGTTCTCATCTCTATCACCATAGATTAATTCTGCCCATTCTTGAACTTCCCATCGAGGTGATTACAGAGTCTGTACTCCTTTGTGTTTGGCTTCTTTTGCTCAATGCGTCTTGGAGATTCATTGTTCTGAGTGGAAGCCATTCATTCATTTTCGTTGCCGACTAATATTCCATTGTGCGAATATGGCTCATTTATTTACCCAGGCTGCAGTTAATAGATGTTTGGATGGTTTCCAGTTTTGAGTTGTTATGCATAGAGGTGCTACGAACATTCTTACACAAGTCTTTTTGTAGACGTACATTTTCATTTCTCTTGAATGAATTAGAGTGGGATTAATGGTCATAGCACAGGTGTGTGTTTCACATCACAGGAAACTGAGTTTTCCGAGGCGGATGGACTATTTTATACTCCTGACAGCACGGTTGAGTTTCAATTACTCCACATCTTCACCAAAAGTGAGTTTTATCAGACTTTTAAATGTGAGCCATTTTAGTGGGTGTTGAAGCAGTGCCACACTGTGGTTTTATTTGCATTTTTCTGATTACTGATGATGTTGACTCCCTTTTCATGTGTTTATTGGCCTTCATATGTTTTCTTTTGTGAAGTGTCTTTTGAAGTATTTTATGCATTTTAAAATTGGAGTGCTTATTATTTTATTATTGAAGGCCTTTTTTACGAATTCTGGATGAAGCACCTCGTGAGACACATACATTGCGAATATTTCCTTCCAGACTGTTTGCCTGTTCATTTTCTTAAATGACCTTCGGTGACTGGAAGCTTTTTACTTTTGGTGAAGCCCAATTTACAATGTATAATGATACATTTCTTTCGCATCCTGATTGGGAAATCCTTGCTTCCCTGAAGTCAGAAAGAGTCTCCTGATTTTTATTCCAGAAGGTTATAATTTTAGATTGTGTGCTTAGGTCTGTGATTCATCTAGAAGTAATTTCTGTGTATGGTGTGAGGGAAGGTTGGTTGGTTTGTTTTTAATATAAGGATAACCGCTTGTTTTGGTGGGACTTTTTGAAAAGACATTCCTTTCTCTCTTTGAATTGTCTTGGCCTCTTTATCATAAATCAATTGTGTATCTATATTAACTTCATGTATTACATTTTGTTTCATCAAACTATTTGTCCTTCTCTATGCCTTGATTTCTGTCTTGATTTTGGTAGCTTTATGGTCATCTTTGAAACTGGGTAGTGTGAGTCCCCCAACTTTTTTTCTTAAATCCCAAGACTACATTGGCTATTTAGGTCCTGTTCTGCTCACCTCCCTCATCTCTGGTACACTTTCAAAAAATCCCATATGCTCCAGCTACCCCAAACTCTGATATCCTCAGCTCAATGAGACTGGCATATTCTGCTTGGTTGGCACCATGATCCAAAAAGTACCCCAAGGCAGAAAAATCATGTGAATTTAAGGCTCATCTCCTTGGTTTCCAGTCTCTGAATGGTCACACTCTTGTACTGCCTATTGTCCAAAGCCTGAAAACAATCGTCTCCTATGGCTTTTTCCAGTTGTACAGTATTTTATGGTGGGAGGGTAAGTCCATTTCCAGTTACGCCATCATGGATGGAAGCAGAAATACTCTTCACACTATTATCAGGTAGTGGCCTTTTGCAGAAGTGGCACCATTTAAAGATAAGCAAAATGAAGGAAGGATATACTACATAGCCTATATGTAGATACTCGTATCACCACCAGTCCCCACCTGCACATGTAGAAGAAGAGAAGTAAATAAACATGTAACAAAAACTGGGGGAAGAATTTACATCAGAAGAATCATCCTCAAAAACAAAAAAAAAGCCAGATACTTTAGAGTAGCACTGTCCAATGGAACGTTCTGCAACAATGGGAAGGTTCTCTTTCTGAACTGTTCGATACAGTAACCACCAGCCACATGTGGCTGTGGAGCACTTGAAATGTGACCAGTACAACTAAGGAATTGAAATGGTTTTTAATGTTTATTTATTTATTTATTTATTTATTTAGAGTGAGTCAGGAAAGGGCAGAGAGAGAAAGAGAGAGAAGAGTGAGAAAGAATCCCATTCAGGCTCTGAAGCACAGAGCGCAACTGGCTGCTTGATCTCAGGAACCGTGAGATCATGACCTGAGCCGAAATCAAGAGTCAGACCCTTAACGGACTGAGCCACTCAGGTGTTCCTGAGGAATCAAATTTTTAATTTTACTTATTTCATTCAGGTTTTGGCTAATTTTAATTTTAATTCACTTTAATTAATTTATTTTTAATTTAATTTTGGCTAGTGGTTACCAAATGTTTGGCGCAGCTGTATACTTTCATTTTGTCCTCTCACATGAACTTTTTGGAGGATAAAAAGAGACACATTCAGCAAATCAAGTCAGTGAGGGAAGTCTTTTACTAAGTATCAGAATATATTGAAAAGCCACTTTTATCAAATCAATATAATATTGACATAGGAAGAGACAAAGTAATCGGCGTGAAACAAGAGCCAAGAATTATATCCCAATAGATCTGAGAAATTAATAAATGGCAAAAGTCATAGTTCAAACCACTTTTTGGGAAAAGGATGGATTTGTTAAAATAGGCGGTACATTACAATAGAATATCCATCTGGAAAAAATTCAAATGGACTCCATCTCCCATGATATGACAAATAAATTTCAGAAGCTCTAAAAAATGTAAACACAAAATTAGACAATTAAAAAGGGGAAACATTTTCAACTCACACTAAAAACACAGAAGCTGTAAAGGAAAAGATAGATTTGCCTACACATATTCGAAATTGTATCTACTTTGCAAGGACAGTTGTTGGAGGTGGGGCTGACTGAACCACTCTATCTGGGCCAGATACCTCAGCCTCAATGGCGGAGCCTACAGATTCAGGCTCTCCACTGAGGCGATCCTAGATTCTGTGACCACTTTCCCCCTTTTGGAATGGGGATTTCTATCCCATACCTGTCTTGTCATTGTATTTTGGAAGCAGATAACTTATCTTCTAGTTTCACAGGTCCGCAGATGTGAAGGAAGTTAGCCCCAGGGTGGATCATGCCCCAAATCTTACCCATCCCTGATTTAGATGATTTACGTGATGAGATTTGGAACTTTTTGAGATTGTTAGCTTTTCGATAACTTGATATTTAGACGAGATTCTGGATTTAAAGCTAATGCGGGGATGAGTCAAGACAGTGGGGATGTATTTTGCACATGGGATTGATGTGATTGGTGGGGGAACAGCAGGCAGAGAGCAGACTGTACCGGGTTGAATAGTGTCCTTAAAAAATTCATATCCACCCAGAACCTCAGAATGTGACTTTATTTAGAAATATGGTCTTTGCAGATGTAATTAGTTAAGTTAATAGGAAGTCATAATGGATTATAGTGGGCCCTAAATCCAACGACTGGTGTCCTTTTAAGAAGGCCATGGGAAAACACAGGGGGAAGAAATCCACGCAATGACGGAGGCAGAGATTGGAATAAGTGCCTACAAGCTGAGGAATGCCGAGGATTATCAGCAACCACCAGAAGCTAGGAGAGAGGCATAGGACAGGTTCTCCCTCGGAGCCTTTAGAAAAGGACAGCCTTGCTAACACCTTGACTTCACTGTGAGACAATGGATTTCTCCTGCTTGGAACCATCGAGTTTGCTGCAGTTTGTTAGAGCAGTCCTAGGAAATGAACACGGTGGGGCTAGCTGAGCTCCTCCTTTGGTTCTAGTTAACCCAAGTGGGTTTTTTTTCTGTTAAATAACAGTTGTTGGGGCCTCAATCACATGTTCTTTACCTGTGACTTCTCATTTATCTCTCTCCTTTTTCAATTTTGTAAAGGTATAATTGAAATGCCCTATTTCATTTCTCTTTTGCATGCACTGAGGATTTGCAGGAAGCTCCAGGCTGTGTCAAGAGATGATCCCTCTCCCCCACTCCACCTCCTGATGATTACACCAGCTTAGCTGACATAGCAGTGTTTCTAAAACCATTTAATTTGATAAATATTCAAACAGTAACAACAGCCTTGAACAAAATGTTTGCATGGCAAAGGATACCATAAACAAAGTCAATAAACACACAAAGACCCGGAAAGAGACATAACCCATAAGACCATCAAAGGCATACTTTCTATAATATACAAAGAGCTCTTACAAATTGACAAGAAAATGAGAAGCAGCTCAATAGGAAACCGAGAAAAGGGTATAAACACACTTGTAATAGAAATGCAATCATACGAAAAGATGCCAAAATTCATGAATAGTTCGAGAAATGGAAAGTAAAGAAGCCACGGTCACTTTACGCACAAGTGGCAAAGATTAATAAAGAGCACAGCCAACACCTCTTGTCAGCAATGTTGGAGGGGGGGATGTCATAAATTGCTGGTAAAAGTGAAGTAGCACAGCTTCGTTTGAAAAGCCGCCGGGAAGTTTCTACTAAAATTAACAATAAACATATCTTTCGGCCCAGGACATCCATTCCTGGAAAACCACCCCAAAGGGATTTTTCTGTACTGTTCAAAATGAATGAGCACAAAATAGGAAACTAACTGAATACCCATCAAGAAAGTTATATATATATATATAAAACTGTATATAGTAACTATATTATAGTTATATATATATAGTTTAAAAATATATCTTATATAGTTAATTATAGATTCACAAGATGGAATAATATGCAGCTAATTAAAATTGAATCAGAGATAAAAAGATGATTTAGAGGTATTTCCATGGTTACATTAAGAAAAACAAGATGCAAACAAATTACATAATACGGTCCTATTTCTGTGAGGCAAACACTCCCCAAATGAAGGCGGATGTGTTTGTTTATCATATCCATATATGAGATAGATTGCATTAACGGACCCCATTTTGTGCTCCTTCCCGTATCCAGGCCCTTGCCATGTAACTTCAGTTTCTTCCGTCAGGAGATGGAATGGATTTCCATGCCCACTGATGATGATTTTAACCCATGGGATGTAAGCTGATGTGACACAAGCAGACACTTGAAAAAGAGCCTGTGTGGTCGGATCTGCCTGCTTGTACTTCCGCTATCTCCATGGGAAGGATATTCTTGGGCTAACCCACTGGTCCCAGGAGGAGGTTGAGAGATAGGAAGCAGAGCCACTCTCGCAAAACTAAAAGCTACTCCAGACAAACCCAAGCTAGAACAGAGACCTCAGCTGATCCTGAGATACACGAGCAAGCCCAGCCAAAAGTAACCAAATCCCAATTTCATGCTTTATGAACTATAATAAGTAATTGCCATACTAAATCACTGAGTTTGGGAGTAGTTCATTATGCAGAATAGCTAACCCATACTCTGTGTGTGTGTGTGTGTGTGTGTGTGTGTGTGTGTATAAATTCTGTCTGTATGGGATTAGATGTCTGTAGTTAAGAACAGAAAGATACACAATACATTAACATGAATTAAGGGTGTAGCTGATGTGGGAAGACAGAAAGAAGAATCAAGTAAAAAAGTACGATATGAATAAATACAAACATAAATAAAAGGACTGCCCTACAATAAAACTACGTACATACTACCCCATTTAGGTGTATACAGGCACACTTAGTGGGTTAAACGGTGCCCCTCCTCAAAGATACATCCACTCAGAATCTCAGCATGTGACCATATTTGGAATAAGAGTCTTTGCAGATGTAAAGAAGATAAGGATCTCTAGATGAGATCATCCTGGATGAAGGTGGGTCCAAAATCCAATGACTGCTGTCCTCATGGGAGACAGAAAAAAACATGACAAGACAAAAAAACAGAGGGGAAGGTCAGCAGAAGACCAAAGTTGGGATTAGAGTAATGCATACGCAAGTCAAGGGATGCCAAGGGTCGCTGGCAGCCAGTAGGCACCAGGAGAGAAACATGGAACAGATTCTCCCTCAGAGCCTCTAGGAGAAAGCAACCCAGCCGATGCCCTGATTTTGGCCTTCTGGACTCGAGGGTAGTGAAAAAAAAATCAATTTCTGTTGTTTCAAACCACCAAGTCCGTGGTACTTTGTTATGGCAGGCACAGGAAACTAATAAATACTGTATACACGGTGTTCATCAGTCAAGACGGTGTTCAGCTGCATGTACCAGAAAGCTGACCACAGTAGCTTAAATAGAAATTTATTTTTCTCATGTAACAGGAAATATGTAGGTAGACACTTTATGGCTGATAGAGATGCTCGTAGATGTCATCCACAGCCAGCTTCTTACAGATTCATGCTTTAATGCTGGTATATGTGGCCCTCTTCCTTATGGTGATAAACGGAAGCTGTATCCGAAGCACCAGCTGCTTTTCCAACAGTAAGAAGGGACGAAGGGCAGTGAGAAAAAAGCAAAAGGCACTTGCCAGTGTCGTCTGTCCTCTTTTAAATAAATGTTTTTCCTGGGGCGCCTGGGTGGCTCAGTCGATTAAGCTTCCGGTTTAGGCTTGGGTCATGATCTCATGAGTTCCTGGGTTCCAACCCCCTGCATCGGGCTCTCTGCTGTCAGCACAGGGTCTGCTTCGGATCCTCTGTCCCCTTCTCTCTCTGTCCCCCTCTCTCTCTGCCCCCGCCCCCACTCCTGCTCTCTCAAAATTAAAATAAGCAACAATCACACAAAAGTTTTTCCTGAAAGCCATGGAGAAGTTTCCTCTTTCATGTCATTGGCTAGAGCTGACCTCTCCTAGCTGCAAAGAGGGGGTGGGGATGGTGGTGGTAAAATGGGATCATATCTTGGAGATATTTTGAAATTCGAGCCAGTACAATTCATTGACGGGTCCTATGTGAGGGTAAGAGCGATGTAAAGAAGAAGAAAAAAAATGTGCAACTGGAAAAATGCAGCTGTTCTCAATTAAGAAGAAATGAACAATTATAAATAAGTTCCCCAGAAAGTTTGTTTTTGAAAAAGAAAATGGCTCAAGGAAGAGATAGTAAGGGATGATAAGATGCTGAGAAAAAGATATAAAGTGTGCTGGAGGGACTCAGGAAATAGAGATAATAACAAAACCATTACAGATATAAAGACTATATCTGTAATGTAAATTATGGACTTCGGGTGATGACGATGTGCCAGTGTAGGGTCACGAATTATAACAAATGTATGGCTCTGGTGCTAAGTGTTGATAGTGGAAGAGGCTTCGGATGTTTGGGGGCAGGAGGTATACAGGAGCTCTCTGTATTTTCCTCTCAATTTTGCTGTGAAGCTAAAACTACTCAAAAACATAAAGTCTATTTTTAAAATACCAAGCTCACAGAAAAATATAGAGAATAATGAACAACCCAATCCAATTTTATCAAATATTGGCATATTCACCATGATTTTTAAAAATCGTTTTTGAGGGGCACCTGGGTGGCTCAGTCGGTTAAGTGACCAACTCTTGGTTTTGGCTCAGGTCATGATCTCACAGTTTCATGAGTTTTGAGCCCCGAGTCAGGCTCTGCACTGAGAGTGCAGAGCCTGCTTGGGATTCTCTCTCTCTCCCTCTTTCGTTGCCCTTTCCCCCTCTCAAAATAAATAAACATTTTTTTTAAAAAAGTCTTTTTTTTCATGAAGTATTTGAGATTGTTGGAAAAAAACACATATGAAAGACAAAAAGTAGAATAGATATTACTAATACCAGAAGTGAGTAACATGGAGATGGGCTCAGAGAAACTATTCAATACAAACTTAAAAAGGACAAATAAATGAAACTAACTTTTAACAAAGTGACAGCTATGAGAGACAAAAGCAGACATTAAACTCCAGAAGAAGAGGATAGAGAATCCAGAGAAAACAAAAGACGTTCAGTGATAAAATTACGGGAAACTTACTTGAACGTAAGGAAGACATGAATCT
Organism: Felis catus; assembly: GCF_018350175.1. Taxonomy (NCBI): domain Eukaryota; kingdom Metazoa; phylum Chordata; class Mammalia; order Carnivora; family Felidae; genus Felis; species Felis catus. The sequence goes on from NC_058386.1 coordinate 34,238,491, forward strand.
GGAGATTGAGAATACATTCATAATTCTCATATACATCCATGTGATATAGACATGCAATATACAGTGGAGATGTATCACTGTGGGGTGACATACTTACTGCCGACCCTATGCCTGATATTCTGTAAGCTGTATGCTGCATCTTTTTTTTTTTTTTAGAGAAAGAGAGAGAGAGAGAGAGAGAGAGCGCTAGCAGGGAGGAGGTGCAGAGGAAGAGACAGAGAGAGAGAAAGAGAATCTTAAGCAGGCTCCACACTGAGCGTGGAGCCCAACATGGGGCTTGATCCCACAACCCTGGGATCTTGACCTGAGCTGAAATCAAGGGTCAGATGCTCAACAGAATGAGCCACCCAAGCACCCCAGGTGTATACCTCATGAGGCTGGTGAGAAAACTGAGGCTTACATAGAGTATGTGTTTTCTCTGAGCTCACAAGGTAGGAAGTGGCAGAGAGGTGATTTACACCCTGGGGTTGAGGGGGTGTGTGCAGGGCGGGGGGGGGGGGGGTTGGCGGGCGGCAGATAGGGGACAGACAGGTGTGACTCCAGATACTTGGCTCTTTTCACATTATGTGGCCTGCCACCTTCTTGAGTAAGTAGAGAGTTTGTTAGAGAAAACTTTTTTCTACCTGACTTTGGCATTATAACACAAATTTACTTGGATGTTTCTATGGCCTTTATAAGAATGCAGTCATAATTTTAGAATTAATCACTTACTTTGCAATGTTTGGTGGGTTTATTTTTTCTGTTTTGTTAATTTATTTTATCCCCTTATATGGTATCTTGTAGGTGAACTTGACCTCCTAACACAGCTTACATTTTCTGAGTGGGTTCCAGAAGGATTCCAAAAATGGTTAGGGATTGGGAGAGCATCCTCTTCCCATTAAGCATTTCTCTGTTTCAATTTCTGGCCCTTTTGAGGGGGAAAGAGGGAAGAGGGGAGAAGGAGACTGTTTCAGTCTGGGGACATAGGTCAAGGATTGTATTCTAGAAGGAAGGCAAATTAATGCCTTTGCTTGAATAAATAAAAAATAGAAATTTAAATAAACATGACATTAGGTGGTAGTAATACAAGCACTCTATTTTCTGGCCATGGAGGAATTACACAAATGGAACAAAGACATGTGAAGTACTTGAACCAATTGGATGAACATACAAAAGGCATAGTCCCTACAGTAGGTCAAGAACAACATTTATAAAAGCAGCTGAACTGGCCATTCTTAATGGCATCCAATTTGCTTCAACCTGGATCTAACAAAGGTGATTGTGCTGTGTAAAACTAAATGGAAAAAAAAATAGGATGGAATGAACAAACACTAAGCCCACACTCAGAATTTCTTAATTCAGTGTTTCACAGACTCCCAAGAAACTTCAATTTGGAATATTCTGGATCCTGAATCCAAAGCCCGGTGGTGTGGGTAATCTCCTTCTAGTGAAGGAGACAAAACAGGAAAAAGATGTTTTAACACCCAGCCCTGATGTTTTCTCTTACACTTGTTTTGTTATGTAAATGAAGGTTGTTCTTTCTAAAACCCCCAGATCTAATCATTAAAGTGAACCACTCCAGCACGATCAGTTACATTTGCTACTGTTTTAAAACAGGATTGAAATGATGTTTAAGTCCCCTCAACAGAAACCAAGAAAGTCATTTCTATAGACACTACGTAGCCCCAAATAAACATTTATGACGAATATTGCTGGCTGAACTCTACACCACGAGTACACACTTTATAATTCCAGCCAAGGTAATGACCTGCTTTGCACACAATGCAATGACACAAGACACTGTATCTTAAAGATGGAAAACATGTGTTTCCTTGTTTAATATTTTCCTAGGAAGGCAACAATAATTATAACAAAGTTCAAGGTGGTCATTAATGGTGTACACTGAGTTTATTTCCAAATTTCTCCTAGTTGCGAAGCCACTTAGGAAAAAAGGAAATTGACCATGTGCCCCAGCTGGATTTTGAACTTCCCAGGAGCAATGGTGACCTGAAGTCCAATCCTGGCAGGCCCAACTGGCAGGGATAATCTTTGCACAGTAGTGTGATAATCAATATATACTCTATAGATAAATAATATGTTCCTCTGGCCAGGTTCAGGGTGTAGAGGAGTGCACAGGAGACTCTCAGAACTCCACTAACATGAACTTTTTTATCTTTAGGGTTAAAGAAATGCAGACTTCACAGACAGAATGGTAGATACCATGTTTCCAGTTTTTCAAATCATCTGTCATAGATGGATAACAAAGAACAGCATAACAGAAGCAGATATGCATTCATAAATGGGCTGTGTGACTGCACTTTTAGAAACAGTATTTAAAGGGTTTATAGAAAAATACTGTTTTAAATTTTTTTTTAATGTGTACTCATTCTTTGAGAGAGACAGAGTGTGAGCAGGGGAGGGGCAGAAAGAGAGGGAGACACAGAATCCGAAGCAGGCTCCAGGCTCTGAGCTGGCAGCATGGAGCCCAACGCGGGGCTCAAACACATGAGCCTTGAGCTCATGACCTGAGCCAAAGTCAGATGCTTAACTGACTGAGCCACCCAGGCACTGAGAGAGAGAGAGAGAGAGAGAGAGAGAGAGAGAGATTCTTAAGCAGGCTCCACATTCAGCATAAGGCAGGGTTCAATCCCATGATCCTGGGATCATGACCAGAGGGGTATCAAGAGTCGGACGCTCAACAGACCAAGCCACCCCCACGCCCCTTGAGAGCATTTGACTCCAAACCAACTCACCAGATCAGACTGTTGACAATCTCTCTCTCGCTCTCAGAAAATTCTGCATACATGAAATTTCTGAGCAATTATTCAAGTACAACATCTATGAAGAAAGTGTTCAAATGTAAGTGTCAGCTTAACAAATTGAACACACCTATGTACATGGCATCTAGCACTCAAATGAATAGAGCATTATTATACATGTTACTTGAAATGAAATGTTACAATTAACTTTACTTGAATTTTGAGGAGTGACTGAAGTGACACAAAAAGAAATACTGAATTTTAGAAAAGAGAGTCTGCAATAGAAAATATTAGTTCCTAAAAGATTCTTCTAAGTCGAGAAAAAACAGCTTGAAAACCATGAAGATGTTGGTGTCTTCCTTTGGTAAACGGCACAGTTTGGTTTTAGACTTCATTGACTAACTTACCGATTAGCTCCATTGTCTCCTGTTGTGGAATGTTTCTGTAAAGCTGGCTTGGTTCTACCCTCCCCTGTAACCACCGTCTTTTTGGTAACTTCCTTTCCTGCTTGGATACTCGAAGACTTTGTTCTTCTTCCTTGAAGTTGAAAAACGTAACTAGCTTGTTTTTCAACGTCAACTTGTCAGAATAATTTTACCTGGTATGCAGTGTGCCTATTAAACCTATAGATGAACACATTTTACGAAGGACAATTTTCTGTATCACATCTGAATTGTTTTCTATTTTACTTGTTGAGATCTCTACGTCAGTGACATCAGTTATGATCATGTTGTGTTGTCTTTGTCTCCTATTCCCAACATTCCCCCTCTATTTCCTTTAACTCTTGGTGGCTTCTCTCTGTGAGGATCTAAACCCTTCGCTCTATGGCAGTAATTTAACATTCCATCATGCCTGTTTTGTTTCTGGTTCATTTGTTCACTCTCCAGTGGTGTGTTTGGTTGGTATTTTGTTGCTGCTGTTGTTCAAATTTTGCTTTCTTTGCACTGCAGGTTCCTTTTTTAAAATCTTCCCAGTGGTTTATTAATTTTCCTATTCTTGTTAAGGTCTTCTATGGCTGGAGGGACTTATGGGTTGTATTTGCTTCCAAATGTATCTCTTGCCGACTAATTTTGTGGGGGCTTTAGTTTGCCACACTATTCTTTTCTTCTTGCTCAGGATTATGAGATTAGCCTAAATGCTCTGTCTAGACCTAATATGATATAGGTGAATTCAGCTCAATGTCAGTGTACCTCATCCAGGTCCAATTTCTTTTATTAGTAGGGTTAGAAGAGTAAACTATGGTGTGAAACTATTGACACATTCTATCAGATAATATTGTATTTATGATATTGTAGCTTCAATAAAAGGGGGTGTGTATGTATCTATAAGAATATATAAAAATGTATATATAATGTGTATATATAACTTATATATGTTTATATAAAACTTATATAAATGTTTATATGTTTATATAAAATTTATATAAAAGTTATATATATAAAACAACAAATTGGGATATATATATATATATATATATATATATACACACACATACACACACACATACACACACATACATCACTCAGGTTAGGACTTGAACTTATGAAATATTGACACTTATATCTTTTTTCCTATGTTAATTTAGCATTATAATTTATAAACTTTGAATCTAATTTCATAATTTAAACTCACCAAATGGACACACTTAAACAGGATAGAGTGAAGGAAGAACACTCTTCATGGTTCTTTCTATGTTCTGCAGTCAAATGTTCTACCCCCTTGCCTGTGTCCTCCTATGCTAGTGGTACAAGAAGGTCCTGGAATTCTAAGAGTTCCAAGAATAACCCAATTGAGATGCCCCTAGATGGTAGGTAAGCAAACATAAAATGAGTCATGTACTCTTCTTATCTACCATACTTAAATGATTCATTTTCTATAGAAAGTTCTCAAAGATAGAAATGCTGAGAATATAACAAAAGGTAGTCTTTAGTATTCTCAACCTTTCCTGTGCTCTACGCTTCCTGGATTCAAAGCTAAAGAGGTTTGTTGTTGTTTTTTTTTTTTTTAATGTTTATTTACTTTGAGAGAGAGAGAGAGAGAGAGCAGGAGAGGGGCAGAGACAGAGGGAGAGAGAGAATCCCAAGTAGGCTCTGTGCTGCCAGCAGAGAGCCTGATGTGGGGCTTGGTCCCTCAAACCACAAGATCATGACTTGAGCCGAAATCAAGAGTTAGCCTCTTAACCGATTGAGCCACCCAGGGGCCCCTAAAGAGGTTTTCTTTCTTTTTTTTTTTTTAAGTGAGATGTAACAAAAATGCTAACTCCAACATATTTAGACATGCCAGAACCTGAAAGCTTAAGGCTTACAGCCAACAGACTCATTACTGCCATGTTCCTGGGTTTTAGCATCTTCCTGTCTCTCTTCTCCCAGCTAAATCTTCATAAGGGTGTTTCCTATAATGACAGTTACAATGGGGTTATCCTTTCCACCCTAGTTTAACTCAGAACATTATTATGTTATTTCTGCATGTTTGTACCTTGCGACAGTGGTTCCTCCATGGGCAGATGACAAAAAATGCCTTGCTTCTTGACTCTGATCAGAAGAAAACCGGCCATTAACTGGGGACTGTAGCAAGGCCTTTAGCAAAGTCTCTCATAACATTCTGTAGTCAAGAAAAAATATGTAGGCTAGGTGATTGTACAATTAACATGATTCATAGCTGGCTGAAACAACATACAGCAAAAGTTGCTAATTAATGGACTGATATCAAAGCTGAAGGAGCTTTCCAAATATTCTATAGAACTTTGCCCTTTACCGAGTGCTGCCTTTTTCCTATTATCAATAACTTGGATGAGTATATAGAATAGTGATCAAGTGTATGGCTACGATCTGAATGCATTAGAGCAAAAAATTAGGACCTAAAATATTGAAACAGGCTGAAGTAATGAGCCAAATCTAATGAGATAAAGTTTAAGTAAGATACATATAAAGTTTTGTGCTTTGGTCCAAAAAGAGCTGCACAAAATTTTGTTAACCAGCAGCATATGGGTGTAGCTGTTAAAAGAAGTCCATTAAAGTGGAATTAGGTGGAATTGTAAGGAAATAGATATTTGTTGGGTAGTGTAGAAGGAACATTAATTTTGGCATCAGAAAACTAGGTCAAATCCCAGCGCTGCTACTTTGGCCATGTAAACTCTCTGTTTCTCACTTCCTCTGTTGTTGTGAAGTTAAATGCATTGACATGTCTAAGTTCCAAGCACTTGTGTGCAATAAATGCAGCATAGAAAGTTACCATTTACAATAAAATAGGTGGCCAGGCCACTCCGTTTAGAAAAGACGGTGCTTGGAATGAATTCAAGATGCCACCCTTACAGGCAAATTGCAGCTACTTCCAAAGACTGACCAGGATGGATGAGCACCTCAAAAACCACTGGAGGACCTGGAGATAGATGGTCAGAAGAAGCATGGATTTAAGGGAGACCGAATCTACCTTCAAATATGTGATGGTGTGCTGCACGGCCTCCTGGGGAGGCTCCAAGGAGGGACAGCTAATACTGGAGGACAGAAATGACAAGAATGTGGGCCAGGGTGACCACTGGGTGGGGGTGTTGGGAGCGATTTCAGTATAAGTGGGTGGTTGGAGGACATGCCCTTGAATAAGAGACTGATTGTTGTGTTTCTTGGACACTTTGCATTAAGTGGTTCCTTCTAAGTTCTGCCTCAAAGTAATCCAGAATCTCCACTACCTTGACTTGGGCTGCTTCCTAGCCTTAGAATTATACCACCTTCTCTCCAACGTTTGGCTGAACCTCTTATTTCTCCAATCTGCCTACTTTGAGCAGTTGACTCTTGCTCTCTATTTTATTTATGAATTTCTCATCGCTTAAAATGCCATTCCTCCCAACTATCCAAAGGACACAAGTAGAAGGAGTAACTGGCGGACACTTTTTGGGAGATGGGCCAGCAACGCATGATTTTCTGATTGCTGAAGTTAGAAGGTAAAGTGCAAATTAGGAAGCAGAACTTAAGAGCTCCAGAGTTGGAGCTGTGGACCAAGAAGCTGGGGTGGGCGCCAGACCCCAGACAAGGCTTCTACTGAGACTTTAGCGTATTGGGAAGGAAGCAGAGACCAGGGGCTGCTAGCCTTGAGCCTGTTGGCGGAATACAAGTACTCAGAAGTTGTTTGTCAAGGACGACTTACTCTTCTCCGGAGGCAAAATAAAGCCTGGGCAGGTAGCTCAGCATCTTCAGCCAGTTCCAGATCTCGATTTGGGAAAATGCCTGGGGCAACCAGAGAGGCTGGCCGCCTTCGGCCGGGCCAGGGCCCGCCCGCACCCCTCCCAAGTGACCCCAGGGAACCATTTTTTTTTTTTTTCCAGCCGCGTGTGAGGGAAAATTGACTGCGCGCCAGTTGCCAGGGACGCGGCCGCCAGTTCGGCGCGGCTGGGGTGAAAGAGGACGCTGGGGGGAGGGGGCTGTGGCTTCTCACTGGCTGGGGCGCGAAGGCTTATTTGCATAACATTCTCAAACGGCATCTGATTGGCTGAAGCTGGAGGGGCGGTGGTGGGGTGATTCTAAGGGCCCGGAGCCCTGGCCCGGGGACTTTTTCGTTCCGGAGTTACTCCGGTGGGCGTGAGTTGGTGCGCTGGCACCGGGGAGCTGAGGAGGCCCGGTTTGGGAAGTTTTGCAGGCAGGTGCATGAGCCATCTTTCTCTTACAGTATTTAAGAAATGTAAAAGAACGGGGACTGGAGTAAAAAACTGGAGGATTAAGAGTGACCTCGAGACTAGAGGAAGGAAGGAAACGGATCGGGGGATGGGTGGAGGCCAAAAGGGCGGCTTTAGGGGCCTTCTTTCAACCCGGGCTTGTTTGCTGCGATCTCTTTGCTAGATCACTTGGATTTCCGTTTTCTGTTAGTTATTATCACACCTTGTTGGAACTGGGACGAAGACAAAAAGAGGCAGGATTCCAGCATTTAATTAACTCAATCTGAAGTTTTCTTCCAGAGGCATATGTACTTAAAATATCAAGAGGGTCTGTAATGGGGGGACAAATATGTTTTAATTAATGAGAGGATCAGCTACTGCAAACCGGATATGTGTTTTTCTCGATTTTTCCTCTTGCAATGCTCTTTGTAGCTCACTGGTTGTCAAGGTTTGAAATCAACCTGAACTGTTTTGTTCTCTCCTGCTGCCTAAGCACTAGGGGAAAGGGTCTGTGGCTCATCATAAACCATTTCCACATTTTTAAAGTTTCTGACTCTTCACATAAACACTTCTTAGCTATGATGAGGTCCTTCAGTAAGTACAATTAATCTTTGGAAAGTAGTTTAAAATTTACATAATTTTTACATCCACTGTCTTACTTAACCTTAACCAAAATTGCCTATAGCTCATGGGAGAAGCTCCATTTTGTTGATAAGGAAACTGACCCTGGAAAAGTTTCTAAGTCTCCATGGTGCAAGTGGGAGGAGGAGATTTTCCCAGCGCTTCAAATTTATATAATTATTTTTTGCCCTACATTTTTCTTTCCACTGATCCTCCCAAAGACTGCTAGGTGAGCAGGTGACATTACCTCAGTTTTATCGATAGAAAAACATGGGCTATGATCTGGCAGAGCTAATAAGCCCTGAAAGTGGAGGTCAGCAGGCTAGGCTCTGTCTCCAGAGGTCACTGACTTGGGTCCTGTTGCCCACAGGTCAGTCCAAGCACCAAGTCTGATTGTTTGCTGTGGAAAACATTTAGATATACATCTCCGAAGTGAAAGAGAGAGTGGAAGAAATAAACTCCTTTATTAGGTGTCTCCCCCTTGTTTTGGCACTTCTTGTCCTGTGAGAAAACACTCTAGTAAAAGCACCCCTAAAAGATTTTAGAGAAAAGCAATTTGCTGAATTATCTGTAGGACTGTTGGAGATCAGCCAGTGAAGGACATGGCAAGGGAAGCGAGATGGTAAAAAAAACTAAATGAAAACGGGTTGTGGTTTGGAGTCCCAAAGTGTAATTTAAGGTGCAATGCTCTTAAAAGTTAAATCCAAAGATTTAGTACATGGCTTAGGCCCTATTAAATGACCCTGTGTTTTAAGAACTATCTTAGGAAAGGAACATTTCAAACTCCCCACCCCCTCCACCACCAAAAAATATTATTGGATACCTGCCTGCTTTTCTGTTAAATGATGAAAGACACCCAACACCGGGCCTAACTACTGTCACCCTCTCCTAGCCCTTTGGCAGCCAAAAAGCCACGTGGCCAGGGCTCTCCACCATCTCCGAGTAGAGGGACTTGGGAAAAAGTGGGTATTTGGCCACTGCTGCCCATTGCCACATCTGATCTCTTGGGAAAATGTGCAAATGGGATGGTGAGTTGCTCTTCATCCCTGGCAGCAGCTGTTACAGAAAAGATTGGGAAAGACCCGGCTTGGAGGGAGGCAAAAGCCTCCGAGGCTCCCCTCCCCCAGCAGTTGGCCAAGGCCAGAGCCACCGCGGGAACACCACGCGTCCACGTGCACCAGGCATGCCCAGCCACCCTTCTTACGTAAGAGCCCGGAGATGGAGTTGCCGCCGCTGCTGCTGCTGGTCCCTCTTCCCCGACGGCTAATAATAAACCAGGATCGTAGTTTCTGGGCCGTGGCCACTATCGATTCAGGGTTGGGGGCTCTGTTTGCAACCAGGGCTGTGCGTTTCAGTCATCCCACTTGGGGAGCATGTGCAAGGCCCACCCAAACCAACACGCCATCCCGCCCCCTGACCGGTCCGGACGCCTGCATCTTCACCCGAGCAGTGTCCGGCCCTCCTTCAGCTGTCCTGCTTGGGGCTGTCGGGGTGCGGCTGCCCCATCCCTCCTCTGCCCTGCCCTGCCCTGCCCTGCCCTGCCCGACCCGGCCCGTCCCGGCCTGGCCACTGCGCCCTCCCTCCGCCCGGGTATCAGGCGAGAGGCGGAGCTGGCCCGGAGCGCCCCGCCCCCACTCTAGAAGGGGCCAGGAGAGTGTTACTCGCGGTCATCCCGGCCCGGGCCTTTTATCTTGGCGCTGCCGGGAGGCGGGAGGAGGAGACACCGGGGGTGGCCCTTGAGCGCCGGCGACACCTTTCCGGGGCTCTATAAATTGAGCACCTGGAATGGGCAGGGGGCCGACGCCACTACCGCCGCCCGCAGTCACAGTCCGGCCACTGACCGTAGCAGCACCCGCAGGCCGCCGCCGCCAGCAGCGGGAACGCTGAGCTACCCAGCAGCAGGGTATCTCGAGGAGCAGCAGGAGGTGGGTGCCCCTGCCCCATCTCTGCCCGGTCGGCGTGGGTGCTGGGACTCAGGCGGCTTTTCCGAGGGCGAGGGGGGTGGGGAGGCAGCCCCTTTCTTCTCTCCGCGGCTTAGGCGGGTGAGTAGGTGGGACCGCCGGGCTGTGAGGGGAGCTCCCGGTGCCCGGGTGAGCAGGCACCGGGGAGGGCGCTGTGCGCGGGCGGGGCCGCCGGGCACCCTAGCCGGGTGAGTAATCTCTTTCGTCCCCGTCCCCCAGCCAGGCCTGGGCTCGACCCGCGGACCACGCGCCGCCATCGCGAGCTTCCGGGAGTCTAAGCTCCGAGGAGCTGCGTGTCCCGCAGGGCCGGGTTGCGAGCGAGACGAGAGTTGGAGAGGGCGGAGCAGGAGCCGGGAATCCCCGCGCACCGGCTCTAGCCAGGCCCCCGGCGCGGGCCTCGGAAAGCGCGTGAAGGCGGGCAGCCCGTCGCCCCAGCCGGCCACCCCGTGCCCCTGCGTCCCTGTGCCTCGGCGCCCGCCCGGCCACCATGATGCAGATCTGCGACACCTACAACCAGAAGCACTCGCTCTTTAATGCCATGAACCGCTTCATCGGCGCGGTGAACAACATGGACCAGACGGTGATGGTTCCCAGCCTGCTGCGCGACGTGCCCCTGGCCGAGCCCGGGCTGGACAACGATGTCGGCGTGGAGGTGGGCGGCAGCGGCGAATGCCTGGAGGAGCGCACGCCCCCGGCCCCCGGCCCGGGCAGCGCCAACGGCAGCTTTTTCGCGCCCTCCCGGGACATGTACAGCCACTACGTGCTGCTCAAGTCCATCCGCAACGATATCGAGTGGGGGGTCCTGCACCAGCCGCCACCGCCGGCAGGGAGTGAAGAGAGCAACGCCTGGAAGTCCAAGGACATCCTGGTGGACCTGAGCCACCTAGAGGGCGCGGAAGCCGGCGAGGAGGACCTGGAACAGCAGTTCCACTACCACCTGCGCGGGCTGCACACTGTGCTCTCCAAACTCACGCGCAAAGCCAACATCCTCACCAACAGATACAAGCAGGAGATCGGCTTCGGCAATTGGGGCCACTGAGCCGGGACGCCCCCGCCTGTCCAGCACCCTTACCGGCCCCATCTCTCACCCTCTTTCCCTCAAAGCTATTTTCTTTCTGGCTGTAGGGCGCGAAGGGCGATGGGCGGACTGCAAAGTTAGGCTGGGGGGCGGGGGGGGGAGGGGTGCTGCGTACTTGCAGGGGGCGCGGCGGGGCCGCCGAGAGGAAGGGGCCTCTTTGGGAAGTGGGGAAGAGAGTGGTGATGGGAGGCAGGATTGGGGGGCTCAAAGACCGCCCCTCCCTCCAGTGGGTGGTGGGGGGGGCTTGTGTTCTACGTTAGTGGGGATGGGACTGGGCTGACGCCCTGCATTCAGCCTGTGCCTTTCTTGGAGTTTCTTTTCTGTTTGTTCTTTCTGGAGGAGAGGAGTGGAGAAGGGGCCATGCCGGGTGCGGCGCGGGGTTGCCACACTTGGGAGCGCCCGCCCGGAGCCGGGCGCTGGGGAAGGCGGGGCGCGCAGCCTCGTACCGCCCTGCCGTTGGGCTGGTGGAGGCCGCAGCGTTGCTAGGATTGCATCAGTTTTCCTGTTTGCACTATTTCTTTCTGTAACAGTGGCCCTGTCTTAAAGTATTTCAAATCTCCTCCTTATTCTGAAACTTCGGCGATTCCATTGTGATAAGCGCACAAACAGCACTGTCTGTCGGTAACCGGTACTACGAGATTAATGATTTTCTGTTACACTGTATAGTTGTCCTGTGGCACCCCTACCCCATCCATTCCACGCCCTCCCCGCCCCCACCCCAGTGTGTGTAAGCTGGCACCGTGCCAGCTTGTACGAAGCTTGCCGCTCAGCCAGTGAAAATAATAATGTTATTATGAGAAAGTGGACTTATCCGAAATGGAACCATCTGACATTCTATCGTGCTGTACGTAGAATGATGAGGCGTTCCACTGTTGTTATATGTCTTAAATTTATTTAAAACTTTTTTTAATCCAGATGTAGACTATATTCTAAAATAAAGGAAGCAAATGTGTTAACGAAACTCGACAAAAGTTTGTTGCTTTTTCATCTGCCCGTGAATGGCCTAGTAGTGAAATAAAAATAAATTCAATTGATTCTTTTTTTTTTTTTTTGCAAAAGTCAATTTTATTTCCTCTCTGGTATTTCAGACTGGTGGATAATTGGCTCTGTAAGTACTCAGTTTGGTTTGGGAAGTAGCTACCACAAGATTCACTTCCAAGCTTTTTATTTGTAATTCAGTGCCCCGGAGAGGCCCGTACACCTCAAGAAGTTTATAGATACTCAAAGTATCTGGGAAGGGACATACATTTTTCGACCACCTCGACCAGCTTTTTGCAGTGCTTAATTAGCAGTCTAAACGTTTTAAGAAGCCCAAGCACCGACTGAAGTGTTTAGAGGCATATAAACTAATTTCAAAGGCAGAAATTTCACTTGGCTACTGAGAAGTGAAAACTCAGAAAAGAGACAGCAGCTAATATTAGTGCACGCACCTTGCAGGTCTTTATTTACAAGACTTTTCATGTGGGTCTTAATAGATAGTGAAATGTGTTCTAACGTGCGCTGTGGCCTCTTTTCACTAGTTCCCAGGGCAGTGCTAAGTTTTGCTAAGCGGTGCCCAGCAAGGCTTCCAGGTTTTCAGTGAGCTAGCCTGCAGCTGTGGACAGCAGCTGATCGAGCAAGGCTGCAGCAGGGGCCCCGGGGAACATTTCTTAGATGCCAGTATGATGCTTTCCTGGGATGGTGTTTTGCATTTTCTTTCTTTCTTTGTTTAGGGGGAGTAAGTGTCCGGTCAACTTCAGGTTTTAATCTTGAAGTCGGGAGACATCTCCAAGCTCATAGAGCTTGAATTTAAAACACACAGAATTTTGCAGCACAAACAAAAAAGCAAAATGTTTTCTGTGGTGGGGGCAGCTCAAGTCTATTATCAGCTTTCAGCAGCCGTGAAAAAATGGGGAAGTGTCAAGACCCTGTCAAGACCGGGGTGCTTGCCTTTGCCAGAGAAAGTCAATCATTAATATGTACAGATAAGGGGAACAGCACCCAAGGCAAGGCATACAGCCTCTCGCTTTGTATTCCCTTTAAAATATCAAAGTGCAAGCAGCAAATAACAAAGGAAGGAAACTACAGAAGCCATGTGGTGGAAGGAAACAGCAAGACTTTGGAATCAGAGAGTGGTGTGTTCAAATCCTCTTGTTACTACTTACTAACTAGGAGTATTTAACCATCCATGCTGTTGCCATGTTTGAAATGAGGGATAATAGTAACTACAATGCTTATTTTGTGGGATTGCAGTGAGGATCACATAAGATGATCTGTTGAATGCCTGACGCCTCGAAGTGTCTTTAGGCACTGCTGAAGGGGGGCTTCCAGGTTTCTCTCTTGCTCTAAATGTTGGTTCATGTCTCCCTTGTCTCCCTTGCCTCTCTCCAGCAGTATGTGAAGAAGGGAGAGCATAATTTGCGTTACATCCCTAAAACAGCAGGTCAACTCTTTCCTTTCTCAAAGTCTCGAGGGAGAACCTGAATTCGAAGCAAAAAGGCATAGCTTGGGCAGATAATTCGCAGAAATTTTAGGAGATGCTAACTGCAAGTTGTTTCAGAATGTTCTTGTGGTATATAGAACACAGATAACAAAACCAAAGAGGATTGGGTTTTTTTGTGTGAACCCGTAAGGTTTCCCAGGCCCAATAACTACCAGCCCACTGATAATAACTACTGTTTTATTCAAGATTAGTTGATGAGACAGAACAAGGCCAAATCTCCCACAGATTGACCCGGTAAAACTCAAGAAATTTAACATTAAAAAAACTTTTTTTTTAATGTTTACTTTTTGAGAGGGAGAGAGAGAGACAGAGAGAGAGAGAGACAGAGAGAGAGAGAGAGAGAGAGAGAGAGAGAGAGAGAGAGAGAAAAGAAGACAGAGCACGAAGCGGGGGAGGGGCACAGAGAGAGAGCGCGTGCGCGTCTGCGCGCGCGCGCGCGCACGCACGCACTCACGCACTCACGCAAGTGGGGCGAGGCGTAGAGAGGGAGGGAGACAGGATCCGAAGCAGGTTCCAGGCTCTGAGCTGTCAGCGCAGAGCCCGACAGGGGGCTCAAACCCACAAACTGTGAAATGACGACCTGAGCTGAAGTCAGAGGCTTAAGCGACCGACCGTGGCACCCGGGCGCCCCAATTTCTCGCGCTATTTAAATTCGGCTTACGTTCGGAGGTAAACTGAGAGAGTGACTTGATTTTTCAGAAGGTCTTTCCTGAGGACGCTCAAAGGACTTGATAGATTTTTCAAGTCGCAGATACCGCGGGGCAGCGCCCTCAGAGAGATCACGGATGTCTGAAGGCGCCCTTCTCCGTGGCAGTTGGTGGCCAAAGGGAAGGCACAGGTAGATGAAGCAGGCAAAATGGAACAGCTCAGATTACAATCGATTACCCTCCAGATGGTCACATTTGATGAGATGTTCTACATCAAAACTGCACACCAAAGCCTTTGAGAAGGCCTGCTTTTGCTGCTGAAAAACAGCTTTCTGCTTTGCTCACGTGGGGTGTGTCGTGTTTTACGTTTACACAGTGTTCCTTAGGGGTCTGGCCTAATCTACTCTTTCTCTGAGCCTGAACCCGATTGTGAGAAAGCAGCTGGGGTTATGATTGTTGGGACCAGCTTGAAAATTCGCCCCGGGGTCAACAATTTTTTCAAAAACAAAAGTTGTTGTGGTTTGTGCATGCCTCATAGTCTCCCCTTACTTTTACTTGCTGAGCAAAATTCATGTGGGCAATAGGGTCTCCTCTCCTCCTCCCCCCTGCCTTCTCTCTGTACCCTCTAGTTCTTGTTGCAAATTGGACACAGTGCTGGTGGATTGAGGGCTCAAATCTTACATACCTTGATTTTTTTATTTTTATTTGTCATTTTTTAATGCTTTATTTTTGTGAGAGACACACACACACACACACACACACACACACACACACAGAGTGGGAGTGGGGGAGAGGCAGAGAGAGAGAGAGAGGGAGACAGAGAATCTGAAGCTGGCTCCAGGCTCTGAGCCATCCGCAGGGCCCCATGTGGGGCTCCAACCCATAAACCATGAGATCATAACCTGAGCAAAGTCGGATGCTCAACCGACCCAGCCCCTACGTACCTTTTTTTTTTTTTTTTAAAGGTAACTATCTTTTTATGGGACATCTAGTACATGGATGCCAATCATTACGTCCTTGTGTGATTTATTTTGAAGAGTTTTGAATGAAATAGTGACAGAAGGAATGTTTTCTCTAAATTTTAGGGACAATTTTTACCCCCAACAGATTAAAAAAAAAAAAAAAAAACTGGACCAGAAGCTCATGAAGACTTGAAACATGTGGACTATTGGATTGGTCTCTTAAAATTAATGATTAATCTTTTTAAAATTTCAAACTTTATGTAGTTTCTGATCAAGGCTAAATTGCTTTAATTAGCAAAATAATTTAAACTCAAAGTTATTTGCTTTTGCTTTTAAGATTGGGTCTGATTTTTTTGTTGTTGTTTTTAGTAACTCAGGGAAATTTAGAGGTTGTTCTTGAGTTACTGTAAACACCTTATTATGTCTCTAGTTAGTTCATTTGGAACTGTGTAGAACTTTCTGGTGAGTGGTGGAGATAATGATAGTGTATTACCAGTAACCATTTCTGTATCTAGAAGCCAATACCATCCTTTGTCTCATGCAACCGGGGCTCCTTCCCTGGGTCCCCCCCATGCTGATCTCTGTAAGGCCTTGTGACTCCCCTTAGAGCCAAGGAATGCCCAGAGCTTGTGTGCCCCTGTATCTAGACCACACTTGGGTACCTGGGTCCCCAGAGTTCCTCGTCCAAATGGCCCTGAGCCCAATCCAGGGACTTCCTAGACACTTGCCCTGAGTTTATTCTCCTGATGGTGGGCATGCTTAGATGGTGGATGGGGCTTGGCTGCAAACTGGGTGGTCCAAGGATGGGACAGGATCCGAAGGGGGGGATCCTCGGACAGGATCCGAGGGGGGAAAGATAAGGGGATGGAGTGGAGATTGGAGGTCCCCCCTGGGTTGCAGGATGGACAAAGGGTTTGAAAGCCTACAGAAAGGAAATAAGACGTGAAAGCAGCTCAAGCCTTAAAATCTCCTCCAGTATTGGCAACTGAGGATCCTAGGGTTTGTCTCCATGTTTCCCACATTCCTCAGGAGTCTCCCTGCTCCATTGAAAGAATGTTATTTAATTAATGAAATGTTGGTTAAGGAAAAGGAAAACCACATCTGTACACAGAGCTTTTCCAGCTGCTTGCTATTCAGGGCTTGAATGGCGCTGATTATAGCAAATACCCAAACTGATACGCCTTCCATACAAACCATGAAGATTTCGCCTCCTCAAATTTTCTTTCATCTGTTGTTGTTGTTGTTGTTGTTGTTGTTGTTGTTGTTAATTACTGCGTTAGCTGTTTTCTCCTTAGTGTCAAAAGTCTTGGTCAAGTTAAAGCAGAAAACTAATAGTTGCGCATCTGTCTAAACAAGGCCCACTGAAACCACAACTGTCTCATCAGCCCTTCCTGTTTTGGCATTCTCTGTATTAAGGAGAATGTTTTGTTTTGTTTTGTTTTGTTTTGTTTTTTGTACCTTCCCATTCTTTTTCTTTTATTTGATTACTTCTTTGTCTATTGTTTCAGAATGCTTTGCCTAGCAGTTCTAAAATACATCTGCCGGTGTGCCCTACTTCAGTAAGCCCAAACTGGTAAGAATTTTGATTGGAGAAAGTTTTTTTTTAATCATTTAGTTAAGACCAGGGTGATAGAAGGCAACTTTCTGTCTGACCTTGAATTGTCTGGAGAAAGTGCTTTCCAGCATAGTAGATAAGACTGCAAAAATACTCGCAAAACATGGAGCCCACTTCTTTATTTTAGCTAAATAAACAATGTTGGGGGTGGGGTGTTTTCTATCCTCTGTTTTACTCTTCAATACCCGCCTTACTAGTGTTGATATGTGCACTTTTATCAACGAACGTTCGGTTAACAGGATGAAACCGAACATGATTCATTTGATGTTTTCAAAGGTAGAAACTAACTTTGTAGTTTTTTTTTTTTTTTTTTTTTTTTTTTTTTTTTTTACCTTTTGAATACCACACTGCTGAGGTAAAGAATGTTGTAGCTTGTGGGTGAGCTCAATAGGGCCAATTAAAACCTCACTACTCTTCCACCATGTTGAAATACCTGACAGAACTTGCTGTGTCCTTGGATAATGGCATTTTTTTTTTCCTTCTTAGCAGACGTCTAATTGAGGAGATTTCCTGTTTGGTAGTCAAGCAAAGATGAAAACGAAAGTGCCACATTGTTGGTTGTGACCAAGGTATTTAAAATGTTCCAGTTGTTCACAATGGGATAATCATTTTAAGCCCTGCTTTTTTTTTTTTTAATGAAACATATGCGTTGTGAAAGAACTCGTGTGTATACGATAGCAGCCAAGCTATGTGTAGAATGCGCAGTGTAGTTAGCATACTGTGGTCATTCAAAACAAGCTGTAGTGTTTCGTGACATCTAATTGACATTGCAGCTTGTAACTCATCGATGCTTTGAGGGTATAATTTAGTTTCTGTTGTGATAAGTACTTGCTGACAGTTCCTTCATAGCTTAAATGTTTGGAGGGAGAGTGCCAGAAATTTAGATGTTTCACCCAAGTGTTGGGGGCTGGGAGGGATCTCAACACCAGCCGCCCTTTCCAACCAGTGGGTTTGAAAGCAGAGGAAAAGGCCTACTCCCTGGAGCCAGTTTAGTCTCAAGTAGAAACAGGGAGGTGCCAAGACAAGCCTGCCGAATTGCGTCTTTCCAAATTTACCAGATGTCACCGCATCGTCCCTGGGTCAACATGATAAGGGCAGTGATGGAGAAAGGCAGTGTGTGTTTTGGGACACTCCCACCCATTGGAAGCCTGAGGAGTGGGGAAACAATCCTTCTCCTTTTTAAATTTATTTTTATTTTTTATTTTTATTTGTTTTTATTTATTTATTGTTTTTAAAGTTTTAAATTTTATTTATTCATTTTGAGAGAGAGAGAGAGAGAGAGAGAGAGAGAATGCGAGCAGGGAAGGGGCAGAGAGAGAGAGAGAGAGAGAGAGAGAATCAGAATTGTAAGCATGATCTCCAAGGTCCACGCAGAGCCCAATGTGGGACTCGAACTCGCGAACCATGAGATCATGACCTGAGCCGAAATCAAGAGTCAGACACTTAACCGACTGAACCAACCAGGTGCCCCTCGTTTTCTTTTGATAGCAGATTGGTACCTTTTTCGCTGACTAGAAAGGCAGCAAATATTAGGTTGAAGCATATGAAATTGTCATTTTTGCCGGCGCAAAATGGTCAGATGATCCCCGATTTGAGCAATGAGATGCCCCTCTGTGGATGTTCTGTAGCCCTTTCCTGTCACCTTAGGAAACTATTGTTTGCAAACTCAGGGTTGGCCTGATTTCCATCTAGAAGGAGTGGGTGACCAAAAAAAAGGGGGGGGGGTCAAGGGGGACAATTGTATAAGGGAGACAAATAGAATAAAAGAAAGAGGAGACTTAAAATGAAGAGAAGAAATGAAAAAGTGGCAGAGAAGCTGTGGCACACTGTGTTTTCTAAAAAAGGTTGCAAAGTTATTTCTGGCCCTGAATGCTCTTCCACAGCCTTGCCACCTTCCAGCAAGAGGTAGAATCTCCCTTTCCTCACCCTGAATTTAGGGGGAGCTCTGCCGCTGCCTTGATCAAACAGACGTGGCCGTCACTTCCAAGGCCAGGCCATAAAGGGCGATACATACTCCTCTTGTGTGAGATCCATGGCTGTCTCTTGAGACGCTCGCCCTTGGAGCCTAGCTGCAGTGCTGTGAGGAAGCCCAGGCCACATGGAGAGGTCACCTGTAGGTGTTCCAGCTGACAGCCTCACTGAGGTCACAGCCAGCAGCCGGCATTTCACTGCAGACCATATGAGCAACACTTTGATTGATTCTAGCCCCCAGCCTTCCAGCCACTCCAGCTGATGGCAAGTGGAGCAGAGACAAGCTGTCCCTATCAAGCCCTGTCCAAATGCCAAATTTCAGACTTGCATTGTAAAATATTTTCTTTTTTTAGTATGTTTTTATTTATTTTGGAGAGAGAGAAACAGAGCATGAGCAGGGGAGGAGCAGGGAGAGAGGGAGACACAGAATCTGAAGCAGGCACCAGGCTCTGAGCTGTCAGCACAGAGCCCGACTCAGGGCTCGAACCCGTGAACTGTGAGATCATGACCTGAGCCGAAGTTGGACACTTAACCGACTGAGCCACTCAGGCGCCCCGTGTTGCAAAATATTTTCATTCTCTGAAGCCACTAAGTGGTGTGTTACACAGCAATGGATCTCTGGAACTCCAAATTTTAGGACATTGTAGAACTAGGTGCAAACACTTGAAAATAGAATGTAATTCTGTAGGACGGGGTTGATTTTTATCACATTTGCCTGCATAACAGCTTCTAACACACCTCGAACCTTTGGAAACATTCACCTGATGGCTGATGTGGAGAAGGGTTCAAAGTGACATTTTACAGTGAAAGTTCAGCTTGGTGGGCAGAGTGATGGTCCCCCAAAGATGTTTGTGACCTAGTCATCCAAACCTGTGAATGGATCTCCTCACATGGCAAGGGGTAATGAAGGTTGCAGCTGAACTGAAGGCTCCTAATCGCCTGATGGAGCGATGGAGAAATTATCCTGGATTATCCAGATGGGCCCAATGTAATCACGAAAGTCTTTAAAAAGGGAAGCAGGAGGGGGCACCTGGGTGGCTCAGTCGGTTAAGCGTCTGACTTCGGCCCAGGTCATGATCTCATGGTTTGTGAGTTCGAGCCCCACACCCAGCTCTGTGCTGACAGCTCGGAGCCCGGACCCTGCTTCGGATCCCATGTCTCCCTCTCTTTGCCCCCCACCCACCCCCACCTCTTGCACTCTCTCTCTCAAAAATGAATAAAAAATTTAAAACAAATGGAAGTAGGAGGCCAAAGTGTCCAAGGGTCAGAGTGACACAGCACAAGGAAGTCACGATTTGCCCTTGTCAACTTTAAAGATGGACAAAGGGGTCACGAGCCAAAAAGTGTTAGGCAACCTTTAGAATCTGGAAAAGGCAAGGAAACAGATCATCCCTAGAGCTTCCAGAAAGCACACAACCCTTCAAACACCCCAGTTTTAGCCCAGCGAGCCCTGTAGACTTCTGACTTCCAGAACTGTAACATGATAATTTTGCATTGTCTCAAGCCCCTAAGTTTGTGAGAATTTGTTCCAGGAGCAATAGGAAACGGAAACACCCGGCCTCGAGCATGTGGCCAGAAAACAAACAGGTTAGATTCTTGACACTTAATCCATTCGCTGCCTTGGGCTGGCTGGAATATAGAATTTCGAGCACAACAACTTGTTGAGAACAGAATTGAAAGGTTCTTTTTGCCTTCTTTTGTGAAAGAGACTTTATTTTTCTTTTCAGCTCTAACCTTGGTGACAGTAGCCCTGAATAGACACTAGTTGTGGGCGTGGCCACCGTAGAACTAGAAGGGCTTACTTCAAGTATAGTGGCGGTCTTTATTATGGATTTTTTGGTTAAGATCTTGCGCTCCCTCTCTCCCCATTTTTATTTGTTTCTCACTTCTTTCCCTTCTAAAGCTATTTTGTGACATGTCTGTGTAGCATTCATTTCTGCAGCCCCACACATCTTTATTAGTTTTGTTTTTTATTGAGAGAATTGCATGCGATGAAATCTACCGATCGTAAGCACGTAGTTTGAGTTTTGACAAGTGCACACACCGATGTAACTGGTACCTCACTAAAGGTCCACAGAGTTCCCATCACCCTACAATGTTCCCCGTGCTCCTTTCTGACCCCATCTCCTCTAAGACCCAAGCAATCACTATGCTGATTTCTATCCTGATATGTAATGTGGCCTGTTTTTGAACTTCATATAAATTGAATCACACGATATTATATGATTGGTGATCTTTGGGGTCTGGCTTCTCTCATTCAATGTAATATTTCTGAGATTCACCCACACTCCTGCATAAGTCAGTAAGTGGTTTACTCCTTTTTATGGCTGAGTAGTGTTCTATCTTATAAATGTCCACACTATGTTCATCTGGTTTCCTGTGAATGGATATTTAGGTTGGTTCCATTTTTTAACTTATTTAATTTAGCTTTTATTAATAAAGTTATAAAGAACATTCTAGTTGAAGCCCTTTTTTTGATAAATGCATAGGAATGGGATTGCTAGTTCATAAGATAGGTATATGTTTAACTTTATTTTTTTAATGTTTATTCATTTTTGAGAGAGAGAGAGAGAGAGAGTGTGTGTGAGTGGCATAGGGGCAGAGAGAGAGGGAGACACAGATTCCGAAGTAGGCTCCAGGAGGCTCCGGGCTGTCAGCAGAGTCCGACGTGGGGCTAGAACTCATGAACTGTGAGATCACGACCTGAGCTGAAGTTGGACGCTTAACTAACTGAGCCACCCAGGCCCCCCAATTTTTTTTCAAGTTTCCTTATTTATTTTGAGAGAAAGAGACAGAGAGTGAGGTAGAGGCAGAGAGAGAGAAGGAGACTGAGAATTCCCAGCAGGTTCTGCGCCGTCAGCGTAGAGCCCGATGCGGGGCTCGAACTCATGAACCGTGAGATCGTGACCTGAGCTGAGATCAAGAGTCGAACGCTTAACTGACGGAGCCATCCAGGCGCCCCCAGTATATGGTTAACTTCATAAGAAACTGCCAAAGAGTTTTCCACAGTGGTTCTACCATTTACCTCCTCGCCAGCAATGAATGAGAGATCCTGTTGTGTGACCCCTTTTGATTAGCCATGTGTTCACACTGGCTCCTCGTACTCCCGGTTCTGACTGAAGGATGACAAGTTAGTGCCGGGGTAGAGTATAAAAGATTCCCGAAGGAGAGAAGCATATTAAATGGTGTCTTGGTGAACATGAGGGTCATAGTAAGAGACATGGTATGGTTAGGTGAGGCAGAAAGAGAGGTGGTACCAGGAGTGAAAGAAAACCAGGATTCAGAGTCCCAAGAATCTGGATTTAGCCCCAGTTCCACCAGTTCATTCTGTCTTTCCTGGGGGTGGGGGGACGGGGCTTAATTAGCTTCTTGGAGTCTTGGAGTCCTTCTCCTTTTGCAAACTGGGGTTAATATCTCCCTGGATTAATAGTAATAGCAACAAATTACCACTCGGTGCACACTTAGTGCACACTTTTTTCTTCAAAGGAAGAAGGAAGTCATTACTATCACTAGTGCAAACCTCATGCATTATCTCATGTTTCTCCTCACAAGGGCCCTATGAAGTAGGTATTACTATTATTCTCATTTTACAGAAGAGTAGATTGTCTTCAAGACTGCTTATTGTTTCCCAGTATCTGTTCTCTCCTTATTCCCCCAATTTTACCTGGGAACATGGTCACCCCAAATGAAGCTATAATTTTCTGCTTCCCTCGCAGCTAGGGGTAACCACGTGACAGAGTTCTAACCGATAAGCTAAAAGCCTAAGTTTCACCTCTGACTTCAGAAGGTATCATTAAAGGATGGGAGAGGACCTCCATTCCTTTCATCTTGCTGTGAAATAGACCAACATGGGCTGGCAGGAGCTCCAGCAGCCACGTTGGATATATAAGGTGGCAGCACTGTGTTTAGAACAGCAGGACAGGAGAGATAGGATCTGAGTTTCTGATGGTCATGGATGGCCTACCTCTGAACTTTGATCTCAAAAGCCAGAAATACACTATCTCGTTTAAGCCACTGTCATTTCTGTTGCTCATGGCCAAATCTAATCCTCACTAATGCTGAAATAAGGAGTTGAAGAATTTGTTATAAGGAAAACCAAGTCTTCAAGATATTACAGTGATTAAATCATATCTTGTAAAAATCTTGAAGTAAGTGTTAGTTTGTTAATTAAATGTGATGGCCAGGGAAAGTATAAAAAGGAAACCTTTGAGGAAGGAGAATCTTTTCTTTTACCTGATTTGTTCCTTAAGGCTTTATAAGACAATGCAACCAAATTCTAGACTATTCTGACTATTTAATCTGAATTTTCTTGTCCTCTTTTTCTTTTGTTTCTTTTTTCTTCCTTCATTGACTTCATTGCTTATTAGTATATGCACTGATGAGAATTCACACTAGAAGCTTTAGGTTCTTGTTAATAACTCTCATAAAGATTTTGAAAGAGCATAAACTCAACCTCAAAGCAATCATTCCTGAATTGGGGCCTACGGGGAGTGAGAAGGCGGATAAAGGAACTGGAATGGTTCCCACCCCCACCCCTCCCCAGTGTGATGTTGGAAGGCAGAATAAACAGGAAGTGGGGTGTGGGGGGAGGACTAGCTGGGAGAGAGACTCCAAAACAGTCTGCACCTGCTCAACCCAAACTCGGAAGGATCAAAGTTTAAAACAAAAGGCCCAATCTCTCCCTCTCTCCCTCCCCTCTTTCTTTCCTTCCTTCTGTGTTAAGGTGTACTGGAATCAAATGCAAGAGCTCGGATGTGGCTCCAGGAATTTCCAGTCTAACAGGAAAGACCAAATGTAGTAAACAATCCAGCAACACCAAGAGAGAGAAAATGGTGTTAGGCAGGGCTCTGGGAACACTCAGGAGGAAGTTTGCATGGAAGTGATGCTTCATTCAGTAAATATTTATTGGGGACCTACTGTGTGCCAGACACTGGGCTGTGTGCTAAGTGATGATAGGGAACATTCCACAGTCCCTGCCATCAAATAAACAGACAAATAAACAGGCAGTTACAGTGCAGCTTAACGTGCTATGATAGGTGGGTGCAGAGTGCTACACGAGCTTGGAAGAGAGGCTCTTACCCAGATCTGGGGTTGAGGACCAGTCCCTTAGACAAAGTGACCTCTATGATGGGATCTGATGGAAGAGTGTGGATTCGCCAAGGGAAAATGGGGTGGGGATGGATTCTCTGGGGCTGTCTGAGAGCCTTGGAGCAAGGATGGGGGGAGGGTGACACATAAGCAGAAGCAATGCTATGAAGATATTGTTTATTTTTTTAATGTTTATTTTTGAGAGAGAGAGAGAGAGAGAGATCGAGAGAGAGAGAATGAGTAGGGGAGGGGCAGAGAGAATCCCAAGCAGGCTCTGTGCTCAGTGTGGAGCCTGACTCGGGGCTTGATCCCATGACTCTGAGATCATGACCTGAGGCGAAATCAGATGCTTAACCAACTGAGCCACCCAGGTGCCCCTGTGAAGAGATTTTGAAAGCATGCTGAGGATCTGCCTCCTGATGTGATACACTGAGAAGGAAACCTCACTTCCGTGATCATCTTGCCCAACATACACAAGTTCTGTCCAACCATGAGCAAGCCCCAGACACATCCAGATTGAGGGACATTCTACACAATAGCTGGTCTATACTCTTCAAAGTGTCAAGGTCATAAAAGGCAAAGACTAAGGAGCTGCTCCACAATAAAAGAGATTAAAGAGACAGGATAAGTGAATGCCACATATGATCCTGGACTAGCTCCTGGCCCAGTAATGTTGACAACATCTATATCTACAACTATATCCCTTTTGCTATAAAGGGCATAATCTGTTCAACTGGGAAAATTTAAATGAAGTCTGTATATTGTAGAAATGTTCATTTTAGGATTCTGATTATTGTATTGCAGTTATATGTTGTTATTCTCATTCCTAGAAAAATATACCCTGAAGTATTTAGTGGGAGAGGGGTGTGTTTTCAATTTACTCTCAAATGATTCAGAAAAAACAGAGATATAAAATGAGATATCTGGAGAAGGGGTATATGGAAAGCTTTTGAACTATTCTTGCAACCTTTCTGTAAGTTAGAAATTATTTCAGGGGTGCCTGAGTGGCTCAGTTGGTTAAGTGTCTGACTCTTGACTCGGCTCAGGTCATGATCTTGTGTGTGTGTGTCAGATCAAGCCCTGTGCTGGGCTCTGCACTGACAGTGTGGGGCCTGCTTTGGATTATCTCTCTCCCTCTCTTTCTACCCCTCCCTCTCTCAAAATAAATAAATATATTTTTTTAAAAGAAATGATTCCAAAACAAGGAGTTAAAAAAAAACCCACATGTTAGCATTTGGACTTTATCTGAGGACAATAAAAAATGGCGGTCCCTGGGAGGGTTTTGTGCTTTCAGATGAAGCCTGCGCTGCAGTCCAGTGAATGGTTCGATCCGGGGTGGACTCATGGCCGGTTCAGAGGCTCTTGTGATAATTCAGATGACCAATGACGGTGGCCTCCAATAAAGCGTTGGCCAAGGAGGCGAGAAGTGGGTAGATAGAGGAGGTATCTAGGAAGTAAAAATCAGAGGGTGTAGTTGGATGTTGTGGAGGTTATGGAGAAGGAGGGGTCAGCGGTGACCTTTGGGATTTTTTTCTGCAGTGTTTAAGTGGTTCCGTGTGGAATTTGTAAGATAAGCACCAGAGGCAAAGGAGCAGATTGTAGGCAGAAGACTGATGTGAATTTTAGACCTACCTACCAAGCCGGCTACGGCTACTGCATTCCCCACCTGAGCTGATGGCAACTCCAGCAGTTGCTCAGGCCCAGACTTTGGGGGGACTCTTGACTCTTCTCTTTCTCTCACAACGTCACATCCAAACTGTCTGGAAGGCTTGTTGGTTCTGTCTTCAGAAAATACTGACTACCTGACCACTTCTCACCACCTCCACTGATACCGTGCTGGTTCAAGCCACTGTGATATCCCATCTGGATTTGTTTGTCGCTTCTTGACGGGTCTCTGCACCTACCCTTCCTCTCCACGGTAGCCAGATGGATGTTACTGAAACATGCCACTCTTCTGCTCCAACTTTGCAAGGACTCCTAATGACTCTCAGTGTAAAAGCCAGTGTCCTTCCAAAGGCCTTTAACACTCTGCATGGAATGCTCTGTAGCACTACTCTGATCTCCCATCACACCCTTCTCCTTGTGCGCTCTGTCCCAGTCATGCCAGCCACTTCGATTCTCCTTCACCTTGCAAGACATGCTCCAGCCTTGGGACCCTTGCTCTTGCAGTCTTCTCTTCTGGAATGCTTTTTCCCCAGATATCAGTGTTAACAGAACATCCCGAAATGACAAGATCTTAAGTAAGAGACTCATTTCTCAGTCTTGCATAAAGGAAATATGAAGGCGAGGTGTTCCAGGATGCTATTGTGACCCCGTTGTAGGCGTTCTGCTGGGCCTCGGTGTGAAATGCAGCCACGTTCAGAGTTTCTCATATTTCCCATTTTCATTTTTATTTCAGCATAGGGCACTGGTAATGCGTTTTAGCCGCATGCTATTATCTAACGCGACCCGTACCAAGAGCCCCAAGTGTGAGTGAAGCTTTGCTACAGAGATGGAAAGGACTTAAAATGACAATAAATAACAGTGATATACTCTCTGACGTGTAAACTTCTTTGTGAAAGGAATGTATATATCAATTTATCTGGTTTAATAAACCAGCAGGATCGAAGGGTTGCAAGAGTTAAAAAAAGAATTTTAACAGCAGGAGATCACTTCCCAGAATTTGACATGTTCACAAACGCCTTTTAAGAATCAAGGTAGGCAAAATATATGTATTATAATATCTCCCATAGAGAAAAGGCCTTTAGGGATATGCAATATTCTCTGACTACTGGTTGTCTCTGCATGAGCGATAGGGGAAAGTTTATTTTTTATGATCTCTTTTTAAAATGATTGGTTTGCTTAATTTTTTTTTAGTGTACATAAAACCCTACCCTCAAACCCAAGGCAGAACAGAGAGCCAAGGGGTGATGTGTATTACTCAGCGAGGAGGCTGCTAACGCATGAATAGTCCCATGTGCCCTGAGTGACGCAGCCGTGGCATCACAGTGGTGGCACATGTGTCAGAGGTGGGGGGAGCCCCTACTTACGCCAACTCCTGAGTTACCAAGAAATTCTGTTCTAACTTCCTACAAACAAAGTTCCTTTGGGGGAAGTGCGGTATGGTTGAGTAGTTTCCTATTCGTTTGTAAGAGTCTTGGCTAAGCAGGAGTTTGCTTCATTTAGAAACCCAGGACACAAAAATCAAACCATAGTGAACACAAATGATTTGTTGTGACATTTCCAACTCCTATCAACATGTACCATGCCAATTTGGGGGAAAGGTTGGGGAAAGGATAGGCATCCTTTAGTTGCAGAACACTGGGAAATCGGGATTATTCCAAACCTTTCACCCAGCAGTGATATGGACATTTGGCAAAACATTTAAATGCGTGTTGTATATGTAGCAAAAGAGAAAGGTAGGGGGTGGGGGCTTGGATACTTAACAGTAGAGAAATGGAACCAAAGAAGATGAGATCATAACCGGTGTGGAAGGCACCTCTGTTGAGGGTAAGGAGACCGAAAGGAGCACGGCACAGCTGGGCAGGACAAGCGTGCTGTTGAGAGGGTGGCAGTCCACGTGCAAGGTCAGAGCCAAGGTCTATGAGAAGAGAGGTCAGGAGGAGTTAATCTCAACATTTTCCCTCTGGAAAATGCATCTCGGAAAGGTAGAAATAAACATTTTGGGATCAGTGCTTTGTAAGACCAGATGCATTCCCGCCTCAACAAGCTAATTCCTTCTCCAAAGACGTCTTTGTAAATCTGTAAATCTAACTCTGTAATATAACGCCTGGTAGGAATTCTAGCCCTTTCTCCACAAAGGTCAATTTCTTACTAATGACTCTTCTCTCCTGGAAACACCCTATTGTCTGAAGTGGGTTACAGAAATGTGATGATTATTCCAAGATAAAATAATTATCTACATTTGTTGATTTACATGTTTTTGCCCAAAGAAACCATTTGTTCATTCAATGGAGACAATAATCCTATCTGAGAAGGTATGTTCTTATTTATGTTGGAAATTCCCTTTTCAAGGCAAGCCTATGACTCTGTGCAATCATGGACACCATGTTTTGACAGTTCACAGCATCAGGGGCATCACTGTTATCAGAAAGCAGCCCTGTGGGTAAGTTTTACTTCTTAGCTCAAGTGATGTTAGTAACCTTTATATCAGTGGCAGGGCAATCTATTAATTTTGGTCTTCACCCTCCCGTACAATGCCCTGTGCTCATTCTGAACATTATGGTTTGCAAAATACGGTTCATTCGTATGTGTTTGCAGCTATTATATTTTAATTCTACTCAACTTGAAAAGACAGTGTCTTTTGTTCTTAAATCATGTAAATTAAAATGCAGAAGAATAGCCACTGTGATATTCAAATCTGATTTTTGAATCACCTAAGTCAAAGAAGTCAAGGTTCCATTTTCTTGGCAAATGCAGCTTGTAGACCTTATTGTTTCTTTGCTTTTGTCCCTAAGGTGAATTAGGGGTCTTACAGAATCTTCTCACCAAGAGAGCTTCTAAAGTTCATACTATCAGGCTGACATCAGAAATGTGCCCTCCATCGGGTTTTTCCACAGTGATAATTTTATAACCTTAAAACGATCGCCCGAATAAGGGCTGTACCTCATGGAGGGATAGAGTGGGAAGAGATGTGTAAAATACTGAAAACCCAGGTAAAAAGAATGATATGATGCATGGATGGTAATCCTGAGTATATGAAAGGGAAGCACCCAGGAGATAACCTTATTTGCTCCTTAAAACAGTGGTGAGATGTCCTGCTAGAAACCTGCTTGGACTTCATGCTTCTCATGATACTCACAGAATAAGGTGGCATCTCTTCCCTTCCAGGTTAACTCCATTTGTACATACTGTTTTTCCCAAAGCAGTTTCTTTCCGTTTAAATAACCCACACTGCCTTTAAAAAGTCTTGCATGAGAATTAACTTGCATATGATCCTTAACCACTCAGTAAACATTAAAGTGTCATGTGAATGCTTAATCTTACAACAGGGGGACATAAATCTACCTGACAATAAAGATGTAAAAGGCAATGCTAAATTTCCATCATATTGTAACTAAAAAGAAATTAATGAAGACGTTTTAGTATTATAATTCTTGTAAGGCAAGTAGCAACTCTACAAAAGACTTTAACAAATGCTTCTAGTCTAATGCTCCCCCCACCCGATTACTTTGAGGTGAGTGAAAACATTCAGATGAAACAGTTGTTTATACAAATATCTGTGGTCTATTATTTATGTGTATATTGAAAACCAGATAATGGGATTCCTGAAAGATTAGAGCTGAAAAGAATCTTTGAAATCTATCTAGTATATTTCCCATTAACTAGTCTGTGACACAGGCAAGATTTGAGTTTAGGTCTCTCAACTTCTAGATCGTTGTTCCTTTCATCAGGCTGAGTTCTTTATTGTTCTTCTTTAAATTATTTAATTTTCGAGAAAATTAATAATTTTACCAATACCCTTTTAAGGTTTTATCTTTGGATATGAATTTCTAAAATTTCGGCAATATCACTTACCAGCCTCTATGGGAAAGCTGGGGAAAGGATCATTTCATAATGCGTATTAGAAATAATTTTTAAGTCTAAGAAATAGCTCTCTGTGCCTCAAACATGGGTCAAGAATGCTTATTAGCAAAGTAAGTCTTTACTTTGAACGTTGAAAAGATTTCGTTTTCACTTATGAATTCTGTAAACTTTTTCTTCTGTGATGGTCACGTTGAGTCCCTGTTTAAATCAAAGATTAAATGCCCCAACTCACTGTAGGAAAATAAACGTTCCAAGTTTTGGTTGTACAACTTTAAGGAAAATCTAAAGTCCTTTTTTGTTGTTGTCTCATTCAGATCATAATAAATATTTCATTCCCAACCTAATGGATTTGGCTTGGAGGTACCTTACATAGCCATATTGTGATGTTAGGGTTTGGTTTGTTTTAAAAATTTATAGCAATTCCAAGCAGAAGTTAGATCTGTTCTCACAACTGCCAATACCGCAGGCCATTTTCTATAAACATCTTCTCAAAAAAAAAAAAAAATCAAACACACATTACCCGAAGACCCAGAGACATGGCTGTTTCTGGTTCTGATCTTAAGAGACATCAACTTTTGCTTGGCCAAATGCAAGTGAGAAGGGAATTGATGAAGGCTGATCACCTATTCCAAGGAATTCTGCCTGGGGATGGAAAAAATTGAGGAGGATGTCTCTGACATCACTTACTTATTTAATTTAAAGCTTATTTCTGAGCTGAGATAAGAAAGCAGAAGTAGTGAGAGAATCCATATAGTCCAAAATAAGTTGAAGAACTATTTATTTTGTCTTTCTTACTTTAAAAATATAAGCCCTTTGAGTTAAATGCATACTTACCATATGACCTAGCAATTCCTTTCTTAGGTATTCATCCAAGAGAACTAAAAACATAGGTCCACACAACGACTTCTACACAGTTTTCCTTTCACTCCTGAAACCTCCAAGCTGGAACCAACCCAAGTGCCCGTTAATATGGTATAGCCATTCAATGGAATACTATTTGCTAAAAAGGAACAAACTACTGAGACATAAAACAACATGGATGAATCTCAACGTTCTGCTGAGTGAAAGAAGCCAGGCACAAAGGAGAAATAAAGTATTATTCTATCCTTAAGAAGTTCCGGAATAAGCAAAACTACTTTATGGTAGAAAAACATCAGGAAAATTGTTTCTAGGGACAGGTCGTGGGATATTGACTACAAAGAAGCCCGAGAGACCTTGGGGGTACTGCTAGGTCTTGATTGGGAGCAGTGGTTACATGAATGTATATCAGGCTTTCTCAGTCTTGTTGCTACTTATCCAGCCCTATTTTGGGCTGGATAATTCTCTCCTAAGGAGATGTGTTATGCACTATAAAATATTTAGCCATGTCCTTGGCCTTCATCCACTAGATGCCAGTAACACCTCCCCTTATCTCAGAGGTGACAACCGAAAATGTCTCCAGACATTGCCAAACGTTTTCTGGGTGCCAAAGTCACTCCTGTTTGAGAACCACTGGTATGGTTCATCTGTCCTTATCCTCATTTTATTGTGTATAAATTATACCTCAATAAGGTTACTAAAAACAAGCCCATTGGGGGAAAACAAAGAGTAACTTGATGATGGAGAAACCTGACAAGCTCTACCTCAGCCAGGCGATCAAGGTCAACATCAACGATGATAAGTCATGCTGACAGCATGTACCCTGGATAGGATGTGTGAGAATTGGCACTTTACCTCTGTGGTCTTCCTTCCACAAACATATAACCCTAGTCTAATAATGAGAAAAACATTGGACAAATTCCAGTAGAGGGGCAATCTATAAAATACCTGACCAGGACTCCTCAAAACTGTCAAAAACAAGACAATTCTGATAAACTATCACAGCCAAAAGGAACCTAAGGAGGCAGGACAACTGACGTAATGTAGGATCCTGGATGGGAACCCGCAACTGAGAAAGGACAGTAAGTAAAAAGGAAGTCTGAATGAAGTTGGGACTTCAGTTAACAATAAATAACATATTGATCTTGGTTCATCAGTTGTGACAAATGTGCCATACTAATGTAAAATGTTAATAATAAGGGAATCTGTGTGTGAGGTGTATGGGAGCTCTCTACCATCTCTGCAGTTTTTTCTATAAACCTAAAACTTTTCTAAAATAAAGTGTCTATTAAAAAATAAGCCCTTTTGGGCCACCTGGGTGGCTCAGGCGGTTAAGCGTCCAATTCTTGGTTTTGGTTCAGGTCATGATCTCACGGTTCTTGAGTTCGAGCCCATCGTCAGGCTCTGTGCTGCCGGTGCAGAGCTTGCTTGGGATTATCTCTGTCTCTGTCTCTGTCTCTGCCTCTGTCTCTGTCTCTGTCTCTCTCTGTCTCCCTGCCCCTCCCCTGCTCTCTCTCTCTCTCTCAAAATAAATAAACTTAAAAAAAAAATAAGCCCTTTTAGTATCAGCACTGACTTTATAGAGCATTCAGAAATCTACTGTTTTTTATTGTTTGTTTTCTTGGTTTAGTTTGTTGCCCAAGACATTTTACTGTCATTGTCAGCTACCTCTAGATCTCTGATCTCATAGATGACCTTAAAATCTGTTCAGGACATGTTGGAGCTAAATACGATTTAATTAAATTCGATAACAAATTTTTTGAGCACTTACTATATGCCACACATTGAATTAGTTACCAGGGACATGAAGATGAATGGGATCTTGGTCCCTGCTCTCTAGGAGCTCCGTGTCTCGAAGGAGGGCGCCATCGGGTGTAATGGAGTTCTTTACTACAGGAACATCAAGGTGCAAAATATTTTATGTGAGAGCCTTTTCCTCTTCCACAAAACAGATTGTAGTGATTCTGGCCTAGGGAGGGCCCAAGCCTGGGTTAAGGTTGTAAAGGGCTATTTTGAAGAAGAGAGAAATGCAGGTCGATGGGAGGTGGGAATATGTTATCAACATGCCCCCACTGTCATCATTACTCTTGCAGTGTTGGCCAGTGGGGGCAGGTGGGAGAGTTTTGTGAGCTATGATACTTGCTTTATGTATTAATAGCAGAAGAACAATTGTGTTTTGCCAGATGGGCTTTGCTGCCTGATCGTGGGCTGACCTCTAAGTGTTCCTATGGCTGTGTTTATACTCAAGTCTCTGCATCTGGACAGATCTGTGGAAAGTTCAGGCCAGATGTTGGATAATTCACTGAAACTTCCTGAATCTCCATTTCCTTATCTGCAAAAAAAAAGGAAACCTCAAGCCTCATGGAGTGGTTGGGGTAGGGCAAAGGAAAATTTTTTAATATAAAAAAAATTTTGTTGGTGGTTTTTACCATCCAGATCTCTATCTCGACCTGACACTAACGTGGACACTTTTATCCTGGGCTCCTTTGCAGTTTTAGAAAATTGCCTATAGGGTGAGGAAGATGGTGTAGCTTGGTGAATAAGAACATGGACTTTAGGGGCGCCTGGGTGGCTCACTTGGTTGAATGTCCGACTCTTGATTTCGGCTCAGGTCATGATCCCAGGGTCATGGGATCAAGCCCCTGCGTCAGGCTCCATGCTGAGCTCCATGCTCTCGCTCTCTCGCTCTCTCTCTTTCTCTCTCAAAAAAAAAAAAAAAAGAACAAAGACTTTGGAGTCAGTGAGACCCTGGATTTAAATCTCAACTTGGCGGTTTGCCAGCTGCGTGGATACTTCCGTTTCACATTCCAGTGAGGATTAGATGAAATCATGTACAGTTACGTGCTGAGTATCATGCCTGGTGGGCAGCAGCCCCACGTGATAATGAAAATTATTTGAACCTGTTTCTTCACTGACTTCACTTTCTGAATATAAACTCCATGAAGGCAGAAATTTTTATTTCATTCACAGATGTGTTCTAAGCACCTGGAACAGTGGCTAGCATATGGAAGGTGCTTATTAAATAGTTGTTAAATGAATGAATGAAACTGTGGGCTTTACTTCAAGGCCCTGTCTGCCACACACACTATGGAAGACACGCTGGTGGGGACAGAAACCTCTGGGTTCCCGGGTATCTGTGCAATTTGTTAATGTCCCAATAGTCCCATTGCCTCAGGCAGGCAGATAAGCCATTCAAGCTCCCCAGGGGTGGTGGGCCAAAGATGGCCACAAGTTTTTGACATCCTCCCATAGAGAGATGGGGTCTGTGTCCCCTCCCCTTGAATCTCGGCAGGCTCCGCGACTGCTTTGACCAATAGAATATAGCATCAGTGAGGTTGTGCCAGTTTTCAGGCCCATACTATGTGAAGAGGTAGCCTCCATTTTGTGTCTCTTGGAAGCTAGCCACCATGTAAGAAGTGTGACTACCTTGAACCACCATGCTGTGAAAAGCTAAATATACGTGGAAAGGCCTTGAAGAATAATGCAAATGATACCATGTGGAGATAATAGATAACTGGAATGCTAGCCTTGGAGAAAATTTCCAGCTATGGAGAAAGAAACTCTAAACTGTGTGAATGAAACTTGGAGTCAGAAGAGCCTGTGACTGGTTTTCATCTTCCTCTCCCCTTTGTTCCCAGAAACGAAACCAGTGACCTGCTCACTTTGGGCAGAGAGGAGAAAGAGGCAATTTGCCACATCAGTGAACCCCACAATCTTTGGGGGGGCATTATGAAAATGGTGTGCCCACAAGATTACCATAATACCTTTAATGGCCAGTGTGGTAGTCAGCCACCAAGATACCCCAATGATTCTCATCTCCTGGTGTTCACATCCTTGTGTAGTCTTTTCCCAAGTGAATAGGGCTGACCTGAGTAACTAATAAGATAGTGTGGGAATGATGGAGTGTGATTTCTGAGGCTAGGCCATAAATGACATCACAGCTTTCATCTTGATTCTCTTGGATCGCTTGCTGGGGGTGGGGGGGAGGGAAGGGGTAGTGAGCTGCCGTGTTGTGAAGACACTCAAGAAGTCCATGTGGTGAAGAACCGAGGTTTCCTACCATCAACCAGATGCCTCTGTGTAAGTGAGCCGTGTGAGTGAGTCACCTTGGCAGTGGATCGATCCTCCACCCTTTTTGAGTCTACGGACAAATGCAACCTGGCTGCCGACATCCCAGTTGCAATTCCATAAAAGACCATGCATGACCCTGAATAACTTAGTCGAGCTGCTTCCAGATTTCTAACCCATGGAAACTGTTAGATAATAAACGTTAATTTAAAGTTTTGGGGGTAATGTGATAGACAGCAATAAATAACATAGCCACTATCCCAGTCCATAGTGTATTTTTGTTTCTTTGCTAGGTTGTTGCTACATTTACTCAGGTGTAGCTTGTCTTTGGAACTGAAAGCTTTAACAACAAAATTGTTTTCTAGCCCTGTAGTGTCTCATGAAACTAGACCCTGCTTTCTCGATATTCTGTACTTCCTTTAATGGTAGGTAGACCCCACCTTGTCATGTGCCTTACAAAAGCCAGACTCTTAGAGGTGGTGATGCTTATAAACCAGCCCAAAGTTGTCTAATGGACCCATGTGTTCAGAACCATATTACTAATACTCCTTTTTCAGCCTTATGCAACTCTTATTTATTTACTTTTTTTTTTAAATACCACTGTTTGTATGGGGAAATTCATGCTGAGGTCCAACTAGGGCCATATCATCAGGGCGTATATCTCCCAAGATCATGCATGCGCAGACCTACAAAGAAAAGGGATGATGGAGGAATGAGATAGGCAGAGGCTCTTATCTTTAGCCAATAGAAGAAGAAACTCCCAAGACTGTGACTTGGACCCTCCTTTTCCTGCCCTCTTCCCAAACAGTGTGTTGACAGTCATACCAGGAACTTCTCACCCAGGCTTTCTAGAAGTTGCTTTTCGAGATGAGTGCTTCTTCAAGATTCAGAATTAATTAATCCGAGCACGAGGTAGTTGTCTACACTGTAGGGAGGAGGCTTTTTACCTGGCCTTCCTTACTCCCATCAGTCTGTCTGACTGTGCTTTCAGAAGTTGGTGACTGCCTCAGTATGAAGCAATTAGGGAGTGGTGACTAGGACCCCCGAAAAGTTCTGCTGTCCTCAGCAGGGGGAGACAAGAAAGAATAGACTTTGATAAGGCAGAGAATAATTTCAGCAGGTCTCAAGACTTTTTGTCAGCTGGGGCCGGAGAACCCAAGAATGGGTTTCTGAGCTCGGAGTGTGTTATTATCGCTCCATGGGAATTTTAAGAGGAGAGTTAGCAATGGTCTCATCTGGCTGGTTTATATTTCTTGTCCTATAAGTAGGACACTGGATCATATGACCTCAAAAATATTTTGGTCCACCATGAAGAGTCTACCCGGTGTAGTTTGTTATCTAGAGAACTTACTGTTTTCTCATTTTGATGAGAACCTGGGAGTCTTTATTTTTGTCCTGTGTGGATGTTGTTCTAGTAATGCAAGTCAATTCTGTTGTTCTACATCTTCTTTCTCATCGTACAATTTCATAAAGCAGGTTTATTCCTAATTTGAATATCTCATGAATATGTAGGGAAAAGTAGTTAATTACGTTTGCATCAAATAAGTTCAATAAAGCTGAGCGGGAACAGCAGTAGAGGTTAAAAGTTACTCCAATTCATGGACTAGGAACAGGATGAGGAGGGAGATAATTTATAGCCAACTGGCAGCTGGAAGGGTAGTGAATTGATAAGGCCACAGTCGCAGACCTTTAATTGATGGCTCTACCATCTGTATAGAAACCATGTGTAAATAAGAACGAGTAGTTAGGGCACAGAGCTCAACGTGACTCTGCGATTGAGTCACAGAAAAAGTAATAGCCAAAAAAAAAAAATCAATTTAATCCTCATAGTTTATGTTGCTCAGTCTCCTACTAGTTGAGAATGTTTTCTCTGCCACGGCTTAATGAATACCTTATTTTTATGATTCAACTAGAGAAGCTTCTACAACTCGATAACAACAGGACCGCAAACCTTTACCTAACAATTATCCTTTGCTGTCATGTTCTGGTCAAGTCTCTCAAGCAAGCAAGGAAACAACAACCATAAAAATGATCTGTATGCATTTGTGTGAACTTGACTTCTGCCCATGTGTCCACACTTCTTTAGCTCGGGCTGTATTCAGGGTGCAGGTGCCAAAGGCCCTGTATTTTCAGAAGTCTCCCATGTGGTGTGTCTGCAGTGATTCAGACTGAGGATTATGGTCTGCTTAATTTGGCCCTGTGGGTAAGGCCACCACGTGGATCTCTGACACGTGATGATTGCAGAGGGTTGAGCATTTTCACAAGCACCTGCAGGTGTATGACACTTGCCAGTTGAAAGGAATGGAGATGAGGCATATCTGGTCGCCTCTTGCACTCCGTGCAGCAAGGCAGGGTCATATAGAAAATCCCACCTTGACCCATCCATCTGATGCTGCGCTCATAGATAAAGATAGAGAAATGAAAACAAAGAAACCTACGTTACTTTGGGACCCCCGCAAAGCAAGTTGTGTTCCTATGACCAGACTCCAGAGTAAGCAAAGGGTCTTTACTGTTGTATAAACCTATGTTGATCTGTGGGACATGGATGCCTGTCCCATGTTTTTTCTTAGTGACATTTCTGTTTTTCTCTTTTTAAAAAGGAACTTATTAATCATAGTAGAAAAGTAGGAAATATACCTCAGTTATAAACTAGAAAATAATAGTTCCTCATAGCGCATCCCCTCAGAAATAACCACTGCTAATATTTTGTGCATTTCATGACAACTCTTTTCCAGTGTGTGTGTGTGTGTGTGTGTGTGTGTGCGCGCGCACGCACATGCACACGTGCACGCACGTGCGCATTACACATTAAGATTAAATATGTACAGTTTTCTATCCCGTCTTCACTCAACATTAAATTTTTACCCTCTCACTAAAATTTAATTTGAATGCATAATATTCCATAGTATAGAGATGCTGTGTAAGTGCTGTGGAGTCCAACAGATCCCAATTCTGCTACTCATTCCCTCAGTGTCCAGTTCTGTGAATGGGCAAATGACCTCAGTTTCATCATGTATAAAATGGGGATAATATGAGCTACTTCATCTGGTTTCTGAAAGGATTAAATAAGATAATATCTGCAAAGCCCTGACATAGTCTCTGTAGATAATAAATGTGAAATATATGTCAGCTAGTACAGAATCATTGCTCATTTTTGGAAATGTTGACCGTTCTCAATATTTTTGCTCTTTATAGTGTTGCCACATTTGCCTATGTCCAAAATTATTTCCTTAGGATAAATTCCTAGCCGTGGGATAAAGGGCAGAAACAATTTGAAGGCTTGATCTGAATGCCCTCGTAGACCAGTTGTATCTATCTGTGCCCATACTGACGTTGCCTAACACTGGTCATCTGGCTCCACCCTTGAGATCACTATATACTGCCTTTTGTAACTGTGCTAATGTAATAGTCAAATAGTGATATTTCACCTAAATATGAATTTTGTTGGTTACCTAGTGACATTTAGTATTTTTCATACATTTGTCTTTTATGAATTGTCTGCGCCTCAATCAATACACGTTACCACATGCCACTTTTGTGCCAGACACTGCTGGGTGTATTGTGGGAACACATATGTGTCAAGACAGACGTGATCCAAGCTCTGGTAACACAGCATTTGTTGAAGGTGCTCCTCGTGTCAGGCACTAGACTAAATGCTTACCTTGCTAATGTGAAGCATTGTGGTTTCCTGGCTAATAATTAGCCTCCTTTGGCTAATCCAAAGTCTCTTTGGCACTTCCTGATTTGGGCCACCTTTTCAGAGTCGAGGATGCTATGTTTATATATTCCGGATAAGTAAACTGCTGTGATATGACTAAATTTCATACACATACGTGAAACAGACATGGGTGGATGGACTCACTACAAAAGGCACAGAGAAGGGATTGTGTAGTGATAGGTTAATAACATTTAGCTGGCCAGAAGAAGCTAAAGAATATATAAACCACATAAACCAAACGGAATATGTTTTGAATGTGTGAAGCTGGTGCACTTGATTGAATTAAGGTAGTGTTCTTTAAATCCTCGGGTTGAAGAGCCTGTCCTACATTTGGCAACTCAGGTGGAGGCACCCTGTGGCAGCCACCCACCCACACACCCGTACACCCTTTGTCCAGTTATATCCTACAATGGAAGATCAACTTTGCTTTGACAACTGTACAGTAGCAGCTTTCTCACCTGTGGAGGTGAACTTGAAGAGCCCAATGGGAGGCACAGGTGAAAAGGTTTATCCTGGGGTGCGTGGGCGGCTCAGTCGGTTGAGCATCCCACTCTTGATCTTGGCTCAGGTCACAGTCTCAACAGTTTGTGGGATCGAGCCCCACATCAGGCTTGGTGCTGACAGCATGGAGCCTGCTTGGGATTGTCTCTCTCCTCCTCTCTCTGTCCCTCCCCCACTCACACTTTCTCTCTCAAAACAAATAAATAAACTTAAAAAAAAAGTTTCTCCTTACTTCCAGTGGTAGGAGTAGGAGTCCCCAGCATCTTACAACTTTTTTGGGGTGGTGGGTGTTTACATCATCTTCTGGTATACTGGCATCTTCCAATTTAGCAGGGCAGTATTAAATTTTTTTAAATGTTTACTTATTATTTTTGAGAGACAGAGTGTGAGTGGAGGAGGGGCGGGGGAGGGGAGCCACAGAATCTGAAGCAGGCTCCAGGCTCTGAGCTGTCAGCACAGATCCCGATGTGGGGCTTGAACCCACGAACCATGAGATCATGACCTGAGCCGAAGTCGGACGCTTAACCAACTGAGCCACCCAGGCACCCCTAGCAGGGTATTATTTATTGCCCTCTGCTTATGGTCATTCTGCTAAATCATATTTTCGTGGCAATTCACAGCATTCAAATGACGTTCACATATGTTATCACAATGATTCTGGGAGGTGTCGAAAGCCGGCTCCTCAAATATCACCCACGTATGATAAGACAAAGCTGAGCTGCTTGCTTTGGCACTGTCTCAGTGGGATGAGGGGTAGGTCAGAGTTCATTGAGAATGGAAATTTGGTTTAAGGCAAGTCTTTCGATGCAGGGGACTTGGTTAGGATTGGGTGAGAATCACCCATATATTTTCAGGATTGGGGAAGACAGCAGGATGAGGACTTTGAGATGAGGGGTTCAGAGAATATCAGGGTGCAAATTGTCCATTGATAATTTCCACTGAAGAGGTGATATTCTGTTGGCAAGATCCTAGAGTAAACAATCAAACCATTTGCTTGGGCGGAACAGTCCTGGAAAGGTAAAGTAATAGTGATGAAGACAGTGGACTAGCAAAGTCATGTTAGCACAGACAGTAAGGTGTGGTTTGGGTTCTCAGTGTCCAGCCTGAATGTGGGGTAGACTGTTTTGGTTCCCGGAGGAGACATATTCACGTGTCGATTTTGTAGGTGGGGAAACTGAGGCACAGGAAGGTTAAGTGGCTTTCCAAGGCTACGTATCTTTTTAGTTCTGGAGTGAGAACTAGCCCTGTGCTTTTTTCCATCTTGTCCATTAAGAACTGCCCCTCAAGTTGTTCACCTTGCCCTTTGTCTCAAGTCTCTCTGGGCATCGATCAGGTGCTATAGCAAAAGGAAGTTTGAAATTGATTTTAGGGATCAAGCCACACAGTCTTACTTGGACAAATGATAAAATGCTTTGCTGAGAATAGGTTTGTCCGATGAGTCTAAATGCATTCCACTCTCCACGTTTCAAAGATAATTTGTGGAAAAATAAGAGGGAATTGTGTCCTTACCAGAAGTTTGATGTGACATGTTAATCATTAACCAGGCACTGGCTGCTGTGTCAATAGTATATAGGAGGCAGAACTCCTTCATTGTGTGTTCCTAGGGATGTCTTTAAGTGGGAGTGAAGGAAGGAGAGAAAGAGGGAAAAATTGAGAGTGTCCTATTCTCCCTCCCTCCCTCCCTCTCTCTCTCTCTCTCTGTCTCTCATTCGTACTATGTACATATGGATTCCCTTCTGTTCACTTTATCGCCCTGGCTCCTCTGCCCTCTTAACCCCCACTCCACCTCGCCCTCACCTCCTATATGGTTCAGCTGCTTCTGTGGATCTATCCCATGAAGGGAAAATGTCCCCAAAGCAAAATGACTGGAGGAGAAGAGAGTGCTGAGGAGCCATGGGAAAGCTTACTAGTGGGAATTCGAGTCTGAGTGGAGTAAATGAGATACAGATTATTTTTCTGTATGTCCACTAGAATGGAAACTTCAGATGTGCAGAGGTATAATCACTTCAAGATTGGGTCACCAGGGCTAAAAGCATTCAATGGGCACTTGAAAACATTTGTTGAATGAACAAATGAACCAACAAGTGGCCACTTACTGCCATTTTGCTTCCGAGCAAAATTCACAATGCAATTCAAGCTGACGTTTTTGGTTTTTGAACTCTGGTCCTGGACATGAGAGTAAGAACGTATCCTAATGCAAACCCTAAGAGACTCTTAACGATAGAGAACAAACCGAGGGTTGATGGAGAGACATGGGCAGGGGATGGACTAAATAGGCAATGGGGATTAAAGAGGGCACTTGTGATGAGCACTGGGTGTCATATGTAAGCGATGAGTCACTAGATTGTACACCTGAAACCAGTTTTACCATATATATTAACTAACTGAAATTGAAATAAAAACTTAAAATTAAAAAAGAGGATCTTATCCAAATGTCAGTGGTGTGTGAATCAGGTCACAGGTAGGCAAGCAGCACAAGGGTTTGGTGGGATGTCTGTCCTGCTGCTGCCGCCGGGTCCTTACCCATCCTTATGCGGGTGGAGATGGGATTAGGGAACCAGATGCTCAGAGAAGAGGAATGCTGGATGAGCACCAGAATGAAGGCTTCAGCTGAGGCTGGAGGGACACACATAAGAGGTGGGGTGACACCGGGGAAGCAGAGCTAATTTGATTGGAACCTGAGTGGATTTTTGACAGGTTAGCTGGTTCTAAGGTTTTCTGTGAATCATGCTCTAATGTTATTCTCCATGAAATGACTTGGAATAAATCCCTGAAATCCCAGAGGAGACTCGGGCACCACGGCCCTTCCGACAGCTGATCCGATCTAGAGAGGGGACATTGCCTCTCAGGGAAGTGTGTTATTAACTATGGTAGAACATTTTGAACTATTTTCTGTAATTTTTACAACTCAGACCAGGGTGGCATGTAGACAGATTTCTCACAAGAGGAACAAATCCTACCCCTTAAAACCATAGGGAGCTCAGTTGTAAGCACAGTACAGCCAAAGCTTTTTGTTTTAAAGCTCACCTGAGCCTGGGTGGCTCAGTCGATTGAGCCTCTGACTTGGGCTCAGGTCATGATCTCATGGCTCATGAGTTCCAGCCCTGCATTGGGCTCTGTGCAGACAGTTCAGAGCCTGGAGCCTGCTTTGGATTCTGTCTCTCTCTCTCTCTCTCTGCCCCTCCCTCACTCGCACTCTGTGACACACACTCTCTCTCTCTCAAACAGTGAAAAATTTTAAAAAACTCATCTGAAGATACTTGTAGAAATATTATAGGTTTCATTAAAAATTATGAACCCCTCAAGTGATCTAACAAATATTTCAAAATTTTCCAAGTAGGCTGTTGTTACTTTTGATATATATGTTTTGATATCCTTACCTGTGTGTGTGTGTGTGTATGTTGTACTAAAGACAATCCCACTTAATGTGTGTTACATGGAACAACAATTTTCCAGTTGATTGTAAATTCTATTTATCTGTTGAATTAAATATTTATTAATTGAAGGGCACATTTCTCAGAGTGTTAGTAAGTGAAACTATCTGTTGAGTCTAGTTTATTTGAATATTTCTGGGGCACCAAATGAAATATTAAATGCAAATATATGCACAATACAAATACACGAAAAAGCTGATAAAATTGTTAATTGCTTTGCCTTTTTAAAAAAGCTTCTGTGTGGCAAGTGTATGTAAGAAAATGTTTCTACTAGCTATAAAGTTTGTTTCAGACTTGATGCAAGCAAACTAGGGATGTAATCTGTCACATACACACATGAAAAGTTAGATTTTTGCAGGCAATGACTGTGATGAGCTTTTCTTTAACCTGTCTCTCTGGTGTTGTGCTTATATATAATTAAAAAGTAAACCCTTTTCATTTCCTTTATAAAAAGAGTCCCGAGGGGCACCTGGGTGGCGCAGTCGGTTAAGCGGCCGACTTCAGCCAGGTCACGATCTCGCGGTCCGTGAGTTCGAGCCCCGCGTCAGGCTCTGGGCTGATGGCTCAGAGCCTGGAGCCTGTTTCCGATTCTGTGTCTCCCTCTCTCTCTGCCCCTCCCCCATTCGTGCTCTGTCTCTCTCTGTCCCAAAAATAAATACACGTTGAAAAAAAAAAATAAATAAAAAAAAAAAAGAGTCCCGAGGTTGGCAGAATAATGGGACGGCCAGTAGAATAGCATGATTTAAGCCACTGTTTGGTAGTCATGATGTCTTTGTGGGCAATATAGAGAAGGAAAGGCCAAATGAGTCTTTGGTTGGGGAGTGTCAAGGTAACCAGAACATTAACAAAAATTAGATCAACTTAGAATGAGGGTTTCAGTTGTGGGTGCCAGACCCTTGACCGTGGCCTTTTATTGTGTTCACTTTTATCAGCTATTTGAAGGTTAGATGATGAAATGAATTAGGAAACAAAAGCAACAAGATTAAAAGGGACAGAGACAAATGTAAATTTCTCATTAAGGGTTCATGCTGTAATTATGTGGGTATAAGATGGAGGGGGTCTCAGAAGTTCTTATGAAAATGACCCCGGAGATTTAATTGGCCCCCAGCTTAATATGAGCCAGTAGGTCCAGAAAGCTGTTGAAAAGCTATGATTCCTTTGGCTATAGAAGTTACCAAAGGAGCAGTGTCCTGTTTTCCGTCCTCCCTTCAATCTACATCTGGGGAGGAGGAGTATTATTTGGATTCATCAGATTCTGGGACACGATTATGCCATATTTGCCTGTGGGCATAGTCACTGTTAACAGGTCAGCGCTAGGATATGGCCTTCTTGCTGCTCTCCTTGAAACATTGCTGGAGGTGAAGGGTCAGAGCCCTGAGCTTTCTCTCTCTGGGAGACTCTCTTCCTCTCTCTTCGTTCTCTGCCATCCATATGGCAGAAGTGATAAGCTGATGCAGGGCCTACTGCTTTGGAGCATATCCAACCAAGTAACTTACTTTTCTTTTTTCTTTATATAGGGCTGGGGCATGGTAGGATCCAAAACTTGGGGGCAGGTGGAACATTAGCAGGCCTCGCTCACAACCTGCTTTGGGCTGAAGGCAGTTAGGCTAAGGAATCTAGGATTAAGGTTACATGCCGCATGGCCTCATGTTCCATTTGGGAC
This sequence comes from Felis catus, assembly GCF_018350175.1. Lineage (NCBI taxonomy): Eukaryota > Metazoa > Chordata > Mammalia > Carnivora > Felidae > Felis > Felis catus. The sequence continues at coordinate 34,282,067 of NC_058386.1, forward strand.
AGCCAAATATGACCCTCAGTATCTTTTGGGGGACTTGATGTCCAAGCCCAGAAAGCAATAAGGATCTACTTAATTTTCTTTGTGTGTGTCTATGTCTTTCATGAACCTCTCAAGGGAGGATGGCAGTGTCCAGACTAGGATATACATATTCTTTGCTTCTGTGATAGTAATACCATTCAAGAACACAGCACCCTAATCTCTCCACTGTCTCCAACAGCTGGATTAAGAGGACAGTGGAGGAATTAATGTGCCTCTATACTCCAGACATATGGTTTTTAAAAAATTTTTATTTATTTTTGAGAGAAAGAGATAGAGAGTGGGGGAGGGGCAGAGAGAGAGGGAGACACAGAATCTGAAGCAGGCTCCAGGCTCCGAGCTGTCAGCACAGAGCCCTACACGGGGCTCAAACCCACGAACCATGAAATCATGACTTGAGCCAAAGTCAGATGCTTAACCGACTGAACTACCCAGGCATCCCAGACATATGTTTTTGACTCTCTCTATCCCTTTTTGAGTGTCCTATAATCACCTCAAAAATTTAGTTTCAAAATTTAACTGACCTCTTTGCACCCTCCTCTCCTGATTTCCCCCTGCTACCACTGATTTGTGAATGTACTTCTATGGCTATTGGAGCATTTCCTGATTCACTGAAGCTATCGCCACCTACCTTGTTGCCTGGATCCTCGACCCTCCATGTTTAGTTGGCCACTGAATTTAAAAACAAGAAAACCCTTTTGAACATGTGTACTCCTGCCCTTGCCTGGTTTACCTTCACTGTCACTTGGATTATTTTAAGTCATGACCTATGTTTTCATTCCTGCCACAGTGCTTGGCACATAGTTTGTGACTGACTATGGAAAATTAAGCCTGCGTGTTTATCTTCATATATTTGATGGAACATGATATTTGAAGGATAATACGTTTATTCTGGGTTGCTCCAGATGTCAGGGAGGCAAATTTTGATTAATATAAGATAGAACGTAAAACAGACTGACTCCAGATAATGGAGTCAACTATTTTGTAAGGCTTTGAGCTCTTCATTATGGGGAGTATTCAAGAAGAAGAAGAAGCAGGGTAAGTGTCAACGTGGCGTGCTGTGGAAATGGTTTAGACTTTAGTATAATGATAGACAATGTGGCTACTAGGGTCCCTCAGAACTCTAAGATCTGATTATTTCTTTAAATTCCTTTTAATGTTTATTTAGTTTTTTTGAGAGAGAAAGAGACAGGGCGCGAGTGGGGGAGGGGCAGAGAGAGAGGGGGACACAGAATCCGAAGCAGGCTCCAGGCTCTGAGCTGTCAGCACAGAGCCCAATGCGGGGCTCGAACCCACAAGCTATGAGATCATGACCTGAGCTGAAGTCGGACACCCAACTGACGAAGCCACCCAGGCACCCCTGAGATCTGATGATTTCTATATTAATTTTATACGTTTGTGTAAAATCCAAAGTATGAATAGCAGTTTTTTCTGATTGATACAAATAGATGTGTAATTTTCCTCTTCCTGCTTTTCTGTATTTAAAAAAATTTCCAAACTAGAAAGCTATTACTTTTATAATCAGAAAAAAAAAATGTATTATGAGTAAGCACAAAACAGTTTACTTTTTAAAAATGTTTATTTATTTATTTTGAGAGAGATAGTGTGAGCAGTGGAGGGGCAGAGAAAGAGAGGCAGAGAGAAGGAATCCCAAGCAGGCTCTGTGCTCCCAGCGCAGAGCCTGACTCGGGGCTCAAACTCACGAAGGATGAGATCATGACCTGAGCCAAAATCAAGAGTCATACCTGACTGAGCCACCCAGGCGCCCCCAAATTGTTTACTTTTAAAAAGAATATTTGATCTTTTTCAAATATGAACACAACCTTTTGTTATAGGTATCAAAGAAACATCTTTGTTGTTGTATATGTACGCCAATTGTTACCTTGCTCTCGGTTTGGCTGCATATAGCAGAAACTAAAAAATTAACAGTGGCTTAAGCTAGAAGTATAGTTCTCTTTTTTTAAATTAAGCTTTTTATTTTAATTCCAGTATACTTAACATACAGTGTTATATTAGTTTGAGGGGTACTATATAGTGATTCAGCAATTCGATACATTACTTAGTGCTGATCCTGATAAATGTATTCTTTAATCCCCATCACCTAGTTCTCTTTTATGTGAAAGTAGTTAGGATGTAGGCAGCCAGACGTGGGATGGTGGTTCCCCTGTGTCAGGCACCAGCACCCCTTTATCTCGTTCAGCTTTGTATGGTTTCAATTCCCAAGGTAACCTCATGATCCAAAATGGCTGCTGAATATCAGCATTACATATGTTTTCCAGACAGAGGAAACAGGAAGGAGAAGTAAATGGGCCTGCCTCGTTCATTTTAGAGATCTTCCCAGAAATGCCATTCAACACTTATATATAAATTTCATTAGCAAGAACTTAGCTGTAAGGCCAAACCTCACTACAAGGAATTCTGGGGAAGAAAATCAAGCTTTGTTTCTAATGAAGAAGAATAGAATGGATATTGGGAAGCTATTAGCTGTCTCTGTTACACTAAATGACTGAGGGCAATCATTTTTTAAAATGTCCCTGGCTAAAGCTTCTTTGCTAACCATTTCAGGAACTTTCTATTGGGTTCCATTTATTTAGATCAGGGAATAATTATTTACTAAAAACTTACTTGCCTCGTTTTTTTTTTTTTTTCATTTGTAAAATGGATCTGTACCTTCCCCATGGGGGTGTAGTAAGTATTAAATGAGATGATACGTGTAAAACACTTGGAACAGCATCTTGGAGCAGATATATATTAAGTGCTCAATAAATGTTAGCTGTTACCCTCATCAATATTACTATTTGTGAAAGAATGTAAGTGAAATTAAAGACGTAGTTCCTGCTTTGTATTCCTTCTTTTTGGGTTGGGAAGGTAAACATGGACGTGAAATAACTTCAGAATAAGTGTGCAAATAAGAGCCAAATATTATGGAAAAGTCCTTATAGGGTGTGTGGGGTATGTGTGTGTGTGTGTGTGAGAGAGAGAGAGAGAGAGAGAGAGAGAGAGAGAGAGATTGAGAGCTAGAGAGTCGGACAAAAAGAGGCAGAGAGAGAGAGAGAAAGAGATCAGGGAATATTTTTGAGGATGCAGGCTTTAGGTTTCATGATGATGACTTCTTAATTTTCCGCCGTGAATGGTCATATAATTTGGTTATACCTCCCAGAGAAGCGAACCACTGGCCTACAGCATCTCAGGCTGGGAAGGATCTTTCTAATTCTTAAAAGTTCCATGGGAGATGCTACAGGTGCCCCCATTTCCTTTTATGCCCATTTGTGAAACTATTAGCATTAGCTTTTTAGGGCAAAAACTCACGAATTAAAGTAAGATTTTTTTTTCTTAGTCCAAGAATATGCTACCTACTAAAAATTGCATCAATTGAGCAAACAACAAACAAGTATGGGTGAGGATGGAAAACCTATTAGAACAGATTTTGCCTGCTTTTTTTCCCCCGAAGGGAAGTCTTTCCTCGCATTGCATTCTATTTTATGCAGTACATTTGCTAAGAGAATTCAAAAGGAGAGATCGGGCCCATTGTCCTTCATTCCAACAGTATTGAAGGCCCAATTTCATCTTTTGAGGCTCTTAAGGAACATACTACATAAAAAGGAATGGACTGCTTGCTATTCAACCATAGCTGGAATAGCAATACCAATCATTATACTGTTATCTATTTGAAAAATGTGGATTTTACTTGGAGATGGTATTTATTGAAGCTTGCAAGAAATCCATTTTCTGTCTACCTGGCAAGAGCAATTTGAAATGGAAAATTCAAGCTCAGAGATCAGTTGAAATTTGACCTTCTCTATATCGCCTGGATTTTGGTATGATGATGTATGCAGGGGTGGGGGTGAAGGGTGTCCACTGGCTTCCAATCCTGTGCTGGGTTTGTCTCCTGCTGTACAATAGGGCAATCTAAGAGAAACCTTCTCCAGCTGTATTAAAATGGGGGAGGGCGTGGGATGCTGGGCTGATGCACTTAAAATGCACTTTGAAGCATCATGGAAATTTTGCAAAAGACTTTTATGTAGCAATAATTCTATTGATGGAGTCAATGAGAGTTTTGTCTGTATAAGAACGGCGGGATAGGACCCCAAGTCACATGCTTTCAAAATTATTCTCCTTTTGTTGGATATCACAAAGGATATTTTCCCATGAAAACAAGATCTTTTGTTTCTTATGAATTCATTCTAATTTTGAAGCCGCCTGACAGGGTTACTGCGTGTTCTTCTCAAACTGGCAGGTGGCCTGAGGGAGCTGGTGAAATGGGCTCAATCATCTATTAAGGCTTTTCCTGGTCGTAATGTCGTTCACTTCTCATCTAAAACCATAGTCCTTGATGTTCACTTCCAAAGGAGATAACAGTGAGGTCACGGATAGTGATTTGTTCCTCTTTGGATTTTAAAGGCAGCAGGCAAGATACGTCTGCCTTCCTGGTTTCCCTACCTTTTTGCAAATGTGTATGGCTAGCAAAGAAAAATGCATAGAAAATACAGACAGGTAGTGAAAGTTTAGACACGTCAGAGCATCCGTTTTCAAAGGCACTTACTTTGTTGCACGTGCTAAGTTCCATGCAGAAAATAAAACAGATACAGTTCCCTCATCCTGAGGGCTCCTGCTTGATCCAGCCCTCGTGCTGTGGGAAAACATTTAACAACAGTTTGGCAAACATTTATGTAAACGATCTGTAGATCAGTTCTAACTACTGAGGATTCAAGACAGGGAGGGCCTAGGCCTGGCCCTCAAGGAAGCCCTGCAGACAAATGTGGCGTAATTATGTGGCAGGTCTACAGCAGAGAGATGAATTTGAAAGGGCTGTAGGAACTCAGATGAAAGAAAATTCAGCATACGTGCATGAAAAACCATAGTCAAAAGTTCACAATATAGTAGCGTGATAGAAGGAAGATATATTCCTTTTTAAAAAATTTTTTTCATGTTTATTTATTTTGAGAGAGAGAGAGAGAGAGAGAGAGAGAGAGAGAGCGCACAAGCAGGGGAGGGGCAGAGAGAGAGGGAGAGAGAATCCCAAGGAGACTCCAAGCTGACTGTAGGAGCTCCTGTGACTCAATTCCGCAAACCACAAGACCATGACCTGAGCCGAAATCAAAAGCCAGACACTTAACCGACTGAGCCACCCAGGTGCCCTGGGAAGATAGATTTCTAAATTTCCTATGCAACCTATTGTGGAAAGCCTTCACTGGGCCTTGGCAGAGAGTTCTTCAGTAAGCCCAACGCTGCAGGGAGAAACGAGAAGGTGGAGGCAGCGCTGTGTTGCAAGAAGGGGGTGCAGTGTGGTGTACACATCTCTAAATAATTCCATGGACTGTGCCTGTGTGACCAGCAGACTTCCAGAGATCTACATGGAGCAAAGGAAGGCGGGGTGAGGGAGTCTCAGCCATTCATTTTGTGTCTTTGATCTTGAGAACATTTATTGTACCTTTTGTGTGCTGGCTCCCTAGGCGGCATGAGTTATCACTTTCATCAATCTTGGAATGTGCACTGGCCTTTAATGCCCAGAAGGGCTTATCTGTAGTGGCTTTTAGGGGACAGGGTGGGACAAGATAGGGGTGGATGCAGAGATGTCTTGGGAATGTCATACATAGACAATACATAGAGTCACTTTGGGATCAAGAAAAGAGGACTTTGGAGTGGGTGGGATGTGAGTTGGTTGGTTGGTTGGTTGGTTGGTTGGTTGGAGAAGGAGAGATTGTCCCCCTTTCTGATGGAAGCAAGTAAGGAAACCCTGGTTAACAGGGATGAGTGGGGGAAGGGGAAGGAATTATTCTTGGCCCAAGCATGGGGGTCAGGTGGAGCACAGAGTTAAAGGTAGCAGGAGCATTTGGGCAGTCGTCGAGCCCGCTTTGACTACAAGTTTTTCAAAGACAGGGATGCACCATTGAGAAGACAGACAGGGGTGGTGAGCTGAAAAGGGATGCAGTCCTGTGGTGACCATCGCCTTGAACCAGAAATGGGGACACATAGTCTGATGAGAGACTGTATCCAAAGAGGAACAGAAGAGAAACAGGTGGCATAGGCAGGACATAGGATTTTAGTAATGATGGGAATGCAATACCCAGAGAGGGATCGTGTTAAACGTATGGCTTCTAGTGAAGTCTGGATTGCAGAGAGAGAAAACTACTGCTTTATATCCATCAAAGCGGCATGTACCTGAGATGTTCAAGGTCTTTGGATTGCATTAGCTGCTTATCACACTGCTTTATCAGCCTTCAGAAGGCCTTGATCACACACTAACCTCAAAACACAGAAAGGCCAAGCTCAGTGATTGGTATGGGGAAAAGAAGGTTTTCTTTTTCACACACATGTGCATTGTTTGGAAGACGGTGTTAATGAACTCAAGTGGGTCTCACAGGACCACGTGGTATAAAGGGGCTCCCATCTGAAGGGTGGCCCTGACCAGGGTCTTTAAGAATTTGGTTTCTCTATTCCCATTACTTTTCTCTTCCTGACCCTAACTCTAAACATTTTTAAGAAAAGCACTTGGAAAAATATAAAATAAAGGCAACTGGCGGTGGGGAGGGGTGGAGAGGGGGTGGGAGAAGCCTGCCTCGAATGTTGTTTGTCGAAGCAGCGAGAACTAAGTGAGCCAAGGCCACACATAGAGAGCTCTTGCTCAAGTATCTGAGGACTTCGCTCCAGACCATTTCTTCGAAAATCCCCTTGACATAACCATGATATGTCTTCTTTGTTTCTGTTAGGTGATGTACAGCTGGACCTGACCCTTATTTTGTAACTTGACAGAGGCAGGAGCTGGCACATGTATTTTCCTAATTTCAGCGGTTTGAATGAATGTCAACATAATGGACAGCTTTCATAAAAAACAGAACTCCACAGACTTAAAGTCAAAATTTCAGTAGGCCAAATCTACCCTAATTCCTTATGATAACCCCACCAAGCGCAGAGCAGGACCCTCTTATCGCCTACATTCCGGAGGGGCAAAGCACAGCCGACATCTCATGCATGCATCTAAGTGGTGGTTGTTACAGGATAGGCCCTCAGTGTTTGACCCACTGGATACGCTGTTCTCAGTGGCCTTTTTAGACTGACGACCTTGCAAACCACTTGGTTGCTGTGGCACCGTGGAAGACAATGCAACAAGGATTTAACTGGTTTGTTGGTAGACCACCACTGAAGAGAGTTTCTAGCTTGTGCTCCCAGTAGTGTGCTGGAACCTGCTCACACCAGGCCACAAGAGCCATTTATGAACTTTTTGAAAGTATGGTATTTTGGCAATGTTGGGCGTATTTACACCCCCCAAATTAGCAAATGCTAGAAATTGGGGCTTTCGTTTTGATTCTTTCAGAGAGCTTTTTGTTAAGTATTTACCAGCACACCACTGGCTTCACTCCATTCCTGGAAACTGCTAAGCTAATTACCAGGCTAGAGGAACAGCATGGATGAAATCTCACAGACATTATTCTGATTGAGAGAAGCCAGACACAGAAGATGACACACTGTATGAGTCCCTTTATGTGAAGTTCTAGAACAGGCAAACTAATCTGTGGCAAAAAAATATGAGGACTGAGGTACCTCTGGAGGGGGGAGTTTACTGCGAAGGAGCATGAAGAATTTTCTAGGTGGTGAAAATATTCTACATCTTAATGCGGATATGGGTTACGCAGGTATACGCATTTATCAAACGCCCATCAGACTGTATGCTTAAAATCTGTGCAGTTCACTGTATGTCAGTTTTACCTTGAAAGAAAAAAAACTACAGACAAATATTAAACCCTACTGAATAGGTTTGCTTCGTATAATTGTAAGGGTTTGCGGTTTTGAAATTATTTGTTCATTTTCGTTCTGAGCAGATGAGTAAGTACGTGGAGGATAATGAGAGTCAGGTTTCTCACTGTTGCAGAAAAAAGGTCCCCAGGTGGGGATCTCAGGATAGAATACAGGCTGTGGTTAAAAAGAATTTAACTGTATTCCAAATGCATGAAACCCCTCATGGAAGGGGATGGGAGAGGAGGTGCTGACATATATATATACCTTAGGACGTGATTGGATTCTGTAAGACGGAAAGTGACAGAAACTGCATATAAGCATTGTGCCCATGGGGGTCCAGATTCACAATTCTGATTCTGGTACACATGTATACTGGGTGTGACCAATGTAGTAAGTGGGGGCACGTGGTGGGAGCTCGGTCTCTCGCTGTTGCGGTGAGAATCTACAGGTAAGCAAGGGAAGGAGCCTAGAATGACCCATGTGGTCATGGATTAGAGGTGGAGATAGGTATGAACTCATGTTTAGTTTCAATGTAGATATAGATGTCACATACAGAAGTATCTGTAGATGTGTGTATACATTCAAGTTCGTGTACACTTATGTTTCTTTATTCTATCAGTGGAGAAGGGCTAGAAGCAGTGAAAGCCCAGTAGCAAAAGCACACCCAGTGCTAAGATCTTGGTTTCTAATACAATACTTGAATAAAAGAAAAGGGGGCAAAGGATTAATTCTGGGACTGGGGCAGGTAATATACAAGATGAGCCATTGATGCAAGTATGTCAAAGAAGCCAACTAAAAGAGTTCCCAGTGGCTGAAGCTGGAAAAATTTGAGCAACAAAATAAAGGAATATTGAATTAGAACCCAAATCATAAAATAAATATCCATGAGTCCACATAGATATAAGTAAGTTATTTATTGATTATTGAGCAAATCAATAAATGGGATAGAAGAGGAGTGCCTGGGTGGCTCAGTTGGTTGAGTGTCCAACTCTTGATTTCGGCTCAGGTCTTGATCCCAGGGTTGTGGAATCGAGCCCCGCATAGGGCTCTGTGCTGAGCATGGAGTCTGCTTGAAATTCTCTCTCTCTCTCTCTCTCTCTCCCTCTCTTCCTCTCTCCCTCTCTTCCTCTCTCCCTCCCTCCCTCCCTCTCTCTCCCTCTGCCCCTCTCCTCCTGCTTGCTCTCTTTCTCTCTTACATCTTAAAAAAAAATAAATGGGGGAGAAGAGATAAGTCTCCAGTGTAAGAGAATTCCAAATAATTCATGTCGACACTCCACCCAAAGAATGTGGTACATAATTTCCCCCATACCTTACATGTGGTAAGGTATTAATGTCCTTCCAAAGAGTGGAGTGATGGAAAGGAGAAAAAAGAGTAGCTTTACAGTAGAGAAACCTGACAAACACTCTCTCAGCCAGATGACCAAGGTCAGCATCAACAGTGACAAATCATGCTGATAGTATGTACTCTAGATATGGTGTGATAGGAAAGGCACTTCACTTCTGTGGTCTTCCTCCCCAAAACCCATACCCCCAATCTAACCATGAGAAAAAAACAACAGACAAATTCCCTTTGAGAAACAGTCTACAAAATATATGGCCAGCACTCCTCAAGGTCATTAGAATCAAGGTCATTAGAAGCAAGGATAGTTCGAGACATTGTCACAGAGGAGGAGCCCAAGAAGTCATGATGACCAAATGGAATGTGGTACCCTGGGTGGGATCTTAGAACAGAAGAGGGATAACAGATAAAAACCAAGGAAATACGAATAAAGTGGGGATGCTTGTTAAGAATAGGGGAAGATGTTAAGAATAGGGGAAGCTAGTATGGGATATATAGAAATTCTGTGTACTATTTGTAACTCAATAAGCACAATTTTTCTGTAAATCTAAACTAGTTCTAAAAAATAAAATCTAGGGGTCCCTGGGTGGCTCAGTTGGTTAAGTGTCTGACTCTTGGTTTCCACTCAGGTCATGATCTCACAGTTTGTGTGTTCAAGCTCTGCATCAGGCTCTGTGCTGACAGTGTGGAGCCTGCTTGGGTTCTCTGTCTCCTTTTCTCTCCACGCTTACCCTGCTAATGCGCTCCCTCTCTCTCTCTCTCTTTCTCTCAAAATAAATAAATAAACTTAAAAAAAGAATATTTAAAAAAATAAAAAATAAAGTCTATTAAGAAAAACAAAAGCCCTCAGATACAGATGGCTGGCAATCAGCAGCTTGGGTGTGGAGGAGAGTGTGGCCCGGATGTTCACAGGGCACTGCCGGCCTCTGTGCCACCTGATATCTGCAGATAGGAGCCACCAGGACTGTCCTAGGGTGCCACTCTGGGGGATTTTGAAAGTTCTCCTCTGTCCCAGGAGACAGAGCATTTTCTTGGAGAATTTGCACTGCGCTCTTTCTAATCTTCCGGCAGAATGTGGGCTCTGATTAGAACCTGCAGTGGCCTAAGGAGGGCAGGAAGGTTGAGCAGACCCCCAAAACCAGCTGAGGCAGAGACTGGGGCACTCACCTGTATGAGCTCTTCAGACCCAGCCAGTGGGACAGCATGCCTGTGTGTGTGTTGGCGGGGGGGGGGGGGGGGGGGGGGGGCGACCTTATTCATGGGAAACAGAATGATTCGGCAGCTCTCTGGGCTGTTTTCTTCAGGCTTCATACGGATCTAATTTGGGTGAACCAAGAGGTTCTGTCCTGAGGGTTTCATTGTATTCTCCCTGTACAACAGGATCTGGCAAGTTCGGCCAAAAAAGTTCCCAAACTACAGAACCAGGGAAAACACCTTGGCTCTGTGGCTCCTTCATCAGACTTGCTGCTGTTTGTGGAATTTGAACATCCAAACAGGAGCTAAAGGTGCTAATGTCTTAGTTTCTGGAAGAATCACAAGTGAATAAGGGTCTGTGTTTGCACTGCACAGGTGGCCAGTTCTCTGCTCAGACCTGTCTGGTGTGCTTGCGTCAAGACTGACTGAATGGTTAGGCAAGCTAACTGACCTCAACTTGGTTATTACACCTCAAAGTAGCCATGTTAAGCACAAGGTCAAGTCCATGCTCCGGGGTAACAGCCACATATAGTCACTAGCCAATACTATTTAAGAGTGGTGTATACATCCTGATTTTTCCAATTTCCCTTTTGAATTTTAAAAGTGGGAGCCTGTTGTCTCACTGCCAGAGGGTAAGGTATTAGATGGCAACTAATCTAGGCCAAGGGTTCCACCCCTTTTCCACATTAGCTTTGGGAAAAGTACCATTGAGTTATGTGTTGGGCCTACATCAGACCAGCATAAAACCAGAGTAATTCAGATGGAAAGAAACCACTAACAAAACATGAGTACATTCTGTCTTGCCCAACAAGGATTCCCTTCACCAACAGAACTGGAGAAAGAGGCTTTGGAAAAGTTTCTCTCTGGAGTGTTTTGTCTAGCCCATCATTGTTGGAAGGTATCATCAATAAAACTTCATTCCTAACTGACCGTGAGGTTCAGGGCTTTCATATACGCGTAAGTAAGCCCAGAAGATTTGGTAAGGGATGCCTAGCTCTATACATATTGATCTATGATTGGGATTTACTGCTGCCTAGAAAGTTCTACCCAATTTCAGCTTCTGCACTGTACATGGCAGAGGGAATGATAAATGCCACTGTGCCATTGGGACTGTCACTTTGGAGAGTGGCATAAATGATGATAAAAGACAAACACAAATTCCAGAAAAACTTGGATTGGCTTTCCTGTCAACACCACTGAAATGCAAGATGGGAAACTATTGATAGAAAGCACAGAGTGTCCGTGATAAAATGTTACGTAACAATGACTGTGCTGTGCAAAGGCATGTTTCACTGTCTCTGGAAAAACAGGAATACATCCTCCTGAGAAGCGTCTTGTATTTTCCTTCCAAGGGAAACCAAAACAGAGAGAAAATAAAATGTGAAGAGTTGCAGAGAAAGTGTAGGAACCCATCAGAAATTACAAGATTATGTCTAAAAAAGCCCCTGACATGGGGCGCCTGGGTGGCTCAGTCAGTTAAGTGTTGGACTTCGGCTCAGGTCATGATCTCACGGCTCGTGGGTTCAAGCTCCTAGTCGGCTCTGTGCCAACAGCTCAGAGCCTGGAGTCTGCTTCGGATTCTGTATGTTCCTCTCTCTGCCCTTCCCCCTCTCACACTGTATCTCTCTCTCAAAAATAAATAAACATTAAAAAATAAAATAAAATAAAATAAAATAAAATAAAATAAAATAAAATAAAATAAAATAAAATAAAATTGCCTCTGAAAAAGGGGAACCCTTTTGACCTGTTGGTGGGAATGCAAACTGGTGCAGCCAACCTGGAAAACAGTATGGAGGTTCCCCCAAAAATCGAACATAGAACTACCCTATGACCCATCAATTGCACTACTAGGATTTATTCAAAGGATACAAAAATGGTGATTTGAAGGGGCAAATGCACTCCAATGTTTGTAGCAGCACTATCAACAATAGCCAAATTATGGAAAGAGCTCCAATGTCCATTGACTGATGAATGGATAAAGAAGATGTGGTATGTGTATATATATATATATATATATATATATGTATACATATATATGTATGTATACATATATATGTATGTATACATATATATGTATGTATATATATGTGTATGTATATATATGTATATATATATGTATACATATATATATGTATGTATATATATATGTATATATATATATATATATATACAATGGAATACTACTTGGTGGTATAAAAAAGCCTCTGACTACTGTGTCTTTCTTACTACTGAAAAGAAGTGACTTCGTGTAGGCTTTGGAAAAGCATCTTGGGCTATTTTGACCCATTTGATGGGTGTTCCCCCTGTTGCCTGATAAAGCCAGCAATAGTGAATTATCTTTGAGGAAGCTAATGGGCGACGTAAGTGACAAACCCAAAGGCATTTTGAGACATGATACTGAAGCCAAAGCATTCATTTTATTAAACTAGCTAATATATGTAACCAAGAATAGTGCCTAGAACATAGTAAGTGCTCAGTAAACAGTGGTTCTTGTAGTGGATGCTGTTGACATCCTGTCCCCAATTTCCTTGGCCAACCTCTGAGTTTGCCTGCAGCTGCCTCTGAGGTCCTGTGCGCATCCACAGGTTTCTGTCTTGAGTTCTGGGCTTCCTTGGTTTCTCTGCCCAAGGGCTTCCTCAGGCATGCCCACAGCTTTTTCACTTCTTGACAGGAGAGCCCAGAAATACTGGGGAGATCTAAGGGCCCCGGAAAAAACCCTCAACCACTAAGAAATGGGATTGGTGCATACATACCTCAGCTTCCTTGTCCTTTGGTGGGACGATTCTGAGGCACGTTCTACAAGATTGCTCAGAAGGTCCCCGGCAGGACTGAGGTCTGGTTGCCCACAGCAGAAACCCATTCTTTAAAGTACCCTTCTCTTGTCTTCTCTCCCTTTCTCACCCACTCTGCTGTGCTTCCTGGGATCACCTTCCAAACAAACTGACTGAACCTTAAGTCCTTTCTCAGAGTCTATTTCTTCGGGTAACCAGAACTAGGAAAAGTATGGTTGGCCTTAACCCCTGCTGAGCACGGGAAGTGGAGTTGTATAAGATCATGGCACAAAATTCATTATTAGTGGCTACTAATACAAACAGATGCGTGCTGATTTTTTGACTTCTAGAAAATGACCACAAATCACCAGAGTCATAAGAAACAGGCTTTGGGGATAGGGCTATAGGTAGAAACCAAAAGAAAATGCGCATGTGTAGTAAAATGTAAGAAATGATGGCTGCATTGTAACATGTAAACAGCTCCTGTGCTCATGGGCCATAGACTTTGTAATTTCCATCATGTTCCAACATGGACAGCAAAACATGTACAGTATGTATTACAGTGGTCTGCAAAACTGCATTTGCTGCATGAAAAAAAATAAATAAATAAATAAGCAAAAAAAAAAAAAAAAGCTGTTCAAGGCTTTTAGTTCAGTATAAATTCATCCCTCTAAAGGAAAATGCCATCCTAAACATTTTTTACTTGCAAAACAATCTTCAAGCTATAGAGCAATTTATTTCACATGACATTTACAGAAAATCAACAGAAGTAGCTTTTATAACGTGTGAATCCACAAATCACGTTTCCTCGCTATGGTTATGCATTGAAATCTCTCGAGGTCTCCTCTGGGGTGCTGTCCCTGGGAGAGGGCCTTTAGAGATGATTGTTTCTGTTCACAGAAGTATCCTTTCCTGAACGGAAAATTTATATTATTCCCCACTGGGGCCCTGCTGCTTTCTCCATTCCCAGGGCCCACAAAGACAGTCATTGACAAGGGTTTCTACATTGTGCCTTAATGCGTCCATTGTCTCCAACATTTCATCTGGTGCTTTATTTGAAACAAACAAACCAAAATTTGAAAAGGGAGTAAAAGAAAGCAAACTGAGCTGGTGGACTCAATATGAATGGAATGCAATTTAACTGACACAAAGATAATTTAAACGTGGAAATTTGGGTGAGTTCGGTGAGCGTAATTATAACAAAATCCAATAAGATTTGGTGACAGCATTAGCACCCAACCTTAGCATATCGTTATTCCAAATGACCTTTTCCCCCCCTTCCCATTCACTCCCTTCAATACTTGGAGGGTGGCTTTCATAATGCCAGCTGAGCTCAGAGGTGGGGTGGGCTCTCACTCGGGGATGGGTAACCACGGCATCTACTCTCCAGCCTTGGTTATTGCTATTTACCATTTAATGCTGGTCAACAGAAGACAGATGGTAAGCAATTACTTTCTGATGGCTTGTTCCGAAATAATCATTATATTTAAAAATTTAATCTATTATGGATTTTTTTCTAATTAAGCCTAGATCCTTGATCAGAAGGATTTACAGGTTTTGAGCAAGGACATGCTAGTTTGCCAAAACAAAGGTACATTAAAACATAATACTGGGCAAGCTTTCAAATGAATAAGGTGGTATTGGAAGGCAGGGGAGGTGCTATCAATGAAATGCAGGGGAGCATAGGGGTTTGGTTATGATCGGCATAGTTTGTATATGATATCCAAGTCATGTGGGTAATGGATAAGAAAGCAAGCCCCCGTCTTAGTCTGTTCAGGCTGCTATACCAAAATACCATCGACTGGGGGGCTTACACAGCAATTTCTTTCTCACAATTCTGGAGGCTGATAGTCCGAGATCAAGGTGTTGGACTATTCTCATCCTGGTGAGGGCCCTCTTCCTGGCTTGCAAATGGTTGTCTTGTTGGCTCTTCACATGGTGAAGAGAGGGCTCTGGTCTCTTCCTCTTCTTATAAGGGCATGAATGTCATCATGACGCCTCCACCCCCATGACCTCATCTAAACCTAATTATCTTCCAATGGCTCTACCTCCAGACAGCATCGCTTTGGGGATTAGGGTTTCAACACGTGAATTTGCAGGGGCGGGGGACGCAGATATTCAGTCTATAACACCCTCAAAACCAGGCTTTTATGGAGTGTCCACTAGCCCAGAGAAGACAAGGATCTTACCAGATTCCCTCCCATCAGCTAATCTTCCTGGTGCTATGAACAGCCTTGAGCAGACAAAGCCACTCTGTGCAAGTGAACCCAGACTGCTTTGGATTCCTCTGGAAGAGTTTTGCCTCAAGAATTATGTGGAAACTTCTAAACTCAAGTTACAGGAAAAAAAATGTTTTTCGATAACCACAATGGCCTTCTTAGGAGGGTGGGTCCCACTGAGCCAGAATCAGGGCTGTCACTGCCACTTCTTACTTTTCTTTTATTGTGGTAAAATTCACATAAAATTCTCCATTTTAAACCCAGGCTCCTTCATCTTTTTGGGGGCCATGGATCCCACTGGAAGTCTAGTAAAGCCCATGGATCCCTTCTTAGAACCTTTTTTTAAATGTCTGTGATACAGGCACCTGGGTGACTCGGTCAGTTAAGCATCCAACTCTTCATTTTGGTTCAGATCATGATCTCACGGTTTGTGGGATTGAGCCCCATGTCAGGCTCTGCACTGAAAGGGTGGAGACTGCGTGGGACTTTCTCTCTCCTCTCTCTGCTCCTCCCCTGCTCGCTTTCTCTCTCTCTCTCTCTCTCTCTCTCTCTCTCTCTCTCTCTCTCTCTTAAAATAAATAAATAAACATTAAAAGATGAACACCTGAAATAAAATACAACTGATCCTTGAACAATGTGGATGGAGGTTGGGGCACTGACTCCCCAGGCAGTGGAAAAATCCGTGTATGACTTTCGACTCTCCAAAAGGTAATTACTAAGAGCCTACTGTTGACTGGAAGCCTTTCCAATAATGTAAACAATTGATGAACACCTATTTTGTATGTTACATGTACTATATAGAGTGTTCTTACAATAAAGTAAATGTTAGAAGAGAGAATACATTTACAGTCCCGTACTATATTTATAAAACTAATCGGTGTATAAGTGGACCCACACAGTTCAAACCTGTGTGACTCAAGGGTTAACTGTACATAGAATGTCAAAGAAAGCCAGTTCCTTTGAAATTTTGTTATCAAATTTTTAAGAATCAAATATGCAAAGCCGTAATATAGGTGTTTCTTAATTAATGCATTAATAGCAAGAGCTAGAGGCAAGACTAATAACTCATGTAATTTTTCTTGGTGGCAACAGTCTCAGGTACAGATTCATAATAGAAGCAAAAAGTGAATGTTAGTTAGAAGTTAGTGAAGGTAAAGAAGTAACATTTTTCTTTAAAAATTTTTTTTTTTATTTCAGAGAGAGGTTGAGAGAGCACATAGGAGCCAGGGAGAGGGGCAGAGGGAGACAGAGAAAGAGAGAATCCCAAGCAGGCTCCACACCCAGCAGGGCACAGAGCCCTAAGTGGGGCTTGATCTCGTGATGGTGAGATCATGACCCGAGCTGAAACCAAGAATTGGACACTTAGTTGACTGAGCCACCCAGGCACCCCAGAAGTAACATTTTTCCAAGTTTATGGACCCTCTGAAGTTTGAACTCCAGATTAAGAAAACCCATGTGAAATGCAAGCCTCTTGTGTGTGGTTATCTAAGTTTGGAAACAGTTTCTTCCGCTATCTGGGGGAGGGAGAAGCAGTTGGAGTCAAGAGGGGACGAGGGCAGGCCGGTGCGGTCATGGTGGTGAGGTAGCCACAGGGCATTTTAAAGACAGCCATGCCTCCTCTAACTCAGAAAGTTGTTTGTGGCATGAGATGCCAACCACTTCCCTGTCTTCCCCAGAACTCTTCATTAAAATCCAGTATGTTCTGGAATGTATTATGGGAGTAGACTTTTGGTGGTCCTTGAAGATGGCTCTGATTTACACACTTGAGAATTGAAGACTGCCCAGCATCAGGACAAATGTAGGAGCCGCAAAATCCTTGGGCCTCTGAGGAAGTTCTGGAGAGGGCTTTGGACTTCGGCTGCACGTGGAGCTCGGGTTTACCTAGACTCCCAAGGAACAGAAGGCGCCAGCTGAAATCCAGGTCTACTTGGTTTTTATACAATAGACAGAACTACAGGAGGCGTGAGTCTGACCTATGGGACACAGCACCCTCTCCCTCTTCAGCTGATCTCTGAGGTCTGGAGCTACTCTGCTTTGGTATGGAGCCAAGGAGTAGAAAGTAGGATTCTAACTAACCGAGGAACAACGCCTTGCCTGCTCTGACCTTCCGCCGAAGTCACACTGGCCCCAGTGCTTGCATCGCTCCGACTACCATTTGCTTACTGTCCCCTGCCACCATATCGCAGATGAGAAAGATGGTGACGCCACAAGTACAGCAGGCACTGCCATGGGTAGGCGGGGCCTGAGTGAGGCGGTGGGGTGGAGGGGGCAAGTGTGTGAACTCTGGCTCCGCTGCTTACCTTGGGCAAGCCCCTTCACCCCTGCAAGAAACCATCCCCTCCTACGTTAAGTGAGGAAATCAGCTATAGGTGATTCATGTGCTTTGTGTGAGGATTCAACCCAATACAGGATGCAAAATTTTTAGCGTAGTTTCTGGTACATTAGCACTTGTAGTTATTATTATTATTATTATTGCTACTATTATATCAAGCTTCCCTTCATAAAAGAGGTCAGCCCTAGTTTTTTTTTTTAATTTTAGTAAAAAACAGAGAAAATCTTTACATAAAGGCTTTAACTATCCACAATAATGCCTTCTCTCTATTCCCTATTCATATCCACTCCCGCCATTAAACTTGAGTTTCTTCTCTTCACCTTCCTTTGAAATGACACAGGTTACATTTTCTTTCAGAAGGATGAAAGATCTCTTGGGAAAGTATCCTCACACTTTGCCCTCTACTTGCTACCACTGTAAACACACACACACACACACACACACACACACACACACACACACACACACATTCCTCTCTTTCTTCCTGCAGTAGGAGAATCAAATCCAGGCCTCCTGCCTGGAGCTGCAGAACATTACCATCAGGCTGGTCCATTAAATATCATTTGAAAGTCAATTTTATCCCAGAGTGGTAAGTAGTATGCGTGCTTATGTCTTCATCTACCTTAATTAGGAAAAGCAATTTGCTGCACATTTCTTAAAAAAAGAGAAAAAAAAAAGCTGATCAAATTTGAGCTCCTGATAGATTGAAACACAGCGTATGTTGTGGTAGTGGTACGATGTGAAACCACTTCCCACATCTAAATTATGGCTGGTCTAAAAACAGTCCAGCCTTATGACTCGCATGTTTCCTAAGTAACTTGTACAATTGCCCATAATTATGGAAATAGGGGCTGTCTCCTGAAAGGCAGCCCCTCCTCGTTTTGTTTCTCGACCCAGAATAGAAAACTCCATTTTGAGTCTATCACTGGAGATGTTTCCATCCCATCATATTTTCTGTGATTCTGTACCATTAACAATCTCAAGACCATTTTCGCACATCTACTTTTGCCAAAATGGTTGGAGTGTCTGAGAAACTGCAGCTCTGTTGAATGGAGGTGTCTGCTTTTCTAATTTCTTTTAACTAGGCCAGGCCAATTTTAACTCCCATGGGTGCCTCTGAGTTGAGTCCTCCTGATACACTGGTGGAGCGCCGATGGGACATGAGCTGGTACCCGGATGCCCTGGAAGTGTCTGGAGGGCTGCAGAGATAAGCCTTTCAGAAGTCTTTGTGTTTGAGGAGCTAAGGAGCCACTTAAGAGGGGACGGTCCTTAAGAGAAGGATGAACCAGGGAAGAAGTAGCCAGGCCTACGGAGCTTGACCCAGTAAGAGAGCTCTGCACTAGGAAGGTGTGATTGTGACTATATGCGCTGTGGTTGCTGGCACTCGAGGCTGACCCCTGTGTACCTCTAAACTCATGTTTGGGTTTTGGTAGGAGATGACCTGTCATTCTTGCCCCACACAATATTCCATTTGCCACACAGCAGCCAGACAACTATTTTCAAATCATATATCAGATCATGCCACTCCCCTGCTTGGAAAGCTTCCATGGCTTTCTACTCTGCATGGTGGTAAATAAAACTCTCCTTCCAAAAGCCTGTAGGATCCTACCCAAGAGTTTCTGCCTGCTCCTTCCATTTCACCTTGTAATTCTCTCCCCTTTGCCATGTTCATTTCAACCACAGGGCCTTCTTTCTCATCCTGGGCCCAGTCTAGTCTCACTCCATTGCCTTTATATCTGCTGTTCCTCCATCCTGAGCACTCGTCCCTGGAGGACATCTTGTCATCCTCCAGCTCTCAATTTAAATATCACCTCCTTGGGGCACCTGGGTAGCTCACTCGGTTAAGCGTCCAGCTTCGGCTCAGGTCACTATCTTGTAGTTCGTGGGTTCAGACCCCGTGTCGGGCTCTGTGCTGACAGCTCAGAGCCTGGAGCCTGCTTCGAATTCTGTGCCTCCCTCTCCCTCTGCCCCTCCTCTGCTCATGCTCTGTTTCTCTCTGTCTCTCAAAATGAATAAACCTTAAAAAAATAAAAATAAATAAATAATGCCTCCTTAAATCATCCTTTTCTGAGCCCCCATCTAACATGGATGCCCTTCTCATACCCTGTAACTCTCTCACATCACCCTTTTTGTTTTACTCCTAGCTCTTATCCCAGGCTGACATGATCTTCTTTGGTTGCTAGTTTATTGTCTCTTCCCTCTTATTAAGGACAGGGTCTGTATTAGTTTGGATTCTCTTTCAAAGGCAGAGCCTGAGACAAGGGTTGGGTACAGGTGCTTTATGTTGGAAGACAGAGCTCTTCCAAGTATTATAGTAATATAGAGGCTTCAT
Organism: Felis catus; assembly: GCF_018350175.1. NCBI lineage: Eukaryota > Metazoa > Chordata > Mammalia > Carnivora > Felidae > Felis > Felis catus. The sequence continues at coordinate 34,302,027 of NC_058386.1, forward strand.
ATAGGAATCAGAGCTTTCAAAAATATGAAAAGATGTGAGTGAAGGTCAAGAAGATTGAAGCTGGAAGGTCAGGGAAACACTGATAATCTCAGCCTGGAGCAAAGCACTGAAGTGGTTGGTTCTTAAAAGTTCTCTGGAAAATTGTGTCATATCTGGCTCCTATAAATTCTCATAAGGAATAGCCTCTTCTAACTTCTTCCTTTCCGATCTCACATAGTTTCTTCTCATCGGCAAATTCTAACCTGTACCCAGGCAGGTAAAATGGGTCGAAGCCTGTTTGGAACCGTTCGCTGTAGCCGTGGCTGGGGTCGGCGATGAGGCTGAATGGATAAGAGATGCCTGACACTGGAATACTCCCTGTCTTTTTATTTCTCTGTCCCAGACCCTGGAACATGCTTGGTATATCAAAGGTACTCAATAAGTGCTTCCTGAGTGACTGATTCACAATAGGGCTGTAAGTAAAAACTAGCAGAGTTGTGAGACTCAATTTGGGAACCCAGCAGCACACTGACTACGTTGTTATGGGATCTGGCTAATAGAGGGTACCACAAAAATCTGTGTGGCATTGTCTATCTGTTGCTTAGGACAGCTGAGCTCTGCCTGCAGCTCAAGGTTCTAGGCTTTAATGGTGGTGCTCTGTGGGAAGTAATAGAAAAATACTCCCCAAGGAGTAGTGGGTAGACACAAGGATATCTGAGCAAACTTGTCCAGGAGCACGTGTGAGACACCCCTGGGGCCTCCTAGAACTACTATAGATAAGGGCAGGGGTGAGCAGAACCTTTGCTACTATTTGTGATATAAATCCATTAGTACTGCTGACTTGGCTGGGGGGAAACTCACATAATAATATCTGCCAGAAAACATGTCATGAACAAAGCACCCAAGGATGGGGCATATCACTTAAACGCTCAGAAACTCCTAGAATAGGTTGGCTACCCTTGGGATTCCATTAGCCAGTGAGAAATTGTACCGGCCAGGAGGAGGAAGGAGGATATGAATTTGTTTTAATGTTGTCATTCCTATGTCTGTTGATAGTGTGGCCATGGCAGTCAGCATGGGTCCATAGGCCTAGGGACTGAAAGAAATTAAGTGGTGGAGAGATGAATTAGAATTTAAATCAAACAAGCAAACCAAAGCACGGGTGGTGTATGGGGCAGTGCATTAAAAACCCCTGTACCTCTATATAGTCTGTATGAGCCTGCTGAGGTCTGGGGATTAGTTGATGAGATAGATGAGTGCTGTTCCATGAATTCAATAATGGAAATAGATGCTATCCCAGAAGGTATTCAGATAAAATTTTTTTTATAAACATCTATGTAGCATATAGGTAGTTTAATTCTCCGCTTTTATTTGAGTCTTTCTGGGCATGAAGACTGGTCTTCATGGCTTTGAATGGGCTGCTTTTGTGTTCATTCATTCAACAAATATTTATTGAGCTCTTACTATGTGCCAAGCAATGAGCTAAGCACTAGGAATGTAAGCAAACAAAACAGCCAATGTTACACATTTATCCAAAAGAAATGAAAGCATACATCCATCCAAAGACTGGTATGCAAATGTTCATTGAAGCTTTATTCATAATAGACAAAAATGACCCAAATGCCCATCAACTTGAGAGCGGACCAGTAAGTACTCCATACGATGGAGCAATAAAAGGGAATAAACTATGGATACGTGCAGCCACATGGATGAATCCCAGGAGGTTTTACACTAAGTGAGAGGAGGCAGCCACAAAAGACAACATACTGTATGATTTCACTTACAGCATATCATCCTGGAAAAGGTGTATTATAGGAACAGAAAGCAGATTGGTGGCTGCCAGTGTCCGTAGGGCTCTGACAGCAGGGAGGCACAAGGAGACCTCGGGGGGGGGGGCATGTTGGGATGTTTTACATCTTTATTTTTTTAAATTTTATTTATTTTTGAGAGCAAGAGAGAGACAGAGCATGAGTGGGGGAGGGGCAGAGAGAAAGAGGGAGACACAGAATCTGAAGCAGGCTCCAGGCTCTGAACTGTCAGCACAGAGTTCAATGTCAGGGCTCAAACCCATGGACTGTGAGATCATGACCTGAGCCGAAGTCAGCACTTAACCGACTGAGCTACCCAGGCGCCCTGGCATGTTTTATATCTTCATCGTAGATTGTAGTGGTGGCTCTCTGACTGAATACATTTGTCAAACTCATTGGGTGCTACGCTTGAAAAGGCTAGATATTACTAGATTGTACCTTTAAAATCCTGACTTCAAAACACAACAACAGCTTATGTCTTAGTGGGGCAACAGATATTAATGAATAAACACATAAGAGGGAGCAGGGCTCTTCTGGTGCCCTACAGCATTTCCCCTCAGCCCTCCTCTGATTTCACCTGCTGTTCCGGGGTACAGTTCCCTGCAAATGCATATTCCTCGCATGGCACAGTGTCTCTTGTCAAGCACACACCCCACGTTTTTTTTGTGACTTTCTTCTCTGGACTGTCTCTAACACCTTGGAACTGTTCAGCCCTCAAGCATGTCATCTGGCTGTGTGGGGGAGTTAACTCTCAGGGGTGAACTCAGTGCTTCGGGTCAAAAATTTTGCGAGGCACTCAGTATACTTTTCAGGGGGGCCCAGTAGAACTGAGCCCAAATGACCCATGTCCACAGTGGCCTGAGTGGTGACCTTGATAAAGCACCTTTAGGTTGACTCTTCCTTCTTCCATGGCTCGCTTTCCCCGCCACCTCACTCCTGCCTCGCGGGATTATTACCTCCCAAATAAACTACTTGTGCTGGAGCCCTTGTCCCAGGCTCTTCTTTGAAGGGAACCAACGTTAACACATAACATAATGTCAGATGATATGGAGCAAAGTCAAGCAAGTAGAGGGCTGAGGAGATAGGAATGCTACTGTAAATACGGTTAGGAAAGATTTCTATGGTGTGGGAACCTCTGAGTAGGACATCTGAACTCAGCAAAGGAATAAGCCATGTGGCTATTTAGGGGAAGAGGATTTGGGGCAGGGGAAACAGCCTAAATATGGAACATTCTAGAAATGGCAAGGAGTTCACTGTAGCTGGAGCTAAGTGAGCAAAATGTGAGGGCCTAGAGGTAGTAGGGCAGGCCATGTAGGATCATACAGGCTACAGAAAGGGTTTCATTCTGAACGAGCTAAGAGAGCACTGGAGGATTTTGAGCAGAGGAATAAAACAATTTGATATATGTGTTTAAAAGGACAACTCTGAGGTCACCTGGGTGGCTCAGTCGGTTCAGTGTCCAACTCTTGATTTTGGCTCAGTTCGTGATCTCACATTTTGTGAGATCAAGCCCCACGTCAGGCTTTGCAGTAACAGCACAGAGCCTGCTTGGGATTCTCTCTGCCACTCCCTCCCTCCCTCCCTCTCCCTCCCTCTCCCTCCCTCCCTCTCTCTCTCTCTCTCTCTCTCTTTCTCCCTTAAAAAAAAAAAAAAAAAAAGGACAGCTCTGGCTGTTATGCTGAATTGAGACTGTAAGGGTCAACAGTGGAAATAGGGAGAACAGCCGGGGAGCCTGTTACAACCATGCAGGTAAAAAAGTGATGGTAGATGGATCCCTTGTGGTAGTGGTGATTTCTGCTGAGGGGTGGTTAGATTCTGGGTATATTTAGCAGGTAAAACTAACAGGATTTGCAGATGGATTGAAGGTATGATATAAGAAAAAAGAGAAGATTTGGGGTTGACACCAAGATTTTTATCCTGACCTATTTGAAGAATGGTGTTATTTCCTGCCCTAGGGAAGGCCCCTGGAGGAGCAGGTTTGAGTGAGGGGAATAGAGATTCTGGTTTAAGATATGTTAGGTTTGAGGAGCCTAATCGAGCCTAAGCAGTGGGATATCCAAGCCTGGAGTTAGGAAGTTGTCAAGGCTAGAGGTTTAAATTTGGGAGTGGTCAACAAATAAATGATGCTTAAGGTCCTGACATTCAAGATGAGAGGAACTAGGGAGTCAGTGTAGACAAGGAGGAGAAGAAGCCCAAGCACCGAATGCTCGTTTACTCCAACATTTAGAGGTCAAGAAGGTAAAGAGTAACCAGCAGAAGAGACAGAAAGAGCATCATGAATGGTAGGAAGAGATCCAAGAAGGCATGGTATCTTACTTGTGGGGGTCATTGGTGACCCTGAAAAGAGCAGTTGCAGTGGGATGGTGAGGATAAAAGACTTGCTAGAACAAGTTCAAGGACAGAAAGAGAGAGAGAGAGAGAGGGAAGGAGGAAGTAGAGAGAAAAAGTAGAAATAACTCCAAGTTTGCTGTAGAAATGGGGCAGTACCTGGAAGGGGGTGTGAGTTCAAAGGAGGCTTCTGAGTTTTGTTTAGATTCCTGACATCTGAGGAAGTTTGTGTGCTCTAGTTGGTTGTGGGCTGACTTAGTGATGCAGGGGAGGACAGGAGGCAAGTCTTGAGGAGGCAGGAGGTGGGGTTTCCAGTGCACACACACGTCATTTTGGCTTTAGACAGGAGCATGGATGGCTCATCTACCGTGACAGGAGAGAAGGTGGAGGATCTGATCATAGTTGCAGAGAGGTTGGGAAGTTGGGTGCGGGTTCTGGAAGTCGTCTTCTGATTATTGCTATTTTCTCAGTGAAATAAGCAAGATCATCAGCCAAGAGTGAAGATGAACAGGGCAGTGCTACAGA